>NC_135172.1:27099468-27404275 GCF_041146795.1 Maylandia zebra | reverse complement strand
CAGTATCAGTTCAGGCAAGGTTTTATCATTTTTATTACATTTTTTGAATATGAAGATTATTGAACGTATTCGCCTCATTGGCAGCAGTGATGTTCATCCAGGCGGTCTCCACAAGCATCTTCGTCAGCATTTTGGATCCAGGTATGCCTGTGCTCTCTGCTATTTGTGTCCATTTTCCCACCAGCTGAAACAGATGGTGTATAATATACAGGGGGTAAAATAAGTATTGAAAACATCACCAGATTTCTCAGTACATACATTTCTAAAGGTGCTATTGACGTAAAATTCTATCCAGATGTCAGTAACAATCCAGCCAGTCCACACATGCAAATGTAACCCGGTGTTAAAAATGGGATTAAAAGTATAAATATTCATACTCTCACAATGGGAATAAATATTGATAAAAACAAAGTTAATTATAATAAATACTGATAAAAAGCATGTAAACATAAGTTTAATTAATATGTACATATGTATATGTAATATATAAATGGTGTGGGGGCAGTCCTTTAGAGTGTGTTTGTTAGATCCACTGAGCGACCAATCATTGGCCGGTCTGACCCTCCCCCAGTCTGTGTGTGCTGCTCAGACACCTGTGTGTGCCTTCGTGTGCCAGTCAGATACACCAGAGACACAGACGGTAAAAGATCCGCTTACTCGTGCAGCAAAGAAGCTAGCTGGATAGTGAAAGTCCTTTTTCGGTGAGAATAATAAGAGTGATACTGTATTCCAGAGGCCGTGAGCCAGCGTGAGCACTGTGAAGCCCCGTGTAGCATTTGTTGCTTCACATGGTCAAGTTTTTTCCCTTTGCTTATTTGGATTGGATTGGTTTTGAGGACCTGAGAAGAATCGAGGATCCCTTTTCCAGTACTGGATGGCGAGCCCAGCCCAAAGAGCCAGATGAACTGGTAGATTGTAACCCGACTGGTTACAAACACACTGAGTGACTAGTGAACACTGAAAGACTGAAATTGACTTTTAAAAAAAAGACACAAAAGAAAATATATCCTTGGGTCGACCATTTGTGGGGTTTATTTTATTTTATTTTGTTCTCAAGAAGCGCGCTCTACTTTTGTTAAATGTGCACAACCTGCTGAACTTTAATAATTGCTAATAAATGCAATTGTGTTTTCTACACCTATTGCGTACAAGTCCTCTGTTGTCATACACCCTTGGCTCCTACAAATCTAGAACCTGTCTGATCTGGCCCATATTCCCCTTCTGTCCTCGTACTAAGGTTAAAGGTAACTATACTGCCCGTACTACATGCAAAGAAGGCAAGAAGTAGCACTAACAGGTCTTACATGCCCACTACTAGTATTGCACCACCAGTGTTACACAAAGAAATCAAACCATAGATGTTATGTGTAAGAATGAGAAATGAAAGAAGGAAAAAGTATTGAACACGTTTACTGAAATTGTATTTGATACTTCATGTAAAAGCTTTTGTTGGTAATGACAACCTCAAGACGCCTCCTAGCCGCAGGCATCGATCAGGTGTGATTTTGGTTCATTCTTCTACACAAACAGTCTTCAAATTTTGTTTTTGGATCATCGTCTTGCTGTAAGGTCCGTCAGCTTTTCATCTTCAACATCCTGGTAGATGGCAGCAGAACATTTTTCCATTCATCTTCCTCCATTTATATGAAACATTCCAGTGCCACATGATGAAAAACAGCCCCATACAACTCCAAACTTCACTTTTGGTATAATGTTTTTGGGGTGAGGCCTTTTGACCTCCAGACATGGCGTGTATTAAGGCATCAGTTCAGTTTTGGTCTCAACTGACCAGAGTATATTTTTCCCAGTATTTCACAGGCTTGTCTAAATGTTGTTCAGCAAACCTTAAACGTGCTTTAGTATGTTTTTTTTCTTCAGCAATTGAGTCTTGCATGGTGAGCGTGCATACAGGCCATGGCAGTTGAGAGGATTTCAAGTCTTTTTGTAGCTCTTCGCAAGTGCTCCTTGGCTCTTGGACAACTCTTCAGATAATTCTTTTCACTCCCCTGTCTGAAAACTGGTGGGGAGCAGCTGGTTCTGGATGCTTTATGGTGAAATTATGTTCTGTCCTGCCCCAACAGTGCTCACTGGAACCTTCAGTAATTTAGAAATTCTGCTGTAACCAATGCCATCAATTTGTTTTGCAACAATAAGATTATGAAGGTCATGATATGTTTTTTGTGTGACACCTTCTTCTTCTTGTAAGTATTATTGGCAGTTGGCAAACAACTGCATGGTGCATTTCCACCACCACTGGTATGGAGTGTGGACAGGATTAAAAATAAATAAATAAAATTAAAAAAAAAAATTTTTAAAAGCAACCTACTTCATATCCTTCCAAAGAATATTCCTTCTCTCAAAAACTGAAACAAAGCCTGATAACTTTTATTCCCCGACTCCTTTTGTAATAACTTAATAAGATCCAATTTCATGTTAATGTTACTGAGACTTCAAACCAGTTGTGTCCTCTCTACCTTCCGACACTGCAAAATAACATGCTCCAAAGTTTCCTCCTCTCCACAACAATCACATTTCCCTGAATTATGTTTCCCTATCAAGAATAGTATAGAATTCAATCCTGTATGTCCAAATCTCAGTCTTGACACCACCACCTCCTCTCGCCTACTCCTTCCTGTGGCTCTCCTTACTCCCACCCCCCTTTGAATTTTATATAACCACCTTCCCCACCTTTCTTCTTACCACTGTTTCTGCCATCTACCCCTCATTTCTAGCTTAATAATACTCTTAACTTCCACCTGACCAAAACTCACTGCCAGATCAACTATCCTATGATTAGTGGCTTCTTTTGCTAACCTATCCTCTGCTTCATTCCCCCTTACCCCATAGTGAGCTGGGACCCATACAAACACTACTGACAGACAGATATGTATTCTGAAAAGAGTTTGCTGAATCTCTATTAAAATATCTGATCTACCTTCCGAATGACCTTTCTGTAGACTGACCAAGGCTGCTCTTGAATCTGAACAAATAATTGCTTTCAACGGCCTCAACTCTTCCACCCATTGAACCGCTAATAGAATTGCTATCATTTCTCCTGTAAACACAGACAATCCATCATTAATCCTCTTCCTAATTACTACTGCTACCCCCACATGACTTAGCTGGATTCTTTGAAGCATCTGTATATACTTGCACATACCCACAATACTGTTCAGTGTAACCGTGAACTGAATTTGAGTGTAGACCGCCTGCCCTATCCTGACTCTTCTGGTGCAATAAAGCAAAATCTACAGTTGCTTCAGGAAGTATCCGTGGAGTGATTGCAGGCCACGGCACTCGCTGGCATATGTCTAACTGATCTAATTTAAGTTCTCTAGCTCTTCCCCCACCACCCATCCAAAGCTCTTTAACTTCCTCCTGCCTTTCTCCCAGCAAGGTTTAAGTACTTCTAGTGTAGGGTGATCCTTCCGCTGACCCTGTAAGTTTGCCCAATAAATCAATCTAAGCTGTTCCCTCCTCAGCCCTAGTGTCATTTTCTCCATCTCCACCTGCAAAGTTACAGTAGGAGTTTGTGTGACACCTTGGTAATGAGACATCTTTTTATAGGCCATCAGTTAGAATAGAACCAACTGATATTAATTTGCACTAGGGGGCAGGATTGCTTTCTAATTGCTGATAGATTTCAGCTGGTGTCATGACGTTCCATGCCTTTTTGCAACTTCCTTTCTTCATGTGTTCAATAGTTTTCCTTGTGTCATCTTATTATAACACATAGCTTAATTTATGGACATTGATGATTTTACTTCTTTGTATGTGTGGACTGGATGGGTGGTTACCCACATCTGGTGTAAATTTCATGTAAATTTGGTGACATGTTCAAAACTTATTTTACTCAGCGGAAAGTGATAAGTGAAAGGTGAGATAAGAGAGAGTCTGACCTGATTTCCGTGGATTTCACGAGGCTGGATTAGATTCTCACAGCTTGTCACAGGAGCTGAGTGTCCAAGAGACAGAAGACCGAGCACAGCTACAGCAACGTGAACAAACTCCATCATGGCTCATCTGCTGATAGTGTGGGTTCAGACTTTGAAGTGTGTTTTAGACATACGAGACTCAGCCCAGTTTAGGTGACGTATTGCTCAATTGTTTACTTATGTGTTGTAATCGTACTTAAAAGAACATAACAGACATATTTACTCTGTGGCAGTACAGTCAGGGGGGTTATTTAAATGTGTTGCGGCAATGCCACCTAAGGGATTTTCACCCCTAGGAAATAAAAAGATTGAAAATGTAACAAATTAAATTAAAAGCTACCTGGATTTGAAAGCACATCCTGGCAAGAGAGATGGATTCAATGATAAAAAGAACACTTTATTGAAAGTAATACAATAAAAAGTTAAATGGAATGGAAAGACTGTCTTTCAGCCTAATAGTGTCCTCAAATCAGTGCCAAGAAATGTCTTGATGAATGCTCAATCATCCAGGTAAGTAAATCCCAAAACGTTGATTCTGTTCATCTGGACATGTTTTTATGTTTTTATAAATAAAGGAACTGACCTCACAGCCCATTGCTCATTCAGTGGACTATAGTTTCATGCAAATGTGTTTATAAGCAGGGGTGCACATAAGTGGTCCGCAGGTGCGCATTCGCTGTCAAAATAAAAGACATGCACCAGATAAGAAGTTGCAACGTGCATTTGCGTACATAAGATGTTCTGGAGGAGGACAGTCATTTGTTCAGAACTCTTAAAGATGTCGAAGAAGCAAGCTCCGTAAGCAATTACTTTGGTGTTACTCCACCAAAGTAATTGCAAAGTAATTGTGGTTCGAACTCATTCTGACATTTCTTTGGAGGTGGAGGAACACCAAGGAATAAGTCTGAATTAGTGGGCCTGCTGAAGCGCAGACCCAACATTATTTGGTCATTCGAGCCGGAGTCCAACAAATGGCTTTCCACCGAGGAGGGGGAGACGACACACCGAAATTGTGAAATTTGCACAAAGCAGATGAAAAAGTGAGTGTGAATGTGCCTGACGTCAGTGTGTGTGCGCGCTCCAGAGGAGTGTGAAAGTGTGTGAAGCAGTCTCCAGCTGGGAAGAGGGTGACTCTGCAGGTCACCAACTACCCTAGTGGACGCAAAAGAAATAAAATTTGTGTTGTTGATGAAAATAAGCAACAATAATATGAAGAGTGTTTGGTGTCTCTCAGCCTAAAAACAACTACCATCTCACTTTCAGTTCACTTTCAAACCAGAGAGAGGAGATATGTGTTGTTTAAGTAGTGATGAGAATGTCCCTCAGACAGGTGAAGAGCAGACCTGGATCAATTTTCCACATGCAGCAGTTGGAAGAAAATTATAGGTTAAAAATCATTAGAAACACTCAGGCCGAGTTTTGGCCAAATTGTGTTAACAGCTTAACTCCCATGTGTTTGTCACCTGAGAAAGCAAGCTCCCTGAAGACAAGAAATGCAGTTGCAAAGAGCAACAACATGGCAGTCCAAGACACAACAGCAGAGTCCTGAGCAGAGAGACCCAGCAAGCAGCAGTATGTGCAAACGGCATCAGAGAGAGAAAAACCATCACTTTGACTGGATGGAGTGCGTTTCCAGCAAGCTGCAACTTCACTGTGTGTGAAGAGGACCTGTGAAAAGACTGTCTGAGTTGACATTTGCCACGTTTGGAGTTAAATGGCAATGAAAGAGACAGTGGGAGAATACACAGGACGAAGCTGAAAAGAAGAACTACCATTGGACTGTTGAAGTGGGAGAGGAGAGCAGGTGAGGACATAGAGGAATGCTGTTGTTTAGAGTGGGAAATCAAATTTGGGTTAGCAAACCTGGGAAAAGGGAAACTGACTGCTGTAAGTGGGTAAACTGAGAAGGAGTCTGGACCACAAAATGAGAGAGGTACATAAAATCACACAAACAGAAAATGCATTAACCCTACTAACACATATATACCGGTACACATAGAATGAAACTCATGAAGACCAGACAACATCTTAAGCATGTGTTTCTGTTTATCATCTTGTCCAGTTCACTTAGTAAGATGAAAAGTGATACATAGACTAGTGGACTAGTATTGTTTTGGGGAAAGATGATTGCATTATAGCTGGGGGGAAAACAGAATGCTGATGAGAGATGAGATGAGATAGCCTTTATTTGTCAGTTGCAGGTCTTTTGCCCACAACCGAGATGACAGACCTTGCAGACCGTACATACAATACACAAACATCACATTGGGGAGACAGGTCAGGCTAGGTAGCGAGGAAAAAAACATTGAAATGTGTAACACAAAAGGATAATACAGGAATGCACAGATATCAACACACCATAGCACAATAAACACAGACAAGCAACATGGGAAAGAGTTCCAGTGTGTACATCTGATCTGGGACCGCTGCTATCTTTCGACTGCGCCTCCAGCTGACCCGATGTCCACATCAGAGGGGAGGTAAGCGTTGGAGGTGGCATTGGATCCGGGGTAGGGAGGGTGATGCGTCGGTGAGTGCTTATCAGTATCAGTATATGTATGTGTGTGCGTCTCCATAGTTCAGCTGAGACAGTGTCCTTCGCCCTGCCAGGCTAAGTAAACAGTCTTCCAGCCAACCCAGGTGGCCTTGCATGGAATGGGAAGGAACAGACTCAACACAGTCATTATCAGGGTGTTGTTGTTCAGCTCCGGCCTTGCAGCTGGCGCCAAAGGGGTATCAGCATAAGTGATGGTATTTTTTACTTTAGTGCAAACAGCTCATATGAATTTCAAAGCAGTTCTACAGTCCAACACTGGTCTCTCAATCTCCCGTTGGAGAGCCGCGGGCTTCGCCATACTTGCGTTCTGTGATGTTGTCATTTCTTTTTTTTTCTTTTTTTTTTTCTTTTTTTTTTTTGCCTGTCCCGTTTGGCTCTTTTGCCATCAGAATTGTTGTCTAAAGGCAAAGAAAGATGCCCTACGGATTTACTTTACCAAATTGACCATCCCAGCCTTGCCGTAATGGTCCATTTGATTCACCTTTTATTGTTTATTTTATTTTCACTTACTGAATACGGGACAGACTTGACTGGGGGAAAGAAGGGGAGAAAGAAAGAGGGAAAGAGAAACAGCTGAGAAGAGGGACGGGGGAGAAGGGCAAAAGACAAAAACCAACAGAATGGGCAGAGAAAAAAAATGCATATATCAATCACCTGGGTCACCTGCTGAGAAAGAAAAAAGAAAACAAGCAGAAGAGAACAAGAGTAATAGAATAAACAACATCACGATGATATATGGGAATATGACAGTAAATACTAAATATTAAACATTATTGTGCAGCACATAAGATCAACAGAACACAGTGTGCTTTGAGGTAGGAGCCAAAAAGGGTGTAGTTTGTGGGTGTGATCACCCGTGTGTACACCTGTGAGCATGGACGCGCTTGTTTTTTGTTTTTTAAAAGGTTCCTTCATGTAATAATCTGCTAGAGGGTGTGGGGGGGCCACAGCCCCGTCCTTCAGGGCATGAAGCAGGTATGGAGGAGATCAAAACTCCAGACATCCAGAGGCCCCCAGAACACAAGAGACCAAGGAAGACCAACAGAGGGGCAGCTGCGCCACTGTCCCAGAAAGAGCTGAGGAGAGTCCCAGATGAGGGCTCACCCAGCAGCCGCGGAGCAGAAGCCAGGGGGAGTTGCAGTGACGCGCCCGTGAGCTCCGCCGGCAGCCAGCCGCGCCTGAGTGACCGAGCCCCAGGCCGAGAGGCCGGGGGCACCCCACCTCCGAAGTGGCCCGAGCGAGCCCCAGGCTCCAGGCCCCGACAAGCGGCCGCCAAGGAGTGAGCCGGTGTGTACCTGGACGCCCACCCCCGGACACAAAGAACCACCAACGCACCGATGTCCGAGGGGGACCGCCACTGGCAGGGGAAGTGGTGGTAGGGGGAGATAGGCCTCCATACCTTGGAGGGCCTGAGATGTCCCCAGAGAGGTGGCGTCTGACACCCAACCTGACATATAGACACAGACATACAGGCACACACAGATACAAACATCCATTCCCACCCTCATGCTCTCATATGCACTTACTCCACACTCAACCAACGTGGAGACAGACATAAAGAGACATTGTACACACGATCACACTCCCCAAGCGTACTCTACAAACCGGGTCTAGGTGCCCTTGCCCCTGGAGGGGGGAACTGCACCCAGACCCAGGTGGTGTTACCCTTTTCCCTACGGTGGGGGGACGTAGACCGCCCCGACTCTGCAGCAGCAGGAAGGCCCCACACTCCAGACCGCAGTCGGACGGCCAACTCCTCCTCCTAGCCCCCCCGCTCCAGCAGGTCGCAGAGAATGGGGGTGAGAGAAGACTCCAAACCTCCCTCCACCCGCTCATTGTAGTGTTGATGCATGTGTGTTCTAAGGTGCATTTAAAACCCAGGAGGGCTTGGAGCTACCTGCCAGAGAGCAGCAGGTAAGCGCATGGTCCCTCCTGCTAGCCCTCAATGTCTACGTGTATTTAAAATTGAGAGGTGGGCAACGATGCCAGGGGTGGGGTGTACACCCTGATGGTACTTTGGACTCCGTGTATCGTGCCCACCCCCAAGATCCTATATGTATGTGTAATGAGAGTGTGAGTAATGTGAATGTCTAAGTTGTGGGATAAAATTGAGGCAGAGGCAGCCAGAAGGGGACAGAGGGGGGGGTAGCCTCCTCTGCACCCTGGTGACATACCCCTACTCCAAGGTCCTGCATGTGTGGGTGGTTGTGGTGGAGCGGGAAGAGGGAGGCAGCTGGAGATGGGGAGGGAAGGAAGGGAGGGGCAAGTGACCCTTCCCTGGGGCCAGCTCCCCCGCTGACCCCAGTAGGCACCCCCATACTCCGCGACCCGCCAGGGATAGGGGGCCCAGGCCCATCCAGACCGGGGCCCAGCGCAGCAGCGCCTCCCGGCCCCACAGAGCCCGGGACAGTCCTCCCAACCCCACCACAGAGAAAACTGCACCCACCCCACCATCCACTCATCTTCCAGACTACATAAGACAATAAACACCCAGGCTGTGATCTTCCTCCACCTCTCCTGTATCTCCCCCTCCTGCAGAGGGAGCTCCTGAAGAGAGGAAAGCTCCTGCAAGATGTGACAATCTCCCCCACCAGTTGAAGAGCCCCCCAGGTGGCTCGATGCACCGGTGGCACCCCGCTCCAGGGCTGGGCCCCCATGCACCCACCCGCCCACAACCCCGGCAACACACCAACCAGGACCCAAGCCCCCGAGGCCCGGTCCGGGTCCCAGCCCAGAGACGGAGCGCCCCCAGAACCTCACGCCCATCCCGGACCCACCCAGGGGCAGCCAGGCTACCAGGTCAGTAACCCACGTCCGTCAGCACAGACCCTCCCCTAGCCCCGCTGCACGCAGCCGCGAGGAAACAGTCACCTGAGAGCCAACAGAGCCCCTAACCGGACATGACCGCTACCCCGGGTTGAGCCCCCCAAGGAAGATGCCTCCGGGGAACCCCCCGACGCCCTAAGCCTGTCCCTACCCCCACACCAATCACAACAGTGAAGGCGGGACCAGACTATGACCCCCCACCCCCACTAGGTGATGGAGCTGATCAAAGGAGTCCAGAGCAATTGATCTGATGTGGTGGCAGAGGCTGTATCAAGACTAATGTAATCTAATAGATAATTTCTATATTGGTTAGAATTAAGATTATTTTTATTTTTCCAGTTCATGAGGACTGTTTTCTTGGCTATGCATAGGGCAGTGAAAACCATATGGGCGATATTCTTTTCTGAAGTGACATTATCTAAACTGCCCAACAAACACACTAAGGGGGAAGTTGGAATGTTACATTTCAGACACTTCGATAAGTCTTCACATATCTCGCGCCAAAACTTCTGAACTGGTGGACAGAACCAAAGAGCGTGGATATAATTGTCCGGTGAATTGGTTTGGCAGTGTGAGCAGTTGTTGGTAGACGTAAAGCCCATCTTGAACATCCGATGACCTGTATAGTGCACTCTATGTAATATTTTGTATTGAATTAATTGAAGACTGGGATTTCTAATTAGATTAAAGGTTTTTAAGCAAATCTGAGACCAGAAGTTTAGGTCTAAGTTAACTGATAAATCCGCTTCCCATTTTGCAATAGGAAGTGATATTGATTCATCTGTTTTAGAAAGCATTCTGTATATTTTGGATAGTAATTTGGGGGTTTTAAGAGTAAGAAATTGAACCACACTTGACCCGGTTTAAATTTCTTTTTTACTATGGATTTAATTTGTTGATATTCTAAAAATCTTTTCTTGTTGATCCCATATTGTGTAACTAGTCCGTCAAATGAAATAAATTCTGTTCCTTCTAGTATATGTTCTAAATATTTGATTCCTTTACCACTCCAATCTGAAAAGTTTATCATATTATTGTTTTGTAATATGTCAGGGTTGTTCCAGATAGGTGTACGTTTGCATGGGATTAATGAAGACGCTGTCAATTTTAGAAACTCCCACCATGCTGTCAGAGAAGCACTGATGTTGATGCTTTTAAAGCATTCATGTCGTTGGATGTTTGAGCTGATAAATGGTAGGTCTGAGATGTCTAGATTATTGCAAAGTGCTTGTTCTACATCTAGCCAAGGTTCATCTAAGAGGGTATGTTTTAGCCATCCTGAGCCCACATGAGGAGGAGAGGAGGTAAGTGACGGAAGTGACGGACAACGTAAGCGACTCATGTTGTAACTGACGTCAGACGCCGGAGATTTTGGCGGAAAATTAAAGCAAATGGTAGTTTAGATTTGAACAAATTCATTTAAGCTTCAGCATTACCAAATACACTTATCAATTGTCTTATAACTAACACTATTTGTCTAAATAATCTCCAACACCCTGGAGAACAACGAGGAGAGTTTAGAGACTCTCCAAGATTATATTGATCAGTGCTTTCAGGATCTCGTGATGAAGAAGACCCCGTGTGCAGCTTCCCCGGCCAAACCTGAGACGCCGTCGTCGAAAAGACAACGCCCGGCAGATTCCCCCGGCTCAACATCGCCAGCCGGCAAAGATATTGCCGACATATTGGAGTCAATCGACAAGCAATTGTCCAGTTTCGACGCAAGGCTGTCCTTGGTGGAGATTCTTAACCGAGAATTTAAATGCTTGCGAGAATCCCTGGAGTACAGCCAGCAGCAGGTGGAAACGCTTGCTGCTGAAAATGCCACGCTAAGTGAGTCGGTGAAATGTCTCACAGATAATGTTACCCAGCTCAATAGAGAAAATAAAAAAATAAAAGAAACAGTTATCGATCTACAAGCTCGTAGCATGCGTGATAATCTTGTATTTTCTGGTATTCCAGAAGCCGCTGGAGAGGACGCGGAGACCACGGTAAAAAGCTTCATCAAAACCCACCTGAAGCTGCCGGAGGACACTGTGAAGAACATCGTCTTCGATCGGGTACATCGCCTCGGCCCCATTCGGGCTACGACAGGGAGACCACGTCCTATCGTGGCCAAATTCGGCCACTTCAAACAAAAGCAACACGTGAAAAGCCGCGGCAGGGAATTAAAAGGAACGGACTTCAGCGTGAACGACCAGTTCCCCAAAGAGATCTTGGAACGACGCAGGGTCCTCTTCCCAATCCGACGCGGCTTCATCCAGAAGGGCTCCCGCGCTGTCATCGCTGTGGACCGGCTGTACGTGGACGGACAGCTCCACCGCGACCCCAACATCACTCCGTGGCTGTATTAACCTCACACCAGATAAGAATCAGCTACACCATTTCCCTATCCACACACACTAACTTGCATTAACATCTGTTTAACTTACCAGTATCAAATCGCATCTTAAAGTGTGATTTCATAGCAGAATTAACACCGTCACTCTCCGTCAGTGATTTAATTGTAATGTTTACGTTTTGTTTTGTTTTTTTTCTTCTCGTTTTTTTTTCTCCTCTCTTTCCCCCCCCTCTTGGTTTTATGCTGCTCACCCCTGTCCTTGGTTTCTTTCTTTATTCCTTTCACTGCCTCGATCACCTGCTTCGACACTCATCCACAAACATTCTTTATTTCGACACATACGCACCATGCGCTCAACGGCAGCACATTTACATCAGTCAGACAGCGCACACAGTCGTTTAGGATACACACACTTAAGCCAAGCCTACTCATATTAGTAACTATGCATACACAAAGTCAGACCCACGGAGCATCTCGCCACACATTTTTTCTCTCTCTCCTTCTCTTTATGTATGAACAAGTGACGTATTCTCTCCACCTGGCTAAGCGACGCACACAGCATACATCCCTAGTTATACACAAACATCTATGGGTACACTGAGGTTCATTACATGGAATATAAATGGAGCTGGCTCCAGAGTAAAGAGGTTAAAAATATTTAACCAACTCAAAAAACTACAGGCAGATGTTGTCCTTTTACAAGAGACCCACAGACCTCTTAGAGGTTCGAATGAACTTAAAACACCTGAGTTTCCTAATGTGTTCTCAGCTTGTTATAATTCTAGACAAAGGGGAGTAGCAATTTTAATACATAAAAATATTAATTTCACAGTACTCGATACAGTTATAGATCCAGAGGGCAGATTCTTAATCATTAAACTATCTATACTTGATAAAAAGCTATGTATTGCAAGTGTATATGGTCCAAATGTTGATGATCCCTCATTCTTTTTTCAGTGCACTCTCTGAACACTTAGATGGCACACTTGTTCTTGGAGGCGACCTCAACCTTGGACTAAATGAAGACATGGATAGGCTCAATACAGCGGGAACTCAGCGTAATTGGCAGTCCACAAATATAATCAAACAGTATATGAGCGACTTTGGTCTTTGCGATGCATGGCGCTCCCTTCACCCCACCAGTAAGGAATATACTTTTTTCTCACATGTCCATCACTCCTACTCTCGTCTGGATTATTTTTTGGTCAGCAGCTCACTGCTGAACGACATTTCAGACACTGAGATTCATCCTATAGTTGTCAGCGATCATGGTCCTGTATCTTTAACACTAATGCACAAGAATAATACTACGCCAAGAAAAAACTGGAGATTTAATATATCACTACTTAAAGATGAAGACTTTATTAAATATTTTAAAAAAGAGTGGACTTCATATTTGGACTATAATGACACTCCCGAAACATCAGCTTCTGTTCTATGGGAAGCAGGGAAAGCTGTGATGAGAGGTAAAATAATTTCTTTCTCATCACGTAAAAAGAAAAAAGAAAACAAAAATATTCAGGAATTAGAAAAAAACATCAAATCACTAGAAGAAGCCTACGCGTCCCACCAAGATCAGGAAACATTGAACAAAATACGCAAAACAAAACTAGAATTAAATGAGATAATTGATAAAAAAACAAAATTCTTAGTACAAAGACTACGCCTACAAAATTATGAACATGGTAATAAATCCGGTCAATTTCTAGCAAACCAGCTAAAAATAAATAAAGAAAAAACAACTATATGTGCTGTTCAAGATTCATCTGGGAACACAATATATGATCCGATACAAATAAACAACATTTTCAGGGATTTCTATAAAACGTTGTATTCACCACAAATAAACCCATCTAAAAAAGAAATTGATCAGTTTTTGGACAACATAACTCTTCCAAAATTATTGGACACTCAAGCAATGGCACTGGATTCACCACTGACATCAGGTGAACTCCAAGAAGCCCTGATAAGTATGCCCAATAATAAGGCTCCAGGTCCAGACGGCTTTCCTGCAGAATTCTACAAAGAATTCTGGTCGATTCTAGCACCAGTTTTCTACAGAACGTTGTTGGAAATTAAAGAAAAGGGCAGACTTCCATCAAATATGAATTCTGCAAACATTAATCTCCTGCTAAAACCAGGCAAAGACCCTGTATATCCCTCAAGCTATCGTCCAATATCCCTTATAAACGTAGACCTTAAAATAATCTGCAAAGCTCTCTCAAAGAGACTGGAGAAAATAACCCCCCTCTTAATTCATCCTGACCAAACTGGTTTCATAAAAGGTAGGCACTCATCAACAAATACACGTAGATTACTTAATTTGATAGACTACTCATACAGTAAAAACCTAGAAACTACAATATTCTCTTTAGACGCAGAAAAAGCATTTGACAGAGTTAACTGGAAATTTCTATTTGCAACTTTACACAAATTTGGTTTTGGATCCTCTTTCATAAACTGGTTAAAAATATTATATAATTCCCCAACAGCTTGTGTTAGAACAAATGACCAGACATCCTCCAGCTTCTGTCTCTTGAGGGGCACCAGGCAGGGATGCCCACTCTCCCCTTCACTGTTTGCAATTTTTATTGAACCACTAGCAGCAGCAATTAGACAGAATTCAGTAATTAAGGGCATAAAATGCAAGAACATGGAACATAAAATCAGCCTTTATGCGGATGATGTGTTACTCTTTCTCCAAAATTCACAAACCAATATCTCTGGGGTGATTGAATTGATAAACTCTTTTGCAAGAATATCAGATTACTCAATTAACTGGTCAAAATCTACAGTTCTACCGATTAATTGCTCCCTCCATAATTCCTCTTCTACACCACTGCAATCGGGAAATATAAAATATTTAGGTATTAATGTTTCTCCCAAGCTTGCAGATCTAACTAAATTAAACCATATCCCACTTTTAAAGAAGGTAGAAGATGATCTGGCTAGATGGAAATGTCTACCCATATCACTCATGGGAAGGGTTGCCGCTATAAAAATGATGGTCTTACCAAAAATAAATTATTTATTCTCAATGATCCCAACTAAACCGCCACAAGATTAGTTCAGATCTCTAGATTCATGTATGTCCAAATTCCTTTGGAAAAATAAACCCCCACGTATAAGCTTAAAAACACTACAAAAGACCAAGGATAAAGGAGGACTAGAACTGCCTAACTTTCAGCACTACTTCTTAGCCAACAGGCTTCAGTTTATCTCAGGATGTTGTCATTTCTTGTGCTCAAGGAGCCAATTTCTGAGAACTCACGGCAGTGTGCCTCCTCGAGATGTCATCCAATTTTGCGCCCAGAGATGTTATTCCGGGCTAACGCTTCCGAGATGTATCCAGTCTGCAGTCAGAGATCTTATTCTGAGTATTCACAGCAGCCGTAGCCTCTCCAAGATCTCATCCGTGCTGACTCAATGAGCCCATTTTGAGAAACTCACGCTTCTCCCATCGTTTCAATCCCAGCAGGCAGCCTTGTGGGGGTTTGAACAGCCGGTTCCGCTTTCTTAATTCTTCGATAAGTCAGGGCCAAGCCAGCTCCGATCCGCCAGAACCCTGTTACCATGGTTCCGAATAGGTAGATATCTTCAGCACTCAGGCTCACCCGAGCCCAAACTTCTCGTTGAGAAAGGGGTGTCAATTGCATTTAGGGACCAGTTGAGCCAATCCATAATTCCTCTTTTAGGTTTTAGAGAACAGAGTGTGAGAGAAGTTAATTTGCTTAAAATCACAAAAACAATCGATTAATAGTAACTTAAAGTTATTACAATACAATTGGATCATGCAAACATATGTAACACCGGTGAAATTGAATAAATATAATAACAGAATTCCAGATACATGTTTTAAATGTGGAGAAGCCCGTGGAACATTTTTCCACTGTATATGGGAATGCAGAATTGTCCGTGCATTTTGGCAGGAGGTGATGAACAAAATAAACCAAATTTTGAATAAAAAGATTGCTTTAGATGTAGAAATGTTGCTATTACAAGTGTATTCTAAAAATCTTAAACTAAGAGCCCATCAAATTAAGTTTATGGATTATTGTACATTACAGGCAAAACGTATGATTGCATTAAATTGGAAAACATCAGATCCTCCTGCTATTGGTGCTTGGATAAATTCTTTGGCACAGTGTATGGCAATGGAAAGGATAACGTACTTTCTCAAAAACAAGTTAACATATTTTGATGAAATTTGGAAGCCATTTAAAAACTTTATAAAAGAAGTAAACATCGGACAACTCCTGCAGGAGTGTGGATGAGGAGAAAATTGTTTAGTATGTGCTAGCTATTTCTATTGTCTACTTTTTTTCTCTCCTTTCTTTTTTGTTTCCTTGAATATGTATAAATGCCACATATTGTACAAATGTATACATATTCTATGTGGGGTTTTTTTTGTTTTTGTTTTTTTTGTTGTAGGTTTGGAAGAGAGCAGGGTGGGAGGTGAGGGCGGGGAAAAAGGGTTCCTATTACAGCAGCATATAATTGGGAAAACAAACCTTTGTATGTTGTTGCAAAAAGCAATAAAATTTATATTTAAAAAAAACTTACAGGATTTGTCTTCTAGGATGCAGGCTCCAGGTGGAGCTGGGAGTTAAACAAGCTTAACATTTAACCGCTGGCTGATGTTTTTTCTTTAACGCAGGGTTAAAGCCAAGCCAGCTCCGATCCGCCAGAACCCTGTTACCATGGTTCCGAATAGGTAGATATCTTCAGCACTCAGGCTCACCCGAGCCCAAACTTCTCGTTGAGAAAGGGGTGTCAATTGCATTTAGGGACCAGTTGAGCCAATCCATAATTCCTCTTTTAGGTTTTAGAGAACAGACTGCGAGAGAATGTTCCAGGGAAAATACAAAAAAAAAACACGAGACTAGACAAGGACATAAGCAGGGAAGATAAGGGAGAGGAGAAAAAGTGCGTCCGCCTCCTCCGACAGCCAAAGAAGAAGAGGGGTGAAATATGAGTCACTGTATTCCATTACAGTTACCGTTTAAAAAGGCAGGCCTCGAGCAGCAGAGTTCTGAATGAGCTGTAGTTGTCTGACTGATTTTTTAGGTAGACCTGTAAAGATGCTGTTACAGTAATCAAGCCTACTAAAGATGAATGCATGGACTAGTTTTTCCAGGTCCTGTTGAGACATCATATCTTTTATCCTTGAAATATTCTTGAGGTGATAGTAAGCTGATTTTGTTATTGTCTTAATGTGTTTTTCTAAGTTTGGGTCTGCATCCATCACTACACCCAAATTTCTCGCCTGGTTTGTGGTTTTTAGGTGTTTAGATTGAAGTTCTCTGGTGACCTGTAATTGTTTTTCTTTGGCTTCAAATTACTTCAGTTTTGTTTTTGTTTAGCTGGAGAAAATTGTGGCACAACCAGTCATTAATTTTCTCAATGCATTTACCAAGAGCCTGTACAGGGCCTCGGTCTCCTGGTGACATTGTGATATATACTTGTGTGTCATCTGCATAGCTGTGGTAGTTTATTTTGTTGTTCTTTATAATCTGTGTCAGTGGGAGCATGTAAATGTTAAACAGAAGAGGTCCCAAGATGGAACCTTGGGGAACTCCACATGTGATACTTGTCTGCTCAGATGTGAAGTTACCTATTGATACAAAGTATTTCCTGTTTTCTAAGTATGTTTTGAACCAGTTTAGTACAGTTCCTGAGAGACCTGCCCAGTTTTCTAGAAGTTTGAGTAATATGTTGTGGTAAACTGTATCAAATGCTGCACTGAGATCCAGTAAAACTAAGACTGATATTTTTCCACTGTCTGTATTCAGACATATGTCATTAAACACTTTGGTCAGAGCGGTTTCAGTGCTGTGGTTCTGTCTAAAACCTGACTGGAAGGCATAATAACAGTTGTTCTGTGTTAAGAAGTAACTGAGCTGTTGAGAAACTGCTTTTTCAATTATCTTACTTAAAAATGGGAGATTTGAGATCGGCCTGTAGTTGTTCATTTGTGTCTTGTCAAGATTGTCCTTTTTCAGTATAGGTTTAAGTACAGCAGTTTTTAGTGGTTCTGGAAACACACCTGACATTAAAGAAAAGTTGACGATCTGTAACAGGTCTGACTCCAAAGTCTTTGAGACCTTTTTGAAAAAACTTGTTGGCAGGACATCTAAACAGCAAGAGGAGGAGTTCAGTTGACCTAAGATGTCCTCCAGGTCTTTGCTGTTAATAGGGTGAAACTGTTTCATGGTGTTTAAACAGTTTTTCAGTGGACATGGTACATATCCTGAATCTGCTGTTGATGTACCAATTGCTTGTCTAATCTTTTGGATTTTGTCTGTGAAGAATTTGGTAAAGTCGTTGCAGGCCATGGTCGAATGAAGTTCAGCTGCGACTGGCACAGGAGGGTTTGTTAGCCTGTCAACTGTAGCAAATAAGACCCGAGCATTATGACTGTTTTTGGTGATGATGTCAGAGAAGTAGGACCTCCTCAACAGGAGGATGACAGAGGCCAGAGTGAGAGACTTTACACATGAGTGTGTGGGCCCTGCAAATTTAACCTTTTAGCTGTAATTTTTCTGGGTTGCTGGGTTTATGCGTGCAGGAAACTGTGTTTACAGGCTATACAGGGAGTGCAGAATTATTAGGCAAGTTGTATTTTTGAGGAATAATTTTATTATTGAACAACAACCATGTTCTCAATGAACCCAAAAAACTCATTAATACCAAAGCTGAATGTTTTTGGAAGTAGTTTTTAGTTTGTTTTTAGTTTTAGCTATTTTAGGGGGATATCTGTGTGTGCAGGTGACTATTACTGTGCATAATTATTAGGCAACTTAACAAAAAACAAATATATACCCATTTCAATTATTTATTTTTACCAGTGACACCAATATAACATCTCCACATTCACAAATATACATTTCTGACATTCAAAAACAAAACAAAAACAAATCAGCGACCAATATAGCCACCTTTCTTTGCAAGGACACTCAAAAGCCTGCCATCCATGGATTCTGTCAGTGTTTTGATCTGTTCACCATCAACATTGCGTGCAGCAGCAACCACAGCCTCCCAGACACTGTTCAGACAGGTGTACTGTTTTCCCTCCTTGTAAATCTCACATTTGATGATGGACCACAGGTTCTCAATGGGGTTCAGATCAGGTGAACAAGGAGGCCATGTCATTAGTTTTTCTTCTTTTATACCCTTTCTTGCCAGCCACGCTGTGGCGTACTTGGACGCGTGTGATGGAGCATTGTCCTGCATGAAAATCATGTTTTTCTTGAAGGATGCAGACTTCTTCCTGTACCACTGCTTGAAGAAGGTGTCTTCCAGAAACTGGCAGTAGGACTGGGAGTTGAGCTTGACTCGATCCTCAACCTGAAAAGGCCCCACAAGCTCATCTTTGATGATACCAGCCCAAACCAGTACTCCACCTCCACCTTGCTGGCGTCTGAGTCGGGCTGGAGCTCTCTGCCCTTACCAATCCAGCCACGGGCCCATCCATCTGGCCCATCAAGACTCACTCTCATTTCATCAGTCCATAAAACCTTAGAAAAATCAGTCTTGAGATATTTCTTGGCCCAGTCTTGACGTTTCAGCTTGTAGGTCTTGTTCAGTGGTGGTCGTCTTTCAGCCTTTCTTACCTTGGCCATGTCTCTGAGTATTGCACACCTTGTGCTTTTGGGCACTCCAGTGATGTTGCAGCTCTGAAATATGGCTAAACTGGTGGCAAGTGGCATCTTGGAAGCTGCACGCTTGACTTTTCTCAGTTCATGGGCAGTTATTTTGCGCCTTGGTTTTTCCACACGCTTCTTGCGACCCTGTTGACTATTTTGAATGAAACGCTTGATTGTTCGATGATCACGCTTCAGAAGCTTTGCAATTTTGAGACTGCTGCATCCCTCTGCAAGATATCTCACTATTTTTGACTTTTCTGAGCCTGTCAAGTCCTTCTTTTGACCCATTTTGCCAAAGGAAAGGAAGTTGCCTAATAATTATGCACACCTGATCAGAGGTGGGACCAAGTCATTGTTTTGCAAGTCTCAAGTAAGTCTCAAGTCTTTATCCTCAAGTCTCAAGTCAAGTCTCAAATAATGTCAGGCAAGTCAGAGTCGAGTCTCAAGTCACTGGTGTAAAAGTCCGAGTAAAGTCACAAGTCTGAAATTTTGAATTTCAAGTCCTTTCGAGTCTTTAAAAAAAAAAACGAAAAAAGAATGTTGCAGTTATGCTAAATGTAAATATTAGACCATGTAATTTTTAAATCTGTGTTTTTCTCAACACATGACAAAATAGTGAACTTGCAGCTCAATTAAACTTAGCTCCAAGAATAATTTTCACCGACAGTTCTGAGATAAGCTGCATGTTATTCTTGGATGCGGTTGTAGGACCGGTGTTGTGCCAAAAAGTGATTGTCTGCCAAAAACTGATTTCCGGTATTTGCCAAAATTGATTGCTCGTATTTAAACTGCATAAGTAACTTGTTGGGCTATAATACACTCAACAAAAATATAAACGCAACACCTTTGTTACTGCTCCCATTCCCCATGGGATGGACGTAGAGACCTAAAATTCATTCCAGATACACAATATAACCATCCCTCCCAAACAGTGGTCACAAATCAGTCCAAATGTGTGGTAGTGGGCACATCTGCTATATTGAGATAATCCATCCCACCTCACAGGTGTGCCACATCAGGATGCTGATCTGACATCATGAGTAGTGCACAGGTGTACCTCAGACTGCCCACAACAAAAGGCCACCCTGGAATGTGCAGTTTTGTCTCACAGCAAAATGCCACAGATGCCACAAGCAATGAGGGAGCGTGCAATTGGCATGCTGACAGCAGGAATGTCAACCAGATCTGTCGCCCGTGCATTGAATGTTCATTTCTCAACCATAAGCCGTCTCCACAGGCGTTTCAGAGAATATGGCAGCACATCCAACCGGCCTCACAACCGCAGACCTCGTGTAACCACACCAGCCCAGGACCTCCACATCCAGCAGGTTCACCTCCAAGATCGTCTGAGACCAGCCACCCAGACAGCTGCTGGAACAATTGGTTTGCACAACCAAACAATTTCTGCACAAACTGTCAGAAACCGTCTCAGGGACGCTCAACTGCATGCCCGTTGTCCTCATCGGGGTCTTGACCTGACTCCAGCTCGTCGCCGTAACAGACTTGTGTGGGCAAATGCTCACATTCGATGGCATCTGGCACGTTGGAGAGGTGTGCGCTTCACGGATGAATCATGGTTCACATTGTTCAGGGCAGATGGCAGCTGAGAATGTCCCAGTTCTTGCATGGCCAGCATACTCATCAGACATGTCACCCATTGAGCATGTTCGGGATGTGCTTGACCGGCGTATACGACAGCGTGTACCAGTTCCCACGAATATCCAACAACCTCGCACAGCCATTGAAGTGGAGTGGACCAACATTCCACAGGCCACAATTGACAATCTGATAGACTCCATGCGACGATGTGTTGCACTGCATGAGGCAAATGGTGGTCACACCAGATACTGACCGGTTCTGGGTCCCCAGACCCCCAATAGCGCAAAAAACTGCACATTCCAGGGTGGCCTTTTGTTGTGGGCAGTCTGAGGTACACCTGTGCACTACTCATGATGTCAGATCAGCATCCTGATGTGGCACACCTGTGAGGTGGGATGGATTATCTCAATATAGCAGATGTGCCCACTACCACACATTTGGACTGATTTGTGACCACTGTTTGGGAGGGATGGTTATATTGTGTATCTGGAATGAATTTTAGGTCTCTACGTCCATCCCATGGGGAATGGGAGCAGTAACAAAGGTGTTGCGTTTATATTTTTGTTGAGTGTATATGAAACAGATGTCAAATGCATCCCTCGTGGATGACATATAGTCATCTTGAGCCACAAACAACATCCGTGTAACAAGGTAGAAGCCACAATCAGTTTTTGGTAGTGACTTTTATATAACCTTTATTTTTGCAGTTAAAAACAATCTCATTAACATTAAAAATGTCTTTTGTAAGAGTAAGTTGGCCAAGAGGACAGCAGAAATGGCAGCAAATATTACAATAGTTCTTTAAAAATATTTTAAGTAGGGATAAAGGACCGGATTGGTTATAATGTAAGTACAATAACACAGAGTTGTGAAGATACTTGAAAAACTGATAATTTTTTAATTCTCTATATAACCCCTTTGTAAACCCTGTTCACCGAAGTCTATTTACGAACATACATAAAGATATTACACATAAAAAAAATACACGGAAACATTGGAAATCACTTTTTGGCAGACACTCACTTTTTGGCACAACACCGGCTTTAAAATCGCATGACAAAAATATCATACACATAAAAAAAAACTGCATCACCAACGTAGCCTGGACAACATTTGCTAGTTAGATGAAGTCAGCTATCTCATCGTAGCATGTTTATTTGCATATTTATAATTATACGGTTCTTGGAGTGAGTGCATACACTCATGAAGTTTAGTAACTTCAGGTCACTGCAACAAGCCCAGGTACAGTTTACCGACGGATGGGTGCAGGACCTTGAAATGCACCGTGTAGAAAGTAAAGACCATCGTACGTATCATAAGTTTACCAGTCTCACAAATCGTCTTCATAAATACACATTCGTTAACTGTTTATTAATAGGACCTTTGAGCTCAACGGTAATTAATTAGTAGTGGAAATAATTTCAGGTACGCATCACAGAAATGTAGCAGTGACAATAATATTGTATGTTGTAATCGCACTGGGCAATTAGTGATACAAAAAACCTGTTTTATCCTGTGAATAAAAGTATGTGTTTTTGTCAATGTACCATAATAACAGAAGCGAAACGCAATATTGTGTCAGGACAATTCACTGTTTATACACAATAAACAAAGGAGCATAGCGCGACAATTTCTGTTCAGCGCCAGACTTGCTTGTAACCTATATCACCAATTATGTTAAGAAAAATGACGCATTAACTACAACAGCAGACTGACCTTTGTGGAAATGCTTGGAGCAGACTAACATGTGAGCTGGAGTGTTCTGGGACGTTATATTTGGTCTTTGAATGGCTGCAATCCAGTCCATCCGTCACCTCTTTGTTACTTCGGAAACACGGCTTGAACAATTTCTTTTCAACGACGTAATCCGATAACAACCGATCTCTTTACCCGTCGGCTTCCCGTGGCTGTCATGCGACCGGCTATTGCAGTTAATAATACAACAGCTTCTTGCCATTTTTTGTGTTTCTTTTTATCGCTGTGTAACTGATTTCAATTGAAAGCCTGCGTGCGCTAGTACCTCTTGCCACGAGTTCCCAGAATCCTTTGCGGTTCTACCCCGGAATGACGTCACATTTTCAATCTCTATATAATATACATGTTAAATTTTATATTTGGGGTGAAATATCAAGTCTTTTCAAGTAAACCGGTTCAAGTCCAATTCAAGTCCCAAGTCTTAGAACGTTTTTTCAAGTCAAGTCTAAAGTCATAAAATTAATGACTCGAGTCTGACTCGAGTCCAAGTCATGTGACTCGAGTCCACACCTCTGCACCTGATATAGGGTGTTGATGTCATTAGACCACACCCCTTCTCATTACAGAGATGCACATCACCTAATATGCTTAAATGGTAGTAGGCTTTCGAGCCTATACAGCTTGGAGTAAGACAACATGCATGAAGAGGATGATGTGGACAAAATACTCATTTGCCAATAATTCTGCACTCCCTGTATGTTGATTAGGCTATTACGCTGTGTTATTGGGAAAATGGTGAATATTACAGTGGGAAAATGAGCATACAGTGTGAGACACATATTGTGTTAAAACCAGTATTGCTTCTTTTACAGCAGAGTGTTAACTTTATGACCTTTTACAGCACCTCTGGAGTCTGTTGATCTAGGTTTGACCTCCAAGATGCTACTGCTAACATTTGTTTTCTCTCTAAGAGTGCTTGTAAAGGATTCAGCACAGACAGACAAGTGACAGAAGAAAAGCAAGAGATACAGTGATTACAGAATGGTTTAAAGGTGGGCTCATTATTTGACCACTATTGAGCTCATAGACATAAATTAAGTGGAGTGACAAACTTAAGGAAAGTCACTGATTACAATGTGGAATGAACACGTGGGATGATCCATGATTTGAGGCGAATTACGGTGATAGTAGTGGTTTAATGATTTGGAGAAAACTGCATTGACACTTGTCTCTATGGTGCTGAATACTTTATTACTCTTATGATACAGTTGTTTGCAAATGTGAAGTTTGTTTCAACTTACAGGATTTGTCTTCTAGGATACAGGCTCCAGGTGGAGCTGGGAGTTAAACAATCTTAACATTTAACCGCTGGCTGATGTTTTTTCTTTAACGCAGGGTTACAGGTTTGGAGTAGAGCTACTCTAAGGGACAAGCCCTGGGGAATTTTTAAAAGAGAATGTGCAACTTTCTCGTGCATGTCTCATTGAGTTTAGTTGACATATGGAAAGGACCATGTGGCAAAAGAGGGTTTTCTGGAGAGCTGTCATGTTTGAAATTGCAAGTGTCGTGAGGTGAAGTGACTGAGGAGATCGTCCACAAGATGGAAGCTGAGGCCAGGAGAGAGGTTTCAAGAGGACCAGTGAGGAGCAGAGATCACCTCCAGCACAGCTGACAACCCACAGAGGGCTGTGCCACTTGATCAAGACTGGATTGTGGACAACAGTGAAATCCAAAAGAAAGACATTGGACGTTGACGTTGAGGAAGACAAGTACGGTGTAAGACTTGCTCTGCCCGAAATCTTCAGCAGCGTTGGAACGGGAAACTGAAGGATGAAGGGCGTGTGCTAAGCTCCAATCGACAGTGCACAGAGGGATTTCAGCGATGGAATTGTGATTCTGTGAACAGCACAGACACCAGGAGACTGGGAATGACTGACAGGAGTTTCCGAAGGATGAATGACCACTTAATGTTGCGTCACTGTGACATGCGTACTTTGGCACTCTGAAGAGGGTCTTCCTGTGTTTCATTCGCATCATGAATACTTCTTCAAGCAGGCTGAAATTTTGAGCCATGGGCCTGCCATGACTCAACAAGAGGGAGAAGAGCATAACAGCCATAAAACAAAATAACTGGATCCAGTTTCCTTCTCAAAAAAGATTTTCTGCAGAGATGAAAGGAGGAGTTGTAAATGCAGATGATCTGCCAGGTGGCTTTGTTCCCCAAACAGGAAGAATGCTTGAAGTGAGAAGATTTGGGGGTTGATGGTTGATGGACCAGGGTCTGCTCCTGCACACCAAATCTGGAACTACTGTCCATCATGTGTCGTCCTTTTTATCTACCTCGGGAATTTACATCGGTCATTATAAGTGCCGTTTATATTCCACCACAAGCGGACACGGTCACCGCCTTATGCGAGCTGCATGAGGCACTCACACAGCACCAGACACAACACCGGGACGCTGCGCTTATTGTGACGGGGGACTTTAATAGCGCCAACCTCAAACGCGCAGCACCGAACTTTTATCAACACATCACCTGCCCCACCAGAGGTGAAAGGACACTGGACCACTGCTACACTACGGTCAAGGACGGCTACAAGGCACAACCCCGCCCTCCGTTTGGCAAATCTGATCACGCTGCCATCTTCCTCATGCCAAAATACAAACAAAGGCTGAAACAGGAAGTTCCGGTTCAGAGGAAGGTCGCGCGCTGGACGGATCAATCGGTGGCCGCGTTACAGGACGCACTCGATGACGCAGACTGGGGCATGTTCAGAAACAGCTCCGATGATGATGTCAACGTGTTTACGGAAGCGGTTGTGGGATTCATCGGGAAACTAGCGGATGATACCGTGGAGACAAAGACTATCACAACGTTTCCCAACCAGAAGCCGTGGGTGGATAAAACCATCCGCGACGCTCTGAGATCCCGCACCACTGCCTACAACACGGGACTCACGACGGGGGACATGGACCCGTACAAAGCCACGTCATATAACGTGCGGAGGGCGGTGAAAGAGGCGAAGCAGCGCTACGGGAGGAAACTAGAGTCACAACTCCAACAGAGTAACTCTAGGAGCCTGTGGCGGGGACTAAGGACAATAACGGACTATAAAGCACCAACAACCGGTATGACGAACGCGGCCGTGACTCTGGCAGACGAGCTGAACACTTTCTATGCTCGCTTCGAGGCTGCAGCTAAGGACTCCAACGATGCTAGTGCTAGCGGCGCTAACGGCTGCAGACAGGAAGATACTGCCAGCACCGGAAACGTGCTCGTCATCTCCGAGCATGAAGTAAGGAGAGCCTTCAAGAGAGTGAACACCAGGAAAGCAGCAGGACCAGACGGCATCCCAGGTCGTATCCTCAGAGACTGCGCATACCAGCTAGCTCCTGTGTTCACTGAGATATTCAACATCTCTTTATCTCAGTCGGTCATCCCCACATGCTTTAAAGAGTCCATCATTGTTCCTGTCCCGAAGAAACCCCACCCTGCTTCTCTCAATGACTATCGCCCTGTAGCCGTCACCTCAGTAGTGATGAAGTGTTTTGAACGCCTGGTCAGAGACTTCATCATTTCTTCACTACCAGACACACTGGACCCATTACAGTTTGCTTACCGTCCAAATCGTTCCACAGACGATGCCATCTCTCATCTCCTCCACACATCACTCACTCACTTGGACACTAGAAGGGGGAATTATGTTAAAATGCTCTTCATAGACTACAGCTCTGCATTTAATACCATAATTCCCTCCACACTCACCACCAAGCTGGAGCATCTGGGACTCAGCTCATCTATGTGTCAGTGGATCTCCACCTTCCTAACTGGCAGACCACAGGCAGTAAGGATGGGCGGACATGTCTCAGCCTCCACCACTCTCAGCCCCCCAGGGGTGTGTTCTGAGCCCCCTGCTGTACTCTCTGTACACATATGACTGTGTGGCCACTACCAGCTCCACCACCATCATCAAGTTTGCTGACGACACCGTCGTGGTGGGCCTGATCTCTGATAACAACGAGACGGCCTACCTGAAGGAGATTAGGAATCTGGAGAACTGGTGCCAGAGGAACAACCTCCTTCTAAACGTCAGTAAGACAAAGGAGCTGATAGTGGACTTCAGCACTAAGCAGGAGAGGAACTACCAGACCCCTGTCATCAACGAGTGCCCAGTGGAGAGAGTGGACAGCTTCAAATACCTCGGAGTTCACATCACGCAGGACCTGTCATGGTCCTGTCACATCAACACCGTGGTGAAAAAGGCCCGTCAGCGTCTCTACCACCTCAGACGCTTGAGAGACTTCCAACTGCCCTCCAAGGTGCTCAGGAACTTTTACTCGTGCACCATAGAGAGCATCCTGACGGGAAACATCTTAACCTGGTTCGGGAACAGCACCATGCAGGACAGACGAGCTCTACAGAGGGTTGTGCAATCAGCTGAGCGCACCATCCGCTCCGAGCTCCCTGACCTGCACTCAATCTACAGCCGACGGTGCTGGACCAAGGCCAGGAAGATCGCGAAGGACCTCAGCCATCCCAACAACGGACTGTTCTCTCTGTTGAGGTCAGGAAAGCGATTCCGCTCCCTGAAGACCAACACAGAGAGACTGAGGAGGAGCTTCTTCCCGCAGGCGATACGGTCTCTCAATCACACCACCACACAGTACTGACCCACACATATAGTTCTTACACACACACTGGACATTCTGGACATTGTTTTTCACTTCATCACTTAAATCACTTTAAGCATATTTGCACTGCACAAGACATAATGTGGATTGCACAACACTGGTCACTATATTCTTCATTTCCAGTTAATACTTGTACAGCTGCTGTTATTGTGTATATATTTATTTATATTTCTTCATACATTCTTATATAGTTCTATACTGTGTATTGTGTATTTTGTTGTACAGTTATTTTATTTTCAACTTTAATTTATATATTTTATCTTATTCTTTCCCAGTTAAATTTACCCTTCATTCTAATTTGTGTTGTACAGTTATTTCATTTTTAACCTTAATTTATATTTTATCTTATTCATAGCCTTTTCCTTTTTTGTTTTCTTTAGGTCACGAGCAGTTGTCCAAGCATTTCACTACATATCGTACTGTGTATGACTGTGTACGTGACAAATAAAATTTGAATTTGAATTTGAATGGAGACCATAAAAAAATGGGGCTGCTGATCAGGCCCAAAGCTTTGAAGATAGCCGGAAGCCGTATGGACAAACAACAAAACCAACTGGTGTGTTTGAATGCTCATTTCTACATACATTTAGACAAGGAAACATCTGGAAGAGACACTTATGGAGCACTGCTGGTCATGATGTCGGTTTGGTTATCTGGTGAGAGGGAAACATGAAGATGAAACCAGGAGATGTCCTTACTGAATCATCAGAGCTGAACAGGTGATGGAGAAACAAGTTTACCTTTTAGGTGACATGAATGAGTTAAAGGGAAGTTATGAACTGTTTATGAGAGACAAATAATACCAGGATGCTTTTCTAAGTAGCTGACAGCTGGTAACTGTGCAGGGGCGGGTCTAGCAGAGTGTTGCCAGGGGGCCAGGTAGGGCATTAACAGGGAAAGGTGGGCACAAAGAAATACTTTTCTTTCTTATTCTCATTTAAAATGTCTGGCTTTTAAAAAATAATTATCTGGATCTTAAAACAAATGATTGATAGATTGATAAATATATACCATCAAAACTATGTACATCACTGTCACAACAGCATTTGTTTTCATTCAAAGGCTTTATGATTTTTCCTATAATGGCGGGCCGGTCTATAGTCAAAATGCCCGGGCCGATTTTTTGTCCCAGTCCAGCCCTGTCGTTACTTACCCTGAACAGCGTTTCGTGGAGTGGAGCTAGCTGTGATAGCGTTAGCATTTGCTAACGTCAACACTGTGCGGTTGTGATGAGAACTTGGACCAGGATCCGCTTCATCTCCAGTACACTGCTGCAATACTCTCTCAAACTGAGGTGAAGACGTACAATCTAAGCGGTTAGCAAACTTGTCTCCTGCAGCCATGTCCTTCACAAGAATTGATACACCTGTAACGTTATTCGCGCCCAGTGTTTTGCATTTGTCGGTGCCTTAACTTTATTTTGAGCTGCATACTGCCACCGGCTGCATAGGAGACGCATTGCACCATTGAACCTAAATCGACACTTCATGAGCTATTACTTATGTCTGAGTAAAGGAGCAACCAATCACACAACTGGCTCCGCCCTGTCTCTCTTGATTGACAGACAAAGTCATTCTGCTGAAAAGTCGCATTATGAAATAAATAGACCATTGAGAAAAACGGGATTTTGAAATAAAGACTGACTTTGAAAAAAGGACATTTTGGAATAAAAACGGCTGGAAATAAATAAAATGCCTCAGCGATAATCTCTGTTATTGGGAAAGATAATGGCCATGAAATAATATTTCACAATAATAAGTAAATTTATAAAGCAGAACGTAATATATTTCACAATAATGAGCATTTTTTTCAAAATGTGTTCCATTATTTCACAATATCATTCTCACATTACATATCTGTGTCTTATTTATTCACATAGTTATTTATTTCATCATGACCTATTTATTTATTTAATTTTGAACACTTTGGAGTTCCATAGTTGATACCCTTTTCCAAGTCCATGATAGCAGGTGGTTGTAGGTTCAGACACTCTGCCTGCTTTGTAAACTCCTTCAGCTCAGCAGCAGACAACCTAACTCTCCTACCTGAGAGACAGAAAAAGTGTTAGCACTGGGGGCTCATGTGAGGGCACTACGATGGCACAGAAGTATTTAAGTTATCAAGAATAAAATTATATCGGGGACAATTTTCAAACGTTACTGCATCCATTTGTAATCAGCAATATTTTGTAAGGTATTTTAGTACAATTATGTACAGTGAAAAAATATTTGGCTTCTTTCTGATTTCTTAGTTTTTTGCATATTTGTCACATTTAAACGTTTCAGATCATCGACCGCATCTGAATATTAATCAAAGAAACATAATTACAAAATGCAAATACAAAATGCCGTTTTTAAATTATGGTTTTACTTTGTTAAGAGAAAAAGGCATGCACAGGTCCTGTGGGGAAAAAGCAATTCCAACCCAACTTTCTCACAGCAATGTACATCTTGATACTTTTTTTTTTTCTTTTCTCATTGAGTTTAAAATTTTGCCTTTTACTGTTATTTGGTTGTCCTCATCCTGACGACAGTATTTGGAACCTTCAGTTATTTATTTAATGGCCGGAAAAGTGGAAACGACTGTTAATCATTGTTTTAATGTTGTTAATGTTGTTGTAATTTGGAAATTAGTCACCAGCATCTCTTTCAGCTTTCATAAATTAAATGCATGAAGTTGGACCATAAGAAAAATTACTGAGTACTTCAACATTACAGTATTTAGCTGTGTCATTGTTTTTACTCAGGAGCTGAAGAGCTCTGACTGTGGTTCTTCCGATGGTGTTATTTGAGTAGATAACAAGGCAGTCAGGGCAGCCAGTATTCAGCAGGACAGCAGAAATTTGGTAAGTGTGCACTGTGGACATGTGCAAATACACACCAATCGATATATACTGAAAGTGTTGTGGCAACGCTCGGCACCAAGTCTAAATCCGATCATCCAAATGTTTGTTCCCTCAGTAATACTCACCCAGAGTGAGAGTGTTGTTAACCAAAGTTATGTTGGTTTTCAATGTTAAGCACATGCCCATCCTTTTAGAAGATAAAATTAGAGAGATTTTTACATTATTATTTGAAAACAGTGTCAGTTCAGGCGAAACATGAATTACACATCCAGTCTTTCAGGAGGTCTCACCACTCGACCAGATCTGGTAATAGTCCCTGTTGGTCTGAGGTGGCTCCTATTTCTCCTCAGAAAACCCCTGTCTGTCTCTACCACATATGATCTGGGAGCACTGGCAGGTCCAACTACTGCTCCGGTAGTTCCTTCAGTGGTAATCCACACTTTCTGTCCTGACGATAGTTCCAGAAGCGGTCTGACTCTATGCCTGCGGTTGTAGTGTTTTGCCTGCTCACGCCTCCCCTCCTCATCTTTTTTGCGAAAAGCCTGTAGGTCAGGCCACTTTGGCACTAGCTTTGCCACAGCTTGTGGCAGCGTGGTCCGCAGGTGTCTCCCCATAAGCAACTGCGCCGGCGAGAGCCCATGTTCCAGTGGGGTGGCCCTGTACGCTAGCAGTGCTCTGGTGTAGTCACAGTCCTTTTTCCACAAGTCTTTAATAGTACAAACAGCGCGTTCTGCCTCCCCGTTGGCTTGGGGGTAGCTGGGGCTGCTCGTTTCATGTGTGAACTGGTACTCTTTGGCAAAGTGCTTCAACTGTTCTGATGAAAATTGCGGCCCATTATCCGATACCACAGTCTCGGCAATACCATGTCTTGCAAAGGCTTCTTTTACAGCATTAATAGTGACCTCTGCAGTTGTGTGTCTCAGTTCAGCTATCTCAATGTACCTTGAGAAAAAATCAATAATCAGCAGGAAGTGTTTCTTTGAACAGATCCATGCCGACTTTTTGCCACGGGCGGTCGGGAACAGGAGTTGCCAGCATTGGTTCACGGCACTATAACCTATGTTTTTGACATGTTTCGCACCTGTCTACCATTTGACGTATTTGGGTTCAGATGCCCGGACACCACACCGACTCTTTTGCTCTGGCCCTGCATTTTGAAACGCCCTGGTGGCCTTCATGCAAATGTGACAAAACCTCCGCTCTCATTTGAGGTGGTATCACAAGTCTCTCCCCTTTCATGAGAAGACCATGGACTAGATTGAAGTCCATTCTGTATTCCCAGTACCCCTTTAACTCTGGATCTAGTTTACCTTTTTCTGGCCAGCCTGTCGCACATTGATTCACCACCCTTCTACACAGGTCATCCATTTCCTGCGCCAACTTAATCTCCTCCAGCCTTTTATCTGTTGCTGGGAGATGGGAAACTACACCGTCCACGAAAACCTCCACCTCTTTTTCCAGCTGAAGATCCCCAGCAGAAGGAGGCCCCGCCAGCGGTGCTCGTGAGAGAGCATCAGCAGTGACGAGGTTCTTCCCTGGAACATGGACAATGGTGAAAGTAAAGCGCAGCAGCCTGAGGCGGAATCTCAGGATGCGTGGAGGCAGGTCGTCCAGGCCTCTTGTGCTCAGAAGAGGGACCAGGAATTTGTGATCTGTGATTAGAGTGAACTGTAAGCCCATGAGGTAAGATGACAGTCGTTCACACGCCCACGTTACAGCGAGCGCCTCCTTTTCTATCTGCGCGTAGCGTTTCTCTGTGTCTGTGAGACCTCTTGAGATATATGTGACCGGTCGCCAGGAGTTGTCAGACTGTTTCTGAGTGAGAACAGCCCCGATACCGTATGGCGATGCATCTGCAGCGACTCGTGTATCTGCTGAGTTGGAGTACTGAGTGAGCACTTCTGGAGAGCTTAATATCCCTTTTAGTCTCCTAAATGCTGTTTCCTGTGGCTCCGCCCATATCCACTCGTTTCTGTCTTTTAGCAGTTCCTTTAATGGTGTGATGATTGTGGCTAGTTGTGGCATAAACTTCGCAAGATAGTTGGCCATGCCCATGAGACGGCGCACATCTTCCACACTCTGAGGCTGCGGCAGCTGCTGGATTGCTGTTATCTTGTTGGGATCAGCCTCAATGCCTTTTGCTGACACTTTGCGTCCCACAAAGATTATTTGACTTTTAGCAAACTCACACTTCTCATTCAGAGCGAGACCCTCCTTCTGAAACATTTGGAGCACACAGTGCAACCTCTGGTCGTGCTCCTGCCTGTCTCTGCCATATACAAGCACATCATTGGCGTGACAAATCACCCCTTCAAAATCTTCCAGCATCTGTAACATTCGCCTTTGGAAATGTTCCGGCGCCGATGCAATGCCAAAAGGAAGGCGGTTGAACTGAAACCTTCCAAAAGGCGTGATGAAGGTAGTGAGTGGCCTTGACTCTGGCGTGAGTGGAATTTGCCAGAATCCATACCAGGCGTCGAGCTTTGTGAACACTTTAGCATCTTTCATCATCGCTAGTGTTTGATCTACTGCTGGGAGGATGTGTCTTTCTCTTTTGACTACTGTGTTCAGGGGGGTGTGAGGTCCACACATATTCTGGGGGGCTTTCCTGCTGGTCTGGGGACCACTACCATGCCAGAACACCACTCTGTAGGCTCAGTGACTTTGGAGATAACACCCATTTCTTCCATTCTGTGCAGTTCATTTCTCACTGCATCTCTGAGGGGAAGAGGAACGCGTCTTGGGGCAGATAGGGCTATTGGTACAGCTCCTTGCTCTATCTCAATGTGATAAGGCTCCCTCAGCACGCCGAAATCTTTAAAAACGTCTGGGTATGCTGCCCTGAAATCTGTCACCGATTCCGTTACTGTGCTTACTCTGTACACAAGACCCAGAGCCTCACATGCTGGCCTGCTTAGCAGTGGCTGTACTAGACCTGACACAAGGTAGACGTCTTCAGAAACACTGCGCCCTTTCACTGCTAGCTGTGCCTCGAAGCAGCCTTTAACATTGAGTGGGTTACTGCCCGGCCCTAGTAACTTCTTTCTGGGTCTCTGCAGCTTACCATCCCTGTCTGGACTGTACAAACCCTCTGGAATAAATGTAACATCCGCCCCTGTGTCAAGTTTAAAATATACATTTTCCCCATTTAACTTGACCTTTTGCACCCAGGGCTGTGACCTCCCAGTCTCTACTTCACCCAAGAACACACAATCCTCGCTGTCTGTATCTTTCTGATTTTCTGTCACTTTGCGTAGCGCTGTAGCTTCGCTACTGCGACAGACCGCAGCAAAGTGCCCTTTTTTCTGACATTTTCGACACTGTACCTCTTTGGCTGGACATTCTGTCCATGAGTGTTTGTTCTTGCGACCACATTCCTTTACGCTTTGCTTGATTGGGTTTTGTTCTTTCTTCTGCCACGTCTGCGTTTTCCCGCGTGTTGTATTTGTCCGTATTGTGTCCATGTTCAGTGTTTTCTCCACTGCCGCGCTGCTGTGAAGTATTGATTGTTGTTTCTTTACCGTTTCGCTCTGCCTAACTTTCTCAATGGCTTTAGCAAGAGTCAACTCTGAGTCCATTTGCAGCAGCTCCCTTATGAGTTTGTCTTTGAGTGCTCCAAATGCACAGTTTTCTGCAAGGTTGTGCACAGCAGTGATGAACGACTCTGTACTTTCCCCATCCTGTTGCCGTCTGGAGTTAAACTGTGCTCTTTCAAAAATTACGTTGTGTTTTCCTACGTAATGTTTGTCAAATGCCTCTTTGACAGTAGCATATTTCTTTTTATCTGCATCGCACAGTGGTAAAACTGCCAAAACATCAGCAGCAGCGTCTCCCATAGCATACAGGAGTGCGTTAACTTGATACTCGTCTGATTTGTTATCAAGAGCGGTTGCAATGCGAAATCTTTCGAACCTTCTGATCCACTTTGGCCATTCGGCAGGATGAGAAAAGTCAAATGTTTCTGGGGGTGTTATTTGTACCGTGGTCGCCATCGTGACGTGTGGATCCCTGGCTTCCTCGCGTTCAGAATCCAAGCTTTCCGACCTCGTCTCCTCCCTCCGACATGTGAGGCTCGTGCTCGACCGCGCCCTGTTGCTAGCGCCGGTCACAGCCTCGGCTGCGCTTCACCTGCATGCCGGTCTTGTTCGGGTTACCGATGCGAAAACTTCTCTCGAAGTTAACTGCACCGTACTGTACTCGGGGGGGAAAAAAAAACTGTGGAGACCGCCGTTCGCACTTCTGACACCACGTATAAATGATGACACTGGACGCAGCGTGTTCGGGTGATGTTTTCCAACTTTTCTCGTAACCCCGGAAGCTCCCCCCACACACAGCCTTATGGGAACAGTAGTCTACCGCTACAATTCTCACAGCTTGTCACAGGAGCTGAGCACCCAAGAGGGAGAAGGCTGAGAACAGCGACAGCAACATGAATCATCTTGGCTCATCTGCTGATGGGTTCAGACTTTGAAGTGTGTTCTCTAGTTATGAGGCTCAGCCCAGTTTAGGTGATGTATTCGTCTGTTTTTGTGTCGTAATCTGAGGAAAGGAAGATGACAGAAAAACTGCATCAACCTAAGTAGTGAAAAAATGCTGAAGTATTGTGCCAGCAATCCATAATGACACTAGCCACCTCCCTTACACTATTTCTATTGAATTGAACTAAAATGCTTTCCTGGTAATTCAGTTTTTTTAATATAGTGCCAATTCACAGCAACAATTAACTAAAGGCGCTTTATATTGAAAGGTAAAGACCCTTACTTCCAGCAGAAACATGCTCATCAGGTAATAGTCATGTGCTGCGAACAGTTAGGTGTGAGGGGAAAAAAGCAAACAGCAGAGTGTGACAGGTCAAAGGCAAGGAGAAAGATCCAGATCCAAGAAGAACTACTACCTATCACTGCCTACTGCAGCATAATGGAGGGTTCAGGGTCATGTGATCCAGCCCTAACTATAAGCTTTATCCAAAATACAAATTTTAAGACTAATCTTAAAAGTAGAGAGAGTGTCTGTCCCTCAAATCCAAACTGGGAACTTTTTCCACAGAAGAGGGGCCTGCTTTGCATTCTAGGAACTCTGGGAACCACAAGTAAGCCTGCAGTCTGAAAGTGAAGTGCTCTCACAAGGAACTGTGAGGTCTTATGAGAAGGCGGATTTTAAATTTGATTCTGAATTTAAAAGAAAGCAAATTGCTACAGCATTCTGGATTGACCAAAGGTTTTCCGAGGGGGTTTTAGAGCAACTTGATAATACTAATTCACAAAAATCATGTCCTTAACTTCTCTTAGCAAGGGGATGTCTACGTTATTTCAGACTGGATGACCCATAGAGTAAGATGATCTTTGGTATTTTGCTGGCACGGAGTAAAAATGGTCACTAGAAATTAATACATTTCTCCATATATGCTCATTAATACACGTCAGGCAGAAAAATTGTCTCACTTTCTAATTAAAGACTTTGATTTTAAAACCACTTACTGTGGACTGCAATATTGTATTCTGAATTCACTAAGAGGTACATTGATGTTACAGACTTCCTACAGATAGTTTTTAATCCAAGTGTCAAGTGACATGGTTTTCAAGGTTTTGTTCATCATAGCAAACCTTAGGTTTCATATGATGAACTGTCAGCAACTAAAAGAGAGACCAAAAATAAAAACAAGCAAAAATAAATAAATAAAACCAAAATAACATGTGAACAGGGAAAGAAAAGGAAAACAAAAAATAATGAACTATTAAAACAGACAAAATTTCATAATTTCCTCACCTTTAATGGTTGTTTTGACATAGTTTGTTTTCTGCTTTGTGTTCTAACACGTATAACTTGGTCTAAATATGTTTTACAGATGTGAAAAAAACTGGCCAATCTCTCAGATTTAAAGGGACATTTAGCAGAGATTAAAAGTGCTAAACTACCAGTTCACAAACACATCAAAAAGAACATCCAGGACTCTCGCAACTCGATGTGCCATCTTGTTTTCTAATAAGCTGTTGAGGATACTGAGCCCCTCTGAGGGCGGGAGGTTGTCAGGGCAGATTTCTGTGTATGCAAAGAATACAAATAAAAAAACAAACAAACAACTTTTATGACATAATAGTGACACAGTTTGTTGAGAAATGTGCTGAAACTCTCACCGTTGTTTGGGTCCATCATAATGGGTGATGGCATCCGGAGACATTCTGCTTCTTTCTTTAACGTCTCCACAACGTCAGGAGAGACACTCATTTTCCTGCCTGGAAATAAAGAGCAAAAAAAAAAAAAAAGGGGGGGGGGGGGGGGGGGGGTAGCTAAAGGTTTTTCTACAGATTTTCATGCTTCAAAAAACAATAGTAAGAAGAAAAAAGAGTTCTGGATTCACACATGGTATAGTGGGATGTGTGTTTCTTACTGAATAGAAGAAGGCTGGTAAAAGTATCATTCCCAGAGATGACTTCTTCATAAGCAAGCACACAGTCAGAGCAGCCAATTGGCAGGTAGACCTCCTTTAGGTAAAAAGGCTCCTCTGTATAAAACAAACAAAAAAACAAACAGTTTCGTGAGATTGAAAATCACAAGAAACTACGTGATTGCAGGTTTCCTCTGCATGTAAAACCTCCGTGGCCATTCTTTACTCACTGATTAACATTGTGCTGTTTTCAAAGACCACATCATACGTCATGCTCGAACAGTCACCATTTCTGTGAGGAAGAAAATAAAAGCATCAGAGCTCCAGAGATATCAAAATAAACATAGAAAATAAATATGTATAAATGACTTCAGCTATTGTGTTAAAATTGCTTAAGGGAGCATTTACATTCTCTGAGTCTGCAGGATATTGAGGACGTTACTGTTGGCAGTTGTAGTAATATTCACCCAGGCGCTGGTCAGCAGGAAGGCCAGGGAACGGCTTCCCGGGAGGTCAGAGCTTCCCCCAACATACATCCATTTTCCCAATATCTGGAGCACACAGGCACAAGTTGAATTAAGTATGTTTAAAATACAAAACCCTATATTTTATTCAGAACAAAACATCAAAAAACATCAAAAAACTTGTTTAAATTGATTGGGTATAAAAAGAGCATCTTAGGTAGAGTTTGAGAGACACAAAGATGGAACTGTGGAACTATTTCAGAATAAAGGTCTGCCTGCAGTCCAGAGCTTTCACCAGTTGGAAACATTTTGATGTCTACAAACTGTTGTTAAATGAAAGGGGGATGCTGCAGAGTGGTAAACAGGAGCTCGTCCCAACTTTTTTGAGATGTTTCTGCCAGAAAATTTGAAATGAGCCAATATGTTTCTTTAAATAGGACATTTATTCACTTTAAACATTTTATGTGTTTTCTGTGTTCTATTGTGAATAGCATCCCAGCAGTCACATCACAAAAGGTGGGGTAAACCCTGGAAAGGTGACCAGTTTGTCGCAGGGCTAATATAGAGAGACAACCGTTTATACCCACATGTACACCTACAGCCAATTTACAATCAGCACTGCATGTCTTTAGACTGTGGGAGGAAGCCGGAGTACTTCGAGAGCGCCCGTGTAAACACGTTGAGAACATGGAAACTCCACACAGACCAACCAGCCAGGTGCTGGATGCAATCCCAGGACTTCACTACCCCTAAATTTCAATATGAAGTCTTTAATTGTATTGTAATTCTGACAATGGATTGGTTTTTTTTCTAAATTTTCTCCCTCCAAGAGCCAATATCAGGACAAGTTTGCTCCAAAGCAACTTACCTCATCCGTGTTGACAGTTATTGGGTTTATCAGAGTGTCACAGCTGCTCACGGGAGCTGAGCGTCCCACCGAGAGCAGACTCAGCAACAGAACAACACACTTCATCTTTTAAATGTCTCCTTTGTGCTTTTCAAGATTTCCTCCTTCTTCTTTTGTTACTGCCTCCCTGTTTGCCTCCAAGCTCTATTTTGACTTCACAGCCTCACAGATTTCTCTGGATGCAGGATTTATTCACTTGTGCTGTTAACCTTTGCAGCAAAGGCAAACAGCAGGGGATGATCGAAGGAAGACTTTGACCTCTTTGAGGAATATCGATCCAATCACATGCAACAGGGAGCATTGTGTGGGCTGTAATAAAGTGCATTTGATGTTTTCTTTATTCACTGAGATAATCTTCCCCGATTAGTCACTGATACTCATGGATACATGAGATCACAAATTTATCCTTTTATGTTAGTAAAATTAGGACTATTGCAAGTGTTACTCGGGTATCTGTAACACCCTCTATTTGCATTCAACTGACTCTAAGGTAACTGAAAACAGGGAAGTTTATTGTTGTCAGAACTCATAGGGTAGTCATCTCTAATTGGACCCATAACAAATGACAAATTAAAGAAAAAAAATGTGACTCCTTCATCCAAATACAGACTCTATAAAAGCACAAACCTTTAGCAGTTTGCAGCATTCAGGACAAAAACACCAAAGAGGAAAGACATCAGCAATGATCTTAGAGATGCAACTGTTGATGCACATCGATCTAGGAAGGGTTATTCATTTCCAAACAATTTTAAGTATTCTACAAAAAACAAGATTATTCACAAAAAAGCAGTGGATATCCTGGCAAATTCAGTTAAGGGTCAGAGAAAATGCAAAAAACCCAAGAGCTACAGGCCTTAGCATACCAAATGTTAAAGTTCATATAGGTATAATTAGAAAATGGACAAACAAGTATGGCTTGTTTGAAATGGTTACCAGCAGAAAGCTTTTGTCTTAGGTTTGCAACAAACCAGAAGACTTCAGAGACAATGTGAGATAAGATCAAAGTAGAGAGGTTTGCAACCCAACAGTTTAAAAGTAAATTCAGAAAAAAAATGTCACATTTTGAAGAGTCGTTTTAAGATGCGGAAAATGCTTGGAAAGACAAAAAGAACACAATGTTTTCATTCAATATTTTAGCTCCTGGACACAAGATGCTTCCAACTTAACTGACAAGCCCAGTCTTAAATTGATAATGAGGGGATTTTAATATTTGAAGGCTTTCTGGTGTAAAACTCTGTACATATATTATTCTACACCACATCTCAAGGGTTGGTGTCCTTGATCTAACACAGCTGATTTAAATGGCTAAATGACCTCCTCAACATGTCTTGAAGTTCCTCAGAGGCCTGGTAATAAACGGACGATCTGATTTCCTCGTGTCAGCGTTGTTCCCACATCATCATAATTAATGTTGTTCCAGGTTCAACATTGCAAGTGACCAATCACCTCTTGTGACGTCATTCCTTTGCGACTTCGAAATACCCGCCTTCGAGTATTTCGAAATACAAGTGAAGAAGCGAGAAACCGCCGCCTGTCCGCCGAATTTGAAGTCAATTCGCCTGTCCGCCGAATTTGAAGTCAATTTAGGATACTTTCCTTTAATAAATGGTAAGCATTATACATATGTTCCTCACTTGGCTTGCTGTTTGTTTGCTAGCGATAGGCTACTTGACGACAGCATTAGCTAACCAGTGTTCTCTAGACCAGCGTTCCCCAACTTTTTGGGTGTTTCGTGGCCCGGGGGTTGGGTCAGGCAAAATTGCAGTAGCTTCCCTGATCATTTTACAAACATAAGTGAAGAGAATCTGGACTAAAAGGCCTAGACTTATGGTTGTGTACAGTGGCCCCTAGAGAGAAAGCACGTACAAACTCCAAAACACATGCAAATTCCAAAACACATGCAAACTCCAAAACACTTGCAAACTAAAGAACACATGCAAACTCCAAAACACGTACAAACTCCAAAACACTTGCAAAATCCAAAACACTTGCAAACTAAAAAACACATGCAAATTCCAAAACACGTACAAATTCCAAAACACTTGCAAAATCCAAAACACAACGGAAGTGCTCCAGGACGCTAGGGGCAGTGTTGAGCTCGATTTGCAAAATAAACGGCAAGTTTGTCTGTATGGGACGGTCTAGTCTCCGTCGCGCTTCCCAGGTTGCCTAGCAACCATGATACTAACCGCTGGAAACAACTTGGTTTGACAGAAATGAGGGAGAACATATTTTGTTCATTTGTTTGTTTGTTTCTACAAGAGCTTTGTGTGATTTGATAAGTATCTGAGGCTGAGACCACAGGACAGTAAAACATGATTTTTGGGCTTCATTTCTGTACTGAACAGTTATTTCAAGATTAATTAGTAAATAAGAATTAGCTGATGTTGTTCATGAGACTAAAGTCATATCACTTTGGTAATGTAAATATAATATGTAAATGTCCAGTTTTGTTTATTGATCTAAGCCTGAACAGCTACGCGTAGTGTCCAGTAGAGGGCTCTGTTGTTTAGTTAGCGGCAAGCTGCACTTCCAGCTCAGACCGGTTTTTGTGGCGCACATGTCCCAGTAGGCAGCTCTCAATGAAGCGTGAAGCAGCGTGATACCGGACTCTAGCAAAATTAACAATTTGCAGCCCTTGGAATGCGGAGCGAGGTACATGTTTTAAGTTGTATTTGTTTGCTTAACTGATATTTTGTTGTATTTTCTGCATTATTTGAGTTCATATTTGTAATAAGCGTCTAAGAAAATGTATTTTGTGTTTCTGTTTAGTTTTCACGGTGCATTGGTGCACCTCAGCACTGTTAGATTCTGAATGAATCTCAAAGTAAAAATTACTGCACCCGTCGAGGCTCTCTCTATTTCTTCCTTGGTCCGAGGGACTGCTACAGTGAAAACTCGATCGCTGAGTGAAGGCTACTTGCTAGCTCCCATGCCAGATGAGTGCAGCCCGTGCCACGAGGTGGGTCCGTGTGTCAGCTGTGAGATATTTCTACACCAGTCAAGATCATCTTTGCTTCGTCGCCTACCTCCCCTTTGAACTCTGATGGTTACTTTACGAAGGTGCAGGTATTATGCCCATTAAGGACTTTGCTGATAACAAAGTTAAAATGTCTGCACACTAATTCAGAGTTACTTGCCTTAAATATTTTTGTGGTTACAGCCTTAAAGGTATACTGCATTGCACTGAGTAATTACAATCTTTAAATTGTATGGGTTTATTCTTCTTGAAAGTAACGTATATCAGCGGTATTTACAGTTACATTTTGTCTAATATGTGGGTGCTAATCTGTTTATTTATGTGATGTAAACGTCTGATGTGAGCATTGTTTCCAAAAGTAACACTCACGTAAGTTTAAGTCCAGACGTTATCGCATAGAGCAACATACACATTACAGTAACAAAATGTTGAACGCTGCTGAAGAAGCCGACGACTCAGAGCAACAAGGAGTAAGATCCAGCAATCGTGAAAGGCATTTAACTGAAAAGGGTAAAGAAATGCAGGAATATGAGGCAAAGAAAAATGAGAAGGCATTTAACAAAGCTTATGACACTTGGAAGAAGGCAGCTAAAGAAATCAGAACAAAGCTGAAAACTTTCTGCTCACCTGAAGAGCTAAACAATGCCAGTCATGACATAAGAGACAAGCACGCTGTAGTACAACAGCATTATGAACCCATTCGCCGCAGCCAATCCATGACGCCCGACATTGTTAAGCGAATGGATGCTTGTGCAGTGCTTACAACTGACATTTGTGAAGTTGTTGCTAAACGACAGGAAAATATCGATCAGCTCTTTAACGATCGCCTTGAAAAGGAAAGAGTACGAGTGATGTTAAACAAAAGGGACTATGGTTCTGTGTTTGGTGATACAAAAACTGAAACGTCGTTCCCAGAGGGTTCAGTTGCACGCTCAAAGGCAGATTCTACTGGCAGTCGTGAGGTGGAAGCAGAAGCTGAACTTGCAGCCAAAGTGGAACAAGCAAAGGCCACACAAGAAATATTGGCACAGGAAACCAAGATCAGCCAAATGGAAAATGAGTGGAAAATAAAGGAAGTGGAAACAAAGGCAAAGTTGGAGGAGGAAAAGACTAAACTTCAACAGTTAAAGGCAGACAGCGAAGTGAAAGTAGCAGCTGCACGAGTAAGAGCCCTTAGCGCTCAAAATGACATTGAAAGCCATGATCAAGTGTCCTGCTACAACTTAGAAAATTCCGCAAATCTCCCCAACATCGCACCACGGCTCTCTTTAAATCCACAAGCACCAACATTTAGACCTCACAATACTACTCCAGAACGTGAAGAACTTAGCTTAGTTCAAGCCCTCGCCAGCTCTCTTACCCTAAACAGGCTTCCTGTACCTGAGCCCACCATCTTTAGTGGCGACCCCCTAAAGTTTATGGATTGGAAGGTATCCTTTATGGCACTAATTGGTGACAAACCTTTACCTGTGTGTGAGAAAATGTTGTATCTAAAGAGCTATCTTGCAGGTGAAGCACGAAAGGCAGTAGAGGGATATTTTTTCCGCAACAGTGAGCAGGCATACGCAGGCATTTGGAGCGTTTTAGAGGAAAGGTATGGCAGCCCATTTGTTATTCAAAGAGCCTTTAGGGCTAAACTCACAAAATGGCCTAAAATAGCTGCCAATGATCCTAAAGCACTGAGGGAGTTTGCAGATTTTCTCCAAAGCTGTGCAGAGGCTATCCCTCAAGTCAAAGGCCTAGAGATCCTTAATGATTGTGAGGAAAATCACAAGCTTCTAAGAAAACTGCCTGAGTGGATAGTGCAGAGATGGAGCCGCATTGTGGTGGAGGAGCTAGACAAAAGCCAAGACTACCCCAACTTCGCTCGCTTTACAAAGTTCATACAAAATGAAGCTAAAGTAGTTTGCAATCCTGTTGCCTCACCATTCCTAATAAACGAAAGGGCATCAGAAGAGCGGCACGTTAAAAGAGCGAAGGCACTCAGTACTACCATCCAACCAAAGTCTCCACCAATCCCAGTATCTACTTCTAGACCTAAACCCCCATGTTTGTTTTGCAAAGAAGAATCGCACGGCATAGCTAAGTGTCCTGCTTTTGCAGCGAAAACTAGTGATGACAAGAAAGTTTTCATTCAAGAAAATCGTCTCTGCTTCGGGTGTTTGAGAAGGGGTCATGTAACCAAAGAATGCAGAGGACGTCACTCCTGTAGTAAGTGTGGTCGGCGTCACCCCACCTGTCTACACACAGAAAGAGTGAATGAACCTAAAGAAAAGAAAACTGAGGATTCTAAATCCCCAGATGAAGGTGCAAACAAGGAAGTGCATAATGTTATGACTCATGTACTAACAAGGAAACTATCTTCCACATCCAGCATAGTACCAGTATTTGTGTCAGTTGCATCTGAGCCTGAGAAAGAAATACTTACATATGCCCTGCTTGACACCCAGAGTGACTCATCCTTTATTTTAGAGGATTTGGCCTCAGAACTAAATGTAGACGCCCAACCAGTGCAGTTAAAGCTTAGCACCATGACTTCCGTCGACACAGTCGTTGCAAGTAAACTTGCCAACAACTTGCAGGTGCGTGGGTTTGATTCTGAGACTCGTGTCCCAATAGAACACATCTACTCTCGTGACTTTATCCCAGTTGACAAGTCTCATATCCCTACCAAGGAAACGGCACTTCAGTGGCCACACCTTGAAGGCTTAGCTAACAAGTTACAGCCATTACAGAACTGTGAAGTAGGTCTATTGATTGGTTATGACTGCCCATCAGCACTAGCCCCCCTAGAGATCGTCACAGGCAAAATAAACGAACCTTTCGCACAAAGAACCCTACTAGGATGGAGTATTATTGGTTCTGGTAATCCTCACCTAGACAGAGAAGGTAACCAGAGTTATGTGCACAGGATCACAGTCAAAGAAATGCCCATACCATCAGCCACAGAAGTACTCAAAGTCCTAGAGACTGACTTTAATGAGAGAAACTATGAGGATAAGTATGTATCACAGGATGATGTTCGCTTCATACAAATCCTCAGTGATACAATAAAACAAAGACCAGATGGGCACTATGAGATGCCGCTCCCCTTCAAGGGCAATGATCCACCAGCGCTTCCCAACAATAAGAAGTTAGCCACAGTCCGACTGCAACACCTGAAGAAAAGGCTAAAGGCTGATAAACAGTATCATGAACATTACTGTTCCTTTATGAGAGACATTATCAGCAGTGGTGATGCAGAATTAGCCCCCCCTTTGTCTGAAGGCAAGACTGCATGGTACATCCCACACCATGGGGTATATCACCCGAAAAAACCAGCCAAGCTAAGAGTTGTCTTTGACTGTTCAGCAAAATTTCTCGGTGTCTCATTAAACGACACTCTTCTCACAGGTCCAGATATGATCAACTCATTGGTGGGGGTACTCTGTCGTTTCAGAAAGGAAAATGTAGCCATAATCTGTGATATCGAGAGAATGTTCCACCAGTTCTCTGTTTGTCCAGACATGCGCAACTATCTGAGATTTCTGTGGTGGCAGGATGGACAATTAGACAAAGAACCCAGAGAGTACAGAATGGCTGTACATCTATTCGGTGCCAGTTCATCCCCTGGATGTGCTAATTTCGGCCTGAAATATTTGGCACAACAGTGCAGAGCAGACTATCCTAAGGCCTCAGAGTTTGTTGAACAGAACTTTTATGTAGACGATGGTCTAACTAGTGTCCCATCAGTTAAAGAGGCACAAGAACTCATCACCGAAACACAAGCACTTTGTAGACTTGGCGGTCTACATCTGCACAAGTTCAACTCAAACCAAAGTGATGCGCTTTCCCAGCTGGAACCCTCAGACAGAGCAGACACCACAGAACCGCTCGATTTCAAACCTGACACAACAGCTGAAGGCCATGTGCTCGGCATCCAGTGGTCAATCAAAAATGACACTTTCAGTTTCAAAATAAACACTAAGGACCAACCTCCTACTCGCCGGAGCATACTGTCAGTGATCTCATCCCTGTACGACCCACTAGGGTTCGTAGCTCCCTTCACCTTAAGAGGCAAAGGTATCCTACAGGAACTGTGTCGCAGAGGCATTGAATGGGATGACCCCCTTCCTGACAACTTACGCTCACGGTGGGAGGACTGGAAAGATGGGTTGGAAAGACTAAAATCGGTTGCAGTGCCTAGATGTTACCACCCACCAGAACTAACAGACATTGTAAAGGTGGAACTGCACCACTTTTGTGATGCTAGTGATTTAGGATATGGTGCATGCTCCTATATTAGGTACCTCAGCAACGAGAAGGTCCACTGTAGTCTTGTTATGGCTAAGGCAAGAGTCGCACCTACCAAGGTGACAAGTATCCCACGATTAGAACTCTCAGCCGCAGTCACATCAGCCAGAATGAGCAGCATGCTAAAAGCAGAGCTTCAGATGTGCATTAATGAAGAGTTCTTTTGGACTGACTCCCAAGTAGTCTTAGCCTATATTAACAATGAGGCACGACGGTTCCACGTCTTCGTTGCCAACCGTGTTCAGTTAATTAGGCAAACTACGGATCCCAGACAGTGGCACTACATTGACACAGCTCAGAATCCTGCAGATTACGCCTCTAGAGGGCTCAGTGCATCAGAAATCATGTCAACATGTTGGTTGTCTGGTCCAAAGTTTCTGTGGGAACATGACATTTCATATGCACCCAGCCCTTCAGCTGTGTTGTTAGTAGGGGATCCAGAAGTCAAAGCAGTCAAAGCTCTCACAACTCAAACAAGTGAACAAGACAATATTCTCAGCCGTTTGTCAAGGTTTTCAAGCTGGTCAATGCTCCTTAAAGTGGTTGCAAGGATAAAAAGATTGAGATCCAGCAAAGCCCAGTATGGAAACTTTGTAACAGTAGATGAACGGAGAACAGCTGCTGACACAATAATAAAGCTCCTTCAGCAGCAGGCCTTTTCTCAAGAGATGGAAGTGTTGAAGGTGGGAGATAACCTTCCGAGTTCAAGTCCCCTCTTTAGAGTAGATCCAGTGCTAGATCAAGGACTTCTCCGTGTTGGAGGAAGACTGAAGAAGTCAACACTCTGTCAGGGACTTAAGCACCCCATCATCCTCCCAAAAGACCATCACATTACAAAGTTGATCATTGCTCATTTTCATGCACAGATTTGTCATCAAGGTAGAAGCCAAACTCTCATGGAAATCAGATCGAACGGATTTTGGGTGATTGGTGGGAGCAAGGAAGTTGCAAAACTAATAAGTAAATGTGCTCAATGTCGAAAACTAAGACGTTCGCCAGAAGAACAACGCATGTCTGAACTTCCAAAGGAACGAGTTGAAATCTCAGATCCTTTCATGTATTGTGGAATGGACTGTTTCGGACCATTTGTCACAAAACAAGGTCGCAAAGAGCATAAAAGATACGGACTCCTCTTTACATGTCTTTCCTCACGTGCAGTCCACATTGAGATGCTTGAGGATCTTTCTACTGACTCTTTCATCAACGCTCTGAGATGTTTCATCAGCTTAAGAGGAGCTGTTTGTAAGTTGTACAGTGACCAGGGTACAAACTTTATTGGAGCCAAAAATGAGCTAAGCGAGTCTCTTAAACAATGTGACATGGATGCCTTAGAAGCATTCCTTGCCAATAAACAGTGTGAGTTCGTCTTCAATGCCCCATCTGCTAGCCATGCCGGAGGTGTGTGGGAACGACAGATTCGAACCATCCGCAATGTTCTCAATGCCACCATTGCTCAATGCCAAGGCAGGCTGGATGACAGCTCTCTAAGAACTCTATTCTATGAGGCGATGTTTATAGTTAATGGTCGACCACTGAGCGTCGATGGAATCAATGATCCTAAATCTCCTGAACCTCTAACTCCAAATCACCTCATATTGATGAAATCAAAGGTTGCACTGCCTCCACCAGGAAAGTTTGTGAAAGAGGACTTATATGCAAGGAAACGTTGGCGCAGAGTCCAGTATCTCACTGAGCAGTTTTGGAGTAGATGGAAAAGAGAGTACCTTCTGAACATATCTATGAGACAGAAATGGCACGTACCACGTCGAAATCTTAAAGTCAATGACATAGTCATTATCAAAGAAGACATGCTTCCCAGAAATCAGTGGCAACTGGCTCGAGTGGTTGAAGCACCAGAAGAAGATGACGGTTTGGTCCGCAGAGTCAAGCTTCAAGTTGGCGATCGAGGCTTAATAAAGAAGCAGAGAACAGCACACAAACCTCACGTAGTTGAGCGACCTGTTCAAAAGCTTGTAGTTCTATTAGAAAATAACTAATTGATGTTTCAATCAATACTTTCACATCAGGCGTATTTTGCGAAAGTTTATTGATGATGTATTTGAAATTGTGTTCGTTCTTGTAGTAATGTCCATATGTTAAAGCTGGAAATCATGTAAAGAATGTTGTTTGTTATACATGATTTGGTGGGAGTGTAAATGTCCAGTTTTGTTTATTGATCTAAGCCTGAACAGCTACGCGTAGTGTCCAGTAGAGGGCTCTGTTGTTTAGTTAGCGGCAAGCTGCACTTCCAGCTCAGACCGGTTTTTGTGGCGCACATGTCCCAGTAGGCAGCTCTCAATGAAGCGTGAAGCAGCGTGATACCGGACTCTAGCAAAATTAACAATTTGCAGCCCTTGGAATGCGGAGCGAGGTACATGTTTTAAGTTGTATTTGTTTGCTTAACTGATATTTTGTTGTATTTTCTGCATTATTTGAGTTCATATTTGTAATAAGCGTCTAAGAAAATGTATTTTGTGTTTCTGTTTAGTTTTCACGGTGCATTGGTGCACCTCAGCACTGTTAGATTCTGAATGAATCTCAAAGTAAAAATTACTGCACCCGTCGAGGCTCTCTCTATTTCTTCCTTGGTCCGAGGGACTGCTACATAATATGGCCAATATTCTAGTTATTATATTAATCATTATTAGCTATTACAGCAGTGAACATGAACTCTGTGTCAAATACTGAGCTTCAGTACAGATTCAAGTTGCAGCTATTTATATGTCTTATCACCTTAAATCTTCACTCAAAGACAAGTATCTTTGACAGTGCATATATACGTGTATCATATATAAGAGACAAATGTTGTTCCTTCATGTTGGCATTACTAAATTTGGCTCATTGCTTACATATATTTATAAAAAGAAAATGTACAAGCTGTGATAACTGTTTCTGATAAAATGAAGAGTAGACTGATATATGAAATATTCCTTTATTGGGTGAGAAAATCAGACCATGTCATAACTGCTTTAAGTCATACAGAATAGATATCAGAGCCTTAAACAGGCTGGCTTCTGCTAAATGGGTCAAACTGGGCAGAAAGTCTACAAACACATAACATCCTTATAGAATATGATGTAACACTATAGATCAACTTACCTCAGAATATATAAAGCATATAAACAATTACAGCAATATGATGCAACAAACACAGCAGTGCTACTGATCCAAAATACTCAAAGCTTCATAGAACTGGAACAAACATTTATTTTTAGGTCCATTCTGCTGCTGATACATACTTTAGGTTTCTGAATATTACACTTGTTGCTGCCTTTCATAGTGTGTAACTTGAAGGCCCTGAGTACTTTCTCCCACATTGAAAACACTGGAATGATAAAATTATTTGAACATTACCTAATAAGACTGATTCAGGACAGACAATTAGTTATTTTAAACTTTTCTAGCAGTCCTTCACAAACAGGGAACAGTCTGTCTATTCTCTCCATCTGTCAGCTGCTGCTGGTGGATCATCAGGGGTGCAAAGCCTCACAGATGATGTGCAGCAGTGTGTCCCTCAGTCTGTCCTCACTCTGGACACTTGCAGTTGTCACACATGGAAATCAAATGTGTGATAAGCTGCAGGATTCAAACACAAGTGTGACTTATAAACACATGTTCATACTTTTATTCCACAATCAGAGAGAAAGAAACAGAGAGAGAGTGCAGGACAGACAGATAGGTGACAGTCTCAGGTGTATACACTGCTACAAAACAGCACAAAAGAAGGAGGATTTAGTGTTTGTGTTATTACGAAACAAGAGGAGTTCCCAGATGGTACAGTGAACACATGTGTGACTCCTGCGATTAAAGCATCTTTCTTTCAGCTTAACAAGTGAACCGTCAGCTCGTTCAAACACACGTTAAAGTCCGTTTGGCTCGACACCACCGAACAGAGGCAGCAATATAACATAGCTAACATTAACATTGCAGTGAATCCTGCTTGTGCCGTGATATTCAGGACTGCAAACCGAGCAGCATCACTGACTTTCAGCTTGTTGTGTTTGTGGATATATGACTGACTTTAATTATCCACAAAATCATCACAATCTCTGTAAGATTAAGGTCGACTATATATATATTTTTTAAAGTAAAGGCTTTAAAACCAAGTTAATTCTGAAAGTACAGTCATGACTAATGTCACATAACTTTCCCGACATGTGGCCAACAATAATGGTTTAATGTTCTTCATTAAAAAAATATTTGCGCATAAATAAGTGACATAATATTCAGTACTTACTTCTGAAAGTTTACTCTTCCTCCGCTCCGCTTCCACCGTTTTTTTTCGGCAAAATTATCCACACCACCACCGCACTATGAAGTCTGGGATATGTTGGGCCATGAAGGCTACACCGACCCATCCTTAAAATTCAGGGAAATTATGGACGCATTTGAGGGCCGCATTTCGAGCAGCCTTTGAATTGGGAAAGCCTTCTCTTGTCGCTGTGACGTAATCGGCCTTAAAATGCGGCCTTTAAGGCTGCAAACCCCAAATCCGGTCATTGGTACTTCCTGGCTTGTGTAGTTACTAGGTAACAAAAGCTCAACACTGCCCCTAGCGTCCTGGAGCACTTCCGTTGTGTTTTGGAATTTGCATGTGTTTTTGAGTTTGCAAGTGTTTTGGAATTTGTACGTGTTTTGGAATTTGCACGTGTTTTGGAATTTGCATGTGTTTTTTAGTTTGCAAGTGTTTTGGATTTTGCATGTGTTTTGGAGTTTGTACGTGTTTTGGAGTTTGCATGTGTTTTTTAGTTTGCAAGTGTTTTGGAATTTGCATGTGTTTTTGAGTTTGCAAGTGTTTTGGAATTTGTACGTGTTTTGGAATTTGCACGTGTTTTGGAATTTGCATGTGTTTTTTAGTTTGCAAGTGTTTTGGAATTTGCATGTGTTTTTTAGTTTGCAAGTGTTTTGGAATTTGCATGTGTTTTTGAGTTTGCAAGTGTTTTGGAATTTGTACGTGTTTTGGAATTTGCACGTGTTTTGGAATTTGCATGTGTTTTTTAGTTTGCAAGTGTTTTGGATTTTGCATGTGTTTTGGAGTTTGTACGTGTTTTGGAGTTTGCATGTGTTTTTTAGTTTGCAAGTGTTTTGGAGTTTGCATGTGTTTTGGAATTTGCATGTGTTTTGGAGTTTGCAAGTGTTTTGGAGTTTGTACGTGCTTTGTCTCTAGGGGCCACCGTAGGGTCCATAGCTGTGACACTGGACACGAGTTCTTGATTCTATGGAGATTAACAGTAATCCAGAAATCTACAAATTTGTCCTGGTACATTGCGTAAATGTTGTCCCAGGGACATCGCGTAAATGTTGTCCCTGGTACATTGCGTAAATGTTGTCCCAGGGACATCGCGTAAATGTTGTCCCTGGGACATCGTGTAAATGTTGTCCCAGGGACATCGTGTAAATGTTGTCCCTGGGACATCGTGTAAATGTTGTCCCTGGGACATCGCGTAGATGTTGTCCCTGGGACATTGTGTAAATGTTGTCCCAGGGACATCGTGTAAATGTTGTCCCAGGGACATCGTGTAAATGTTGTCCCTGGGACATTGCGTAGATGTTGTCCCTGGGACATCGTGTAAATGTTGTCCCTGGGACATCGTGTAAATGTTGTCCCAGGGACATCGTGTAAATGTTGGCCCTGGGACATCATGTAGAAGTTGCCCTGGGACATCATGTTAAAGTTGCCAGAGACATACCATATGAAAGTTTAGCTTCTTTTAGCCCCTGTTTGTTTTATATATATATATATATATATATATATATATATATAATTTTTTTTTTTTTTTTTAATATTATATTTAATATTTACATTGTATTGCAAAAAACCCCAAAACAAGTTAAAATGAATTAATGAATATTGACTAATTAAACCTTCGTTATTTTTCCACCAGAAATGGACGATATAATTAGAAGAAGTGTTCTGAATGACGAAAAAAAAAGAACTGGAAAAGACACACAACTTTGTGTGCATGTGTCACAATGCCAGGAGGACCCATTCAGTGTTGTGTTAGAAAAATTGAACTCATTAACCCTTCATGGACATTATAAATGTTTAAATGTTGCCTCAGGTAAAGACAGGAAAAGAGACTATTACAAATTCAACTGCATCAGAGCTGGGAAAAAAAGTCGAAACAGCTACAGAGCAGTGGGCTGTAAGGCCTATGTTTCATTTAAAGTACTCAAATGTTGGAAAGACCACACAGTCATCGTGCAGCGTACATATGATAAGCATGATGGGCATGATCCTTCGGACCCAAAAGACACACATTTCAACAATATTTCCAGTGATTTGAGGAGGAAGATTGAGGAACTGCTTTCCCTTGGAACTAAGCCAGCCATCATACTAACCGAAGGTCATAAATGGGCCAAAGAACATGGACACAGAGATCTTCACAACAGAGAGCATTTTGTCACACCACGTGACATTGACAGTGTTAGAACCTGCATGATGAGGAAGAAGCACTTTAACTGTGGAGACAGTCAAAGTGTACATACCTTACTTAATGGAAAACATCAAGAACATGTTCTCTTCTATCAACCATACACATCTGACCAAGAACTAATGATTGTTTTGCAGACACCTGTAATGAAATCAAACATGGAGAACTATGCAAAACAGTTAGTATTTGTTGACACCACGCACTGCGTTAACCAGTATTCATTTCCCTTATTCACACTTGTTGTAAGAGATGATCATGGGCATGGAGTCCCTGTGGCCTATGCTATTGTCAGCAACGAAAGTCAGAAAACCCTGGAAACTGTTCTTGGAATAGTTTGTGAGCATTTCCCAACTTCCCCGAGGTAAATAATACATTGACAGCTATTAATTTTGAAATAATTCCTTTTCAAAAAAGTTATAACATGCCAGAATGTAATGCTATAGCTGCAGCATGGGCTGCAAAAAACTTTCCTTTCCAGTTGTTAAAGTTATTCTTATAGGCTGTATGCAGTATTTTATATATCTACTTGTGAGTTGAAATGTTTAATTTGGCATTGAAGTGGTGCTTTGAGATAGCAAAAACATTTTCATACTGTTTAATCTCATTTAGTGTTTTCTTTTTTTCTGTAGAGCATTTATGGTTGACAAAGACTTTGCGGAAATAAATGCTTTGCAGAAGGTTTTTCCAGAGTCAGCTATCCTTCTATGCTGGTACCATGTCTTGCAGGTAAACCACATTGTTTTCTTTTCACGTTGTCTAAGATGCACCTGAAACACATTTTTACAACAGGGTCCTATTGTTATGATTTGCCTCATTGTGATATTCACCTACTCAGGTTAATGAATATAAAGGGATAAAATGTTGAGTGACTATGTCCATCCATTTAAGACCACAGTGCACTCATCTTCTGGTGGCTGCTTCCCAAAGCTCTTTTTGACATTTAAAAATATGTTTGCCTGGTTGATTTCTGTAATGCACAGGTCCCCTTGTCCAGTGAGTGACAAAGTTATTTTTGGACGTCAGCTTTCTTTTATGCTTTTTGTACAGCTGCTCCTCTGTCTCTCTCTCCAGATTAACTTTTTTTCTCTTACATTCACAGGCTGTTAATCGATGGCTTTCAAAATCAGAGTCCAGGGTCCATGGGCTTTCTAACACCCAAAAGAGAAATGAAATCATTTCTTTCTTTTGTAAGCTGAAAGCTTGCACATCTGTAAGTGTAATTTGTCTATTTCACATTTTGATTTCTTGATTACACTAAGAGCATAATAACTTTCAGTTGCTAAAAAAAGTTACAGAGAGATACAAAATAGATTTTTGAAACAATTTCTAAAACTGGCTTCTTATCTTGCTTATCAAAACAAGTACTTAAGCTGTGCAGACCATCATTGTGTCACCCACTGTGCAGTAGAACTTGTGAGTGGGATTCTTTCACAGACAGATGCTGAAACCAAATATGCTTATAGGTTTAGTGTTCCTTCTTAGCCATTGTAAGGGAAGAAATAATTGCTTCTTAATACAAAAACACGACCTATTATTAATAACTTAAAATTCTTAATGTTATTCAATAAAAGGAAAAGGGCTTCAATACATAATATTAAAGATTTCAATAGGTCTGTTAAATGGATTGAAATATATTCTGTTGCATCCAATTCTCTTAGGAGGACAACTTTAAAGCCACATCAGCAGAGTTCTGCCAGACATTTAAGCAATACCCTTTGGTGTGCCAGTATTTTCAGAAGCACTGGGAAGGCATTGGCCACATGTGGTGTGACTACGGCCGTCGCTTCAGTCACGCTCGTTCTGAAACAAACAATGTGATTGAAAGGTATGATTTATTATTTTGACCTCATTCGATTGTATTGCTGAAAAAAAGATATTATGCTTTAATCCAAGAGGCTAAACTGAGTAGGTTCTTCATGTCATTGCCAGAACAGGTTTTAGGCAAATCCTTTAAATTCTAGCAGCGTTTTTTATGTTATCACAACAAAAAACAGAGTAGGTGGATTTGCCTAAATCAGCTAAACCGGCACAGAGCATTCCTTTATAAAAGACGTGTGCAATAGGTATTCCAATTTTTAAAAAAATAATACAGTCTTGATTAAAACTTTAAATTCCTTCAATTACAGTTACTAATCATTTCAAATAACTGTTTTTCAGATTTTTCCACCGCCTGAAATACCAGTTTTTATCTGGGTACAAGAATAGGCGTCTGGATGATCTGATTGAAGTGCTCCTAGGGAAGGCCGACGACTACTTCTCAGTCATAAAAACCCTGCAAGATGTGGGCCGCATGAAAAACAGGTTTGCTGACACCTTGTCTCAAGTTTCAGACTCTGCTTCAAGACTGATGGAAAGTGGTTGGGCTCTTAAAATTACAGTCAAGAACAGCCATGGAGTTAATGCATATCAAGTCCCATCTGAGTCAAGAGAAGACATAGTGTATGAAGTCTGCCCTGTTGAGTCCTACTGCAACTGTACATATGGCTTACGAGGACTTCTTTGCAAGCATCTAGTGTTACTTGCAAAATTAGCAGAGGTTGACAATGACATCTATCCAAACATGGAAACAGACATTTCTACCTTGGCAAGAATTGCAGTGAAAGAAAGGCATTACTTTGTACACTGTGAGGACTTGAAAGTGATAAAAATGCCAAGTTTGTTTGGAAATCTGTGTTTTTTTGCATCGGCTGAAACACTTCAGTGCACTTGTTGTACGTTCTCTCACTATAACACATGTGCTTGCTTGTAGCCATTTTAAACAAATGAAAAACTCTCTGAAAAGTCCTCTATCAACTTTGAATGACACTCCTGTAGTTGAAAGCACAGACAAAAAATGCACAGAAGATGCGGTTGGAAAACTAAACGCTGTTTTAGACACAGTTAAACAGTGGGCATTCATTCCAGAGGGTATTACTGCAATAATAGATGAACTGCATACAAATGTCTTAAAAACAAAACAAGTAGGCAAAAGTATATGCCAGTACGAAATAAAGACGACAGATAATGCACGCAAAATTAGGCCATTGTATTCTAGCAAGAAACGTTCGGCCAGCATCGACATTCCAACAGTCTGTGAAAATGAATGTGAACAGTCGATAACCACTGAAAGAGAGACATCCTCTGGAGAAAATGAAAACCTTTTGGAATACAAAACAAAAAAGAGAAGAGTTAAAGCTAAGTATATGCACAAGTAGACTTTTGTGTGACATTTCAAAGGGACTGCATCCATTACTTCTGTTTATTGAAACCTAAAGCTGAATAGCTGTCTTAACTTTCTGCCAAGGAACAGTTGAAAAGAAATTGTTTGCTCTCTCAAGCAGTTGTTATTTATGTGTGTTATTCATTACTTTGGCTTGGTTGCTGTTTTTGATACAAATTCATCTGTGCCCATTGTAATATTTTCATATGTTACTATTTTTATATTGCTATGCATTATAAATAAAGGATTACTTATTACTATTAAAGGTCTGCATTTGTAATTGTTGGTATTATTTATAAAATATGCGCTCTTAAGTTTTTTGCTCCATAAAACGATACCTGTCACTTTTTGGACATAGAGTATCAGCTGTTGAGAACCCCCGGCTCATACAAAATAGAAGTAAGAGGTTTCAACATCCAGCCTTTTTATGATTAAATACAAAGTGTAATAACAGAGTTATTGGGGTGTGATTTTGTCTTAAGTATAAGTTTAATAGTAATGAGTAAGAAAATATAGCCAGAATAATGGAATGAGACTAACACCTGACCTCACACTGAGATTTGGTATGAAGTGGCATGTTTGTGCTAATGCTGACATTGGGGCTCAGAGTTCCTCCGTGTGTATATATTTGTGAACGTTAACTTGGCTAATGTCCAAGGGTTTGACTGCTTTCCTGTTGGATTGTATCACAAAGAACAGGGATAAGAGCACCAGTGGCCGTGCACACCCTCATCTCTCTCCTTCACCCGATCATTAGTGTTGGAAACCGGCATTAGCTCAGAGTAGATTAGACTTCAGTATAGTGCAAGTGATTTGATTTTATGATTATTTGATTCAGTTTTTTCTGTGTTCAAGCTCAATTACTTTAATAAAATATGTTGAATTCAAACAAATAAATAAACAAATAAACTGTGGACATTACCCTTTTAAACCTTTCTGAAACAAGACAGGTAAAAACCAGCGTATAAAAGTTTACATAGGTATAAATAGCTCTAACACTTTACTCCAGCCTGGCGTCCACACATGTGGACATCACATTTTGGGTTATTTAGACCAAAATACTAAATCTTGATCAACAAGTGCCTGATATACAGTTACGAGGACATTATACTGCAACTGTTCTATCGAAATTTCAAATGAATGTCCTCATATGTGGCTCTCATTTTTCTCAGAAACAAAAATTAGGTAAAAAAACAAAACAAAAAAAAAACCTGGTAATTCTTTCTTTTTACATTCATCGGGTTCCAATCGGCCCAAATATCAAAGAGAAATTAAAAATGCATGCCATGGAAGATTTCGGGTCTTAGGGGGTTAAAATGACCAGACCCCTCCGGCCTGTTTTCCAGGCCACTAAATTAAACCCAGTCAATTACCAATTGCACAGAATAAAAACCTACGAGGTCCACTAATAGTCCAAAAGTCCAAATCTTTAATAGAAAAGACAGGCAGAACTCAAACAATAATCCAAACGAGGAGCATATACACACACTGGAAAGTAAATAATTATAAGTTATTAAATCAGACTAATTAAATACAGTAAAACTAATAAGGGAAGACGAACACACGGGAAATAAAAATAACAGTGTAAACATACCAAAACTCAAAATAAAACAGGAAAGCTACTACAAACCGAGTGTGACACAATTACATTCATATTGAAACATATGTGATAATTTTCTTTCTTTGTAGCATTTTTAAGATATGTGCTAGAACAGTCATTATGCTGTTTGGATTAGGAACCAATCATTTTTGCCAAATAGTTAACACAAACTTAGAACAACAATGAACAATTTTCAAGATTCTGATTTACAGAACAAACAAAAGTCACAAAAGGTTTCATTATTTAAGAGACAAGATCAAGTTTTTCCACACAGGAATGAAATGACAGAATCCAGTGCAGCGGGGCCAAAGGTGTGTGTCAGCAAACTGAAGGTTGAGGAATCAGTCAGCTCATGTTTAAGATTGTGTTGGATTTTGAGAAGAGTCTGTCTGTTATTAGAAAGTAAGATTAACAATGTTACACCAATAACCCAAATACGGGGAAATGACAAATAATACCAAAAAAGATACAACTTTCATATTGTTTTACTAACTTACTTTGTCATATCAGCACTTGAATGGTCGATGCCTTTACAGACCATGTCTGTTGTGACATCGCAGGCCAATCTTCCGGCAAACCCGAGGGCTAGCTCCCCAGCCTCCTCTTCACTCAGAACACTAAACACTGTTACTTTAGTTTTGGCCTTCTTAGGCCTGTCAAGAATCATTGCGGGCAGTTTGGCTTTACGACCCTAAAAAAGAAAAAGTGCAAACACCAAAAGAGCAGAGAGAGACACACACACACACGCGCACAAAGTTAAATGCTTTTGTTTACATGGTGTAATTGTGTATATGTTGCAGCAAAGGCACAATTTCCAGCCACATTGTCACTTCATTGATACGAGTAACCCGGATTTATTTCAGGTGACATCAAAATCACGAAATGTATACCTACCCCAATCAAACCTCTGAAAACATGAACTGACATGTTCTCTGCGTTGATTCTGCGCTTGATCTCGTCTTCTGTTATTGTGTAGGTTTTCTTTTTTGAGCTTGGTACAGATAAGCGACCATGCACTCTGTAAACTGTACTAGTTCCTTCTGAATCAGTTTGGAATTCTGTATCTGCATCGATCCTGTCAACATCATCAGCAGCAGCATTATCTGTACTCAGACTTGTGCCGTATACTTCTGCTTCTTTTTCGTTGTCTTCAGTCTGTGTACCTTCATCTCTTTCAGTCTGTGTACCTTCATCTCTGACTGTCAGTCTTCCTATCTCACTGTTACTTGTCGATTTGCTGCAGATGTTCTCTCCCTTAGGAACTTTTCCTTTGTCATTCGCTGCCTGATGCTTTCCCTGATGACATTCTTCACTGGCTACTTCTATTGCTCCTCCTGTATAGCCACCTACTATGGTGCACAACTCCTTTCCCTCTGCTGTGCTGCACTGTGCTGTTACATAAAGAAGAATGATATAAACAGCACTATATCAATTTAATTGTGAAGAGAAATCCCCACAATATGACACAGTTATGTCTAAAATAGTTTTGTGTAAAAAATGGATCTTGAAACGTCCACTTTAATTACACAGTCCTGGTGTGCAAAGGCAAAATTACGAAAACAAATTTCACTTTAAACATTTTTGGACATTGTTTAGTTATATTGTGACTTACTCTCACAGAAGATACAGATGCCACAAACAGACTTTGAACAACGCATGTGCTTGTATGCACCACATTTCTGGCACTGCACCTGTGAATTAAAAAAAAAGAAAGAAGAAGAAATAAACAAACAAAAAACAAATGAACAAAGTCCATTATATAAACAATCTATATGGCTAAGGACATGTCATAGTGTACCCGGTCTTTGGCTGCAATCACACACCAGCACTGACTGCACTTCCTAGTTCGATCTGCAAAATATAATTTGTTTAAGTACAAGTTACATTTTCCAATGTTAGAGAAAAAGAAGGCAGCTAATTGTATCTTTACCTATTGAGGAAAATAAGTAGTGGCAAAGTCGGGACCTGAGCTTTGTGATTTCAGTGTTGTACTCCTCCACTTGTGTTTTACCGTCAATGAGAGATTGGGCAAACTAATAATTGACGAAGAGGAGAAAAAAAAAAAAAGAACAAAAAGAATTAGATTAACAAAGAAATGTTTGTTTGTTTTTAACCCCCCCCCCCCCCGAGGAGAAAAAAAAACAAACAAAAAAAACAAAAAAAAAACAAAACAGAGCAACCAAAGCAAAGCATTGCTGCTGAAATGGTTCAATCTACAAAAAAAATTGAGATTTTACCATCCTGCCTCTAAGGCTTTAAAAACTGAATAGGCAAAAATGTAAACATTACTTATATAGGTTAAAGCTATAGTTTTCAGTACCATTATGACATGCACTCCACATGAGTTCCCATCCTGTTGATGTGGGTGGCTCACATGTGACAAGGTCCACTCTCCAGCGCAGCCTCTTGCTGAAGCAAATGAGCTGAGAGATCGCAGTTATTACAAATAAAAAGCATATAGAGAAATCAATAACCACGTTCGGTAATGATTTCAATTAAATTAAATATGTTATGTTAAATATGTTAATTAATTACCTCCAGTTTTTCAACACCGCACTTTTTCTGACCTCCGACTCGCCAAATGAATTCATATAGACTATGGTCCTCTTGGGTATGTCACAAAACTGTTTTGTAAAAAGATGGATATGGTAGGCTTGGGCCTTGAGCTTTCCTAATGAGGGACACTGAAAAGTATCATGCACTAGAGAGAGTGCAAAATCTGTGCAACTTACAAACAAGGTCCAGTGGCTGCCGTTTTCCCAGACAGGCTCCAATCAATTTCTCATACATCTGAAAGATGTTTTTCTGGAAATAAAAAGAATGTGACAAGTATGTTTTTCTGTCAAGAATGACACTGCAAAACTGCGAAAGCTTGTCAGGTGAGACTTGTAATTAATTCTGCAGATACACAAACATATAGAAAGTGTCATTTTTTGTTTACATTAATTAATTTCTATAGTGTGTACAAAACAAATCAAGACCACAGACTCAACACGCACCACTCAATTTTTGGTGTTCTTTATCAGTTGGCCAAGACAGAAATGTTTTAATCTGTGTGCATTGCTTTTGAACAAGTCTTTACACAGAAAAGGTTTCAGAAAGGTATTTTTCAGGTTCTTCTGACAAGGCTTCAATTTTGGAAAATGCTGTTTGTTTATAGTGGCAACTTATAAACCCTTTGTGATAAGAACATAGTTACCACAGTCCAAGTCATACCTTCAAAAAGTATGCACTTTGTGCTCTTGTGGACCCATCCAAAATTTTTCCAGTGATTTGGCTTGGTATTGGATAAATGTGAGGGAAATTCTATAAAAATAACATAAATACACCTATGTTTTCAAATACATTACAAAAAACGTAAACATGCTATGTCATTATGATCAAACAAGCTTTTCAACATACCTCACACTGCAAATAGATTAGGCCATCTATTACCTTATAAAACAAATAAATAAATACATATAAATAAAAACAGAACTAAGGAATACGATTCATTAAGTAAATTGTACAATAAAGTGTATTTAAAGCAGAATTTAACATTAGTTTTATGACAACATAAAAGGATTTTTATGTCAAGAGGTACCTCATCTGAAATGTTAGTCTGGTCAAACAGGGATTTCAAACTTGAAATACCAATAGAGTTTGGTCCAGCTACTCCCACAAGGTAATCTGTGAGAAAGCATATGCTGTAGTCAACAGATATCATTTTCTTTTTGCATGCTGCAACCATCATCCATTTCAGTCTTCTAGGAGCTTTGTCTGGTTGTAGTTCTTTTTTCTCCTCCTCTCCCCTCATCTATTAATTAAATTGTTTTCTGACCTTCCTAACTGTTTCCGACCTGTCTTCCCAATGTGATGTTTAAGCAATATATGTATGGTCAGAATCACATTGCATGTGATAATAAAAGGCTTGATTGGTTGATTATTCAACATGAGTTGACATTTACCTGACATTGTGAAGGAGTCACAGTTTCTGTAAGGGTGTAAGAACATAACATGTGGATTTGTTACACTTCTTTTTCACAAGTTAATAACAATCAATAATTTTCATTCCATTATTAACAAGCTATCACACGATGTCCCAGGGACAACATCTACGCGATGTCGTCCCAGGGACAACATCTAAGGTGATTGGTCACTTGCAATGTTGAACCTGGAACAACATTAATTATGATGATGTGGGAACAATGCTGACACGAGGAAATCAGATCGTCCGTAATGGACTAATCACTTGATTCAGGTGTGTTGACCCAGGACACCGGCCCTTGAGGCCTGGAATTAGCGCCTGTTCTACACGAACTCAATGATTGAAGTCAAAGAGGGTCCACTGTGATTTTTATTTTGTCATGTACTTTTTCAATGGTTGATCCTCACATTAAAGTTTCCTTTTTTTAAATAAAGTTTGTGTGCATAGGGTACACATCAACTTCAAAATGCTCAGCTTAAGACATTTTTTTCTCCTTATAGCTTCTTTATGAGCAGAGAAAAACCAACCCACCTGACCTCCGTCTTTTATGATGCAGTCCGTCAGAAGAAAGATGTCTAAAGGCCCAAGTCTGGATTCAGGTGATGGATGAACTGAGGGACTACTCCAAAGTTCATCGTTACATAAATAAGCATTATTTTTAGACTGAATCACGCAAAGTTTTTTATATAAAAAAAAAAAAGTCCAGGAATAAAAATATAGAAAAGTGTGTATGAAGTCCTCTTTAATTAATCTGAAAAGAACCATACATATTTTCTACTTCATAAATTTGTGAGCTAAAGATGCATAATGGGGAGACTATAAAATTAAAAATGACAAACATTATTAGGCTCTGGAGAAATGAAAACAGTAGACAAGTATTTATTCCAAGAAAGTCACAAAAAGACATCTTATCAAAAAGTGTTTAATTGAACTTAACTGACAGCTTTCTAAGGAAGTCTTCATTGGGGACAAGAACAAATGGACAACATACAAACAACAGAAGAAGAGCAAATTCTGCTGATCATAGCGACTATACAGTGAAATCTTTGAGCCTGATTTACAGCAGTGCTCTGAAAGAAGGGGCAGAGAGAAAAATGAGGTGGTTAAAGACCAAATGATGTTTTGCCTGATCAGATGGAAAAGATGGGTTAGGAGAATGACCATTCCTCCTTCACCTCCTCCTTTGCTCCATTTATTCTGAAGTGATGGTGAGGGTGAATGACAGCAGGGTGGAGGAGAATGGAGACTGATGGAGAGGAGAGTGACAGGTCCATCTGTCACTCAGCCACTTTCTGGTTTTCTTGGTCTCTCGTTCATTTTCTCCCTTTCTGGTCAGCATGGAGACAAATGAAGGGATGAAAGATGGGAAGTGGTCATCGCTACTCCATGGCTTCCTGATTCTCTTGGTCTGCGCTGATCTCCTCGCTGGCCTCTTTGCCCTCCTTGCTCCTCTTGCTCTTCTTGTGTTTGTGCCGTCTGTGGCTGTCCCCCTCCTCACTGTCGTGCCTCCTCCTGCTACTGCTGCTAATGAAAGGTGAAGAGAACAGGAGAGAGAAAAAAATGATCGGAAGAGAAGGGCAGGTGTAAGGAGATGGGAAGGAAGAGGAGGTGAAAAAGAGACACGGACAAAAAAAGGTTGAGATCAATACAGATGAAAGGTGAGAAGAAGAGAAATAGAGAAGAGAGGGCAAAGACAACGGAGAATGAAGAGAGGAACCGTGGGTTAGACAGGGCGGAGAGGTGGAAAGAAAATAAAGTATTAAAAACCTTCATATTTTCAGGGTTTGTCAGTTGAGCAATTTTGTTCCTCTGATATTTCGATCCTCATATCACACATATGACATTTTTAATGACATCAGCAAATTGTCTGAAAATTCTTGGGGGGGATTGTTGTTGCTGTAAACTGTGACTTCAGTTTACAGCTGACTTTTTAATTGTTTAAAAACACTGAATCTCAACGTTTTAGAAGGACAGATCTCGATAAAACTAACACTTCGTGAGCTGCTACTGCTTTTAGTTTAAACTCTACTTTCATATGGAACAACTGAAAATTCGTAAAAGCTAAAATATTTCTGTTTAACTCACATGTTTACATTTCATTTCACAGCATAAGCTTAGCTCTAGAACACCAACGCTACGTGATTAAAAGTCCAATCATCTTGGAACCCTGTGTGTGTTGTCTACGCAATAACAGCCAATATTTTAGGGCTTCTGGTTTAGTTCAAGTTCAAGTTCAAGGTTCTTTATTTGTCACATGCATAGTTATACAAGTATAACACACAGTGAAATGTAGCCTGACACGCTCCTCGACATGTGCAAAAATTGGGGGGGGGTGTGTAGAGGAAGAACATTATATATATACAGACATATAGTGTATATACACTGGGTGAATGTGCAGTAGTAGCAGCAAGCAGGTGAATTCTGTACATTAATATGAATAGACATCTGACTTGTTGGTGTGTATCAGGACTAATACTTCCTGTTCCTCCCAGTGATCAGTGTTTAAGGATACAGATATTATTCATTAGTTCTAAAAATAAAAAATTGCAATAGAGTTTATTTAATGCAATCCCTTTTTTGCCTGCTCATATATGATTGCCCTGAACAGGAAACCACAGAACCTCCAGAATCAAAATTTGTTGTCTGCAGAAATGCATGAATATTTACATAAAGTATCCATTTATAGTATTCACAGGAGTTAAACTAAGCCCAATAAATAAAACAGAGAGCAACTTTCATCAGCGTTAACTATGTGACAGGCTTTCACTTTTAAAAGACCAGAAAACTAACCAAATAAATAAAATGTTCCAGTTTGGCAAATAAACTAGTTACACAACAGGGGTGAAAGAAAAACTCTGGGTTCATTTACCTGCGTGAGGATTTGTGGCGCCCCTCTTCTTTCTCTCTGTGCCGCCTCTCTCTGTGTCTTTCCTCTTTCTCCCGGCTTGCACGGTCACGGTGGCGTTCTGCGTAACCACGCTCTTGATAATCACGGTACCGATACCGCTCCTCGTCGCTGTAGAAGACGAAAAGGAAAGAAGAATTTACTTCATTTACATATAAAACAACTCAGTCTCTGTTTAAAGCAGCGTCTTAACATCGATTGTTCACTTTTCTTTTATTTTATTACTCTTAATTTGCTCGCGGTAACATTTGTGATGAGTTTGACGACCGCGTGACGACTATATGTATGATCACTGATACACCAATACCCACGAACAGCTGAAAAGAAACTGCTCAAATTATTTGTTTATCCCTTTCTGTGGCTTTACAGATGCCATTCAAATCCCCCAGCAGCCCATTCACTACTCTGTTTTTGTCCCGCTGGTGTACCTGGTGTAGCTCATAGCTGAAGGGCTGTGCTCCCTCTCTCGTTCCCGCTCATGTGTCCTCTCTCTGGGTCTTTCTCTGTCCTTGTCTCTTTTGTCATCTCGGCGGGAATAATAGTCCCAAGGTTTGGAGTTATCTATCATCGGAGGCCAAGGAGGAGGCACACCTCCAACCATGGGGGGAGGGTAAGCACCTGAAAACAAATAAGAGGGAAAGCTGGAGTTCATTTAAATAAAAATATGTAACGACAAATGGTGATGGTGCAAATGTATGCATCAAAATGCATTTTCGTAACGTTTGCCACATCTGTCACTGACAGCACCAGATTACATTGGTCTGTACCTTGAGGAAACGGATACGGAGGAACAGAGCGTCCATCATAACCTCCTGGATGGCTGCTTCGAAAACACACAGAAACGAAACATTACTTCAGTGTGTATGTGTGTGCGCGTGTTGTCCTTTTCACTGACGCAACGATTACTGTTCATATAGTCATATAGCATCCAATGGCATTGTTATGTTTCATTATATAGTCATCATACCTTTTCTCAAGTTTTAGAACTGAATGAAAACACATTAAAAAACATGAGGCTGTGTTTCCTTAGACATTAACCCAAGGTTGCACAGCTTGAATAACTATGTGTGTGTGTTTAAACTTTGCACCAAAAAAAGAAAAAAAAGAAAGAAAAAGGCCAAAACAAACCTTTTATATAATACCTATACAGTGTCACTGAATTGCAGGTCAGTGCCCCAGTGCACGTTTGGGGTAGTACAAAGAAGTAAATGGACTTAAAGTGTGTGCACAGGTGTAAAATGCAGCTGAAAACACTTGTGAATACATGTCTATATTTATGTTATGTCAAGTTGTTTTCAAGCTATACATTATGATGTTGCACTAGCTTTAAAAACATCCATATTTAAAGTGCTAGAGTTGAACTGCAACTGTGTGTATGTGTGTACAGACGCATTACCTGTCCATAGTGGGGATGATAGAAGGAGGAGGCCCACTAGTTGGTGGAGGAAAACTAGGAGGAGGGACAGTAATGGGCAACCCTACAAAGAAACAGAAGGAGTGAAGAGAGTAAACATGCTGAAAATATTGCATAACAATAATAATGATAATAATGATAATAACGATAAACAGTAAACTGAACTTACTGGGTGGGGGGATGAGTGGAGGTGCAGTACTGACGTTTGGTGGCGGAGGGAGAAATGGCGGTGGGGGAATGTTTGGAGGAAGTGGTCCGGGAGGGAAGAATGTGGGAATCTTAGCAGGAGCAGGTTCAGCCTCTGATGTCGAGTGCTCAGAGATCACCTGCACAACAACAGAGAGGTGAGGAGGAACACAGAGAGAGCAAACATCACACAGTTTTAATGTCTGTCGACATACTAAAAACAGCTGACTGATGCTATCAGAAGTTGAGTTTGCCATACTGTGTAACCACAAAGCCTTCTAAAATCCTGAGGCGTAACCCAGTGTACACCTCACTAGAAACATGTCAGGTGGACAAAGTGCCGAACTACTGTCAGTACTGTCGATTCCTCCCCTTTGCATTTCCAGTTACTTTTTCCCTGCTGTTTTTGAGTTCATCAGTGAGAGAATAACAATCACTGCTCAGTATAAGGAATACGATTCATAGAAGGACTCACAAATGTCAGCAAATTCCTAGAGGGAGATTGCTGAAACCATCCTAATGGATGTGAGGTAGGGCTGGGCGATATGACCCAAAATTCATATCTCGATATTTTTTAGCTGGATGGCGATATAAGATATATATCTCGATTTTTCTTTTTAAAGCCATAAGTTAAGAACAAAAAGAGAGTTCTTAGTCACACTGTGTCCCAGATGTCACATGGGCACTTTTATTTACATACAGCGTAGATATTACTCAAAAATAAATTATCAGCATATATTAAATAATCATGGTCCATAAATAAAAGAAAACAATGTTGTTTTTGTGCATAACAAAAAGCTCACAATTGTGCAGTCAAAATGTAAACTAATAGACGCTGAGCATAATAACAAAGAGACAGATTTCACAGCTGCTCCACGTCTCTGAACAGGTGCCATTTGTGGTCCTTATACACACACTGTACGTATCACTCCGCGAGGCTCCTCCTCTGTAGCCGTAATTCTCCGACAATCCATCAAGCGGTGCACCTCCGTAGCTTAGCAAAGTCATATTAAAACATTTTTTGACAGATTGCCGAGCGCTGTGTACCACATAAAATCGGTTCGCGGTCAGTAAGCACAACCAGAATTCATACATAAGGCGCACTGTCGATTTTTGAGAAAAGGAAAGGATTTTAGGCCGTGCAGCCCCTCTGGGCTGCATGTCGTTAGCGTGGTTAGCTCGCTAACACGTTGACGCCATCCAGCCCCACGCACGGTAACTCGCTAACGGAGATTTTCCGCTTTCATTTTGTCATTGCCTGCAGGTGAAGCTATGGGGGAGGGGGAGTTGTGTTCAGTGAAGGAGAGGCGAGGCCGAGTAACGTTGCGTAGAGACAAAAGTGGACGAAAGAGGCAAACCTGTGGCTCCACAAGTATAATTATAACGTAACATAGACTATATCGATATAAACGATATTGTCACATCTTATATCTCATATGAAAATATATCGATATTTTTAAAAAACTCGATATATCGCCCAGCCCTAATGTGAGGGAACATACAAAGAAGAAAAAATGTTTGCCTCTAAAAATGAAAAACAAAACCCACAACAAAGAGTGGGAATCCATGAAGGAAAAAAAGTCCAAGCATTTTATTTGTTTCTATCGGCTGGGTGTGCATATAAAACACTGGGGCGCGACCACAAGATAATTAACACACCAGCACGAGCATAAATGCCAACAACAATGCTGGCCACTTATGTAGGTTACATCATAAGCTACAAAAAGACTCCCCACAGAAATCTAAATCAGGCCTTATGTTCACTGTGAAAGACGCATAAACAAACTATAACTGGAGGTTTTTCTTGCGAGTTTCTGTTTTTGCTTGTACCTGAATATTGTTGCCCTCTAGATTATGTCGGCGACGACCCTCAACTCTGCTGATAGTTGCCAACTGTCCACCAATCACATCGATTGTGCCGCTCGATTTCCTAAAAAAAAAAATAAAAAAAAATAAAATAAAATAAAAAAAGGACAATTTTTTAAAAATTTACATTATGGTACCGAGCAGGATCCAAAGAAAATGGGCTCCAGCTACTTTCAAATGTACTACAGTCAAAAATAATGAGCAAATAAATTACAAGCCAAATTCACCAAAAAGTGTCAGTTTCTGTCTGGTAATTTAGTAAACCAGGGGTACGTATGGTTATTTATGCTGTTTTACCAGCATACATAACGACAGTACTCATTAACTATGGCAAAAACAACAACACTGAGATAAAGGCTACTTACCATGAATACTCACACTTTCTTCTTAAATTTAGAGATAAACACTATTAATTTAATTTTTACGTTAAATTATAAGTAAATTTGAATTTGCCAAGAAGTGATGTAGGACTTTTAGAGCATTACAACACAACAAAATTTGGCACAATTATTGTTTTATTTCGATTATCTTGTTTTGATAAATCAGCAGAAGCCATCACTCTAACTGAAATTAAAATTCAATTAGCTGCAGAGCCACCATGACACCATCATATCTGCAACAATCAGCCAAAGTTTAGATCTAAAACAATTTGTAACTTTCTTTTTACGCTTGGTTAAATCAGCCTTTTGGGTCTCAGATAAAAACTATGACACCATTAAAGAACACACTTAAGAAAATAGCGGTTTAAAAAGAGAAGCCATCTTTAAATGGATTTTCCACCTATTTGTGTTGAAAGTATTTGTCATTTTTATTAGCTTTAACCTCCTAAGACCCGAACTCTTCCATGCATGCATTTTCAATTTCTCTTTGCTATTTGGGCTGATTGGGACCCGATGAATGTAAAACAAAGAATTACCTGATTTTTGTTTATGACAAAAATGAGATCCACAAATGAGGACACTTGTTTTAAATTTTGATAGAACAGTGGCAAGATAATGTCCCCGTAAGTGGATATCAGGCCCTTGTAGAGCACAATTTAGTATTTTTGTCTAGACAACCCAAAATGTGATGTCCACATACACCAGGTCCTAGGAGGTTTAGTTTAATTTTATATTTTAAAGTTAGTTTCTGATACTGTTACAATACAACTAAAATAAATATCATTATTAATGAAACTAATAACTTTTTTAATATGATATGAGAACCTCACATAGTTAACTGGCCTGCTGTTAGCATTTCTTCTCTTTTGCTTAAGCTGTAAAGCTGCAAAGACACATGCAAGTCAACTACACAAACAGAAAGAAACAAGAATGAAAATCAAGCTGTCTTTGAGGCTTCAAAAGCACCCAGAGAAGCCCATTCCTTAAACATCTATGCATTTCCCATCAGGCCCCCTTAACCTCGGAGGGACAAGGCCATGCCCACTTACGTATAATAAGACATGTCCTGAGGAGGCGGGCCAGTCCACTGAGGGGGAGAGATCCTACCATTTTGAGACAAAGGACAGGGGTAATGAGAGTAACACACATAATAAAAACCATGGGAAGGCGCCTCATTTTAACCACAGGCACACTGGTGATTATTCTGGAAGTGGCCCAGTGTGTTTGTGTCTCCTTATGACCCAAGATGGTGCCTGCGAATGTTGGATTTAAAAACTGTTAACACAATAAACTGATGAAATTTTAACTTTCTTGTACCAAAACCATCAACAATTTACTCCTCGTCCTTCCGTTAAAGATGGCCAGTTAACTGTATGTGGTTGTTTTAAGCATCTTCATCCAACCCTCCCTAGCCCCATAACTGGATTATGTATTTCACTGTGCGCTTAACCTCTACTGAAAAACTGTAAGTGTGTTTCTCTACCAAATATTAAACATGTGAATGTAGAGGCAGGAGTCTTACCTGGTGACCTGACTGACAGCAGACTTATACAAGCTGACAGGAGATGTGAAGTCTGGCTTTGAGGTGTGAACTGGCAAACTGGGTATGTCTTTTTCATTACCAGTTCTGCCCTGCTGAACCTGGAAAAGAGCCACACAAAAAAATTCATGCATCTTCTGAAGGAGAACAAGGGTGCTGATTTTAAAGTAGATACGGTCAAGCAATGGTCATGCAGCAGTACACGAAATTCTAAATTTGTCATCGTGGTTTTGAAGTCACTGTGTAGCTGCATGTTTTTGGAAACACATTGGCTATATTTTTTACAATTAAAATTCAGATGCTGGTAGATTTCCAGGAAAATACCTAGATACAAAAATAACATGACATAAATGTCTTTATTCTTTCCCCTGTAGGTCAACTGACATCAAAGCATGTCACTGACTCTGGTTGCTACCACATTGCTAATCGCTTCCTGTGTGAACACCCTGTAGAACCTGCCTCCTAAAAATGCAAGCCTTTACTCATTTAGCCACATTACCACATGCTCTGTGTTGGTGGTTAACTGAAGACAAAAGCTAAAACATGTAGTGAGGTCAGACAGCTTTCCCCTTTAAGTTACATAGCCCTGTGACCTGTATGGAACAGCTATGAAACATTTAGCCGTTAGATCTGCTAACGTTTAGGCATTTACACGTTGTATAAAGTCAAATAAAATGCTCAAAAAGAAACTGAGGGTTGGTGGAAGCAGGAGCTGAAGTACAAAAACAAACAAAGACAGAGCCAGCAGTGGTGCAGTGATATCTTACAGTGATCTTGCTTGTCACTGAGCCAACTGTAGAGACCTCCAGGCCCATACGCAGCCTCTTCTGTTTTTCACAGTAAGCCTTCCATGTGTCTTCATTGAAGCCATAGTTGAAGTAGTCTGACAGATCGGCTCCTACAAAAACATGCACATTTTATGAAATTCTGTAAAAAAATCAGATGTGCTCTGATTTTCTTTTTCTTTTCTTTTTTTTTTTTTTACTGAGGAGCAAATATGGATTTACAGATTTAGCTAAGACTGGATCCACGATGTCAACCTTGCAATTTTCAAAAAGGAAGGAATAGCAACCAGTTTAAAAAATTAATACCATATTTCTGTTGACTAACAATTATGGACTATGGAATGGAATTAGAGACACATGGTCATATTTGTGTACTAAACAGCAAACATCGTGCAACTTGCACACTGTAGTGTCTAAAATATTAAGAAAATCTCTACTACATTCTTGATGCAAAAGATAAAAGGAGCAGTGACTTCTGCTTGTCACAGACCGTGACATTAAGCAGATACAAAATGTAGACAATGGTCTGCAGAGCTGTGCATAGGACTAATGCACAACCACGCTAGTCATTTTAGGCTCTGATTAGAGGGTGTTAATGACCACAAAGCAAGAGTGCCTCCACCATGTAGCGTTTTGTTAAGGCTGGCAATACTTGGAAGACCAACCATGAGTCGTACAGCTACAGAAAGTGGAAAGATGATGGCTCCATAGACAAACACCACAGCAGGCTACTGTTTACAATCTTTTCATAGATTCACCTACAGAAATCTTGCAAGTTTTAATTCTTCTACCTAGATCTCGTAGACTCAATGTTTTTCTTTCGGTCAGTTTAGCTGGAGCTGTTCTACTATAGAAGATTTTTTTGGGAAGGGGGAACACTAGAGTAAAATAAATAAATAAATAAATTGTGTGTTTGATTTCTAACACAATAAAAAGCATTTAAAAAGAGAGAGATCGGTAGTAAAAATGAAATCTGTAAGACATTTATTTTTTCTCCATATGATATAAAATGCTTATTTACTCACCTTTGGAGGCAGCCTCTGGCTTTTAAATATTTTGTCTATAAAAGCAAAGACACAGACACAAGCACACACGCACCTGGTTTCCTCCATGGTTTCTCTTCAAAAGACTCCATGTCCACCTCTAGCACTGGAACACCGTTAATGTTTCCAGGTGCATCGAGATCCACTCCCTTCAGCTTTGCGGAAACTGAAAATAAACAATACAACAAGTTACAAGATGACATTACAGTAATGAAACAGACAAACTGTCTTTATTGTATGTTTTTATTCAGGGGAAAAAGAGATTAAGCCAGTAGAGAACGACACCTTGTCCATAAGGTCTGGAGCCTGTTGATTTGATGTTGAGGTTGACAGGTGGGGCTCCATAAGTTCTGGGAGGAAAGCAACAGTATTAAGACTCTGAATGAAACATCCCAACATAAACTTCAAATTACAATTACCATATTCACATTACCCTTTCAGTTTTTCAGCAAATTCATTTATTTAGCTGTTGATAGCTCACTTGAACTTATGTGTTCACTGAAGCATCCTGTTTTATAAGTGGATCAAAAAGTCCATTAACTCCGTCATGTCAAAGCATTAAGAAGCTTGTAGTACAAACAGCTAGTGTTGACTCACTCATTAGGATCCCATATCAAGTCATTATGACATTTGAGATTCTTCCTGGCAGATCCTCTCAGGAGGAGCTTACAGATCTCTTCACAAATGTTCAATTGGGATCTCTGTTTATTTCAGAGACTCAAGGACAGTCAGAATTTTCCTGAAGCGACTCCACGTTCGTAGTTTCCTTACATTTACTGTGGCACTGATAGTCTAAAGTTGCTGCATTGTGAGGTTTGCTTCGAGGTTCTTTTTGAAATATTATTTGTTAAATTCTAAATAGTTTTCCTGCTCCTGAGAAGCACCCCACAGAGCACGATGCTGACACCACCACGCTACATCACAAGGAAGGTACAAGCAAGGTGATGAGCCATATCCGAATCAGAAACCTCACCCAGCAGCTTTTATATAAACCAGCCACAAACTGTAAAAATATGTACAACAACACAATTTGCCTCAAACGTACGTGTACTGTGGCGCTCCGGTTTTTATGTCTCCAATCGTGACACGGACATCATCGTCGTCATCATCGCTGTCGCTGTCGCTCTCCACATCCTCGCCTGCAGCCTCACCTGTGGGCTGAAAATCCAGAAGTAAAAACAACACAAGAAACATTCATTGAGTTGGAAATAAGTTTGTAATAAAAACAAACAAAAATTATTGAAACTGTGCATGTAAGCTACACACCTCAGAGGCAACTCCATTTCCTGTAGCGTGCGCAGCAGCATCATCTGTTGAAGCATCAGCAGGGGCACTGAAAAAAAACATTAGACACAACAGACCAAATATAAAATTTATTCTCAGTCCAAAGTTTCTGGGTCCAAAATCTCACAAAGTTTTTCACCTGGGTGGAGATCTGGTGACTGTGAAGGCCACAACACCTGATTTACATCATTTTCATACTCTTTAAACTATTCAGTCATCAGAGTACTGACATCCTAACAGAGGCCATTCTAATAAGGAAGAAATTTTTAATCAAAGGATAACTTATTATCACTATACTATACACTATATTTACTTGCAGTGACCCTTATCTTAAAGAAAACAAGTATTAGAAAAACAAAACATGCCACCAAAATGTCACTTAAAACAAAGCTGCCACAGCATGACCTCACTGTAGAGTTCAAGGTGTTACATTTTGTCCTATTATCTATCTGTATGTAAAAAAGAAAAAAAAAATAGGAGAAAATTGTTTCAAAAGACTATTCGTTTGTTTTTAAGTCTCCCTTAGTAGCTTTTAATTAAACTAGATATGTACACATACTCATGTGATCTGTTGCCTTTTTTGTTTTGGTTTTTTTTAATATGTTTAACCACTTTTGTTATTCAAAGTTAAGCACATAATGTAACTGTAAGATGTCTGTATGTTAGGTGGAGCCCAAGTGATGATATAGCAGTAAGCCAAAATTATTTTTGGCCTGTCACAGATATGTTCGATAAATCTGTCTAAGGCTGGGTATAATTTAATAATGGTGTCATTATAAAGCATTCACTATGAGCCAGAGGTACCTTTACTAAACAAGATTAGATTAAATTACACTAATTTTATTCTTTGTGCTGCTGCTGTAACAGAGTTTCCCCCTGTAGGATCAATGAATCTATGACAGCAGCAATAGTGCCATCAGCATCTGCAGCACATGTAGCAGAGTATAAATGAAGAGATGATGTGTAGCTTTAACGACTGACAAACAACATCCTCATAATTTTCTCTTTTCAATAATATTCTAACATACTAGATGTAAAGCAATCTAATCAGCCAATCACATAACAGTAAATGCATCTAGCATGTGATTTTAGTTTGGGAGCATGACATGGCTGATTTCAGAAATCCACTGGGATTTTCCCATACAACCATTTCTAGGGTTTACAGAGAATGGACTTGGGAAAATAAAGAAAGAAAAACTATCCAGTTCTCTCAATGCCAAAGGTCAAAGGTAAATGGTCAGGTTGATTCAAGCTGAGGACAGCAGCAGTAGATCATATAACCAAATAACCAACCAAAGAATTGGTTTCTGCTGCAACATTCAGATGGTAGGCAGGAATATCATGACAGCATTGACAAATCCTGCCTTGTAGCTGCCACTTAGCATTGTTAGTGATGTAATGGAGTGGGAGATATTTTTAGTTTGGCTCCCATAACACCAACTGAGCATTATTTAAACACCATATCCTACCTGAGGTTCTCAGGTAGGATACAGCCTACCTATATCTCATCAGATTCTCATGGATGTACAGCGATTCATCAGTAACAACTGTGTGATGTCATGAAGTCAACATGGACCAAAATCTCAGATGAAATCATCCATCACTTTGCTGAATCTACGCCACAAAGAATTAAAGCAGTTCTGACAGCAAAAGGCGGTCCAACCCAGTTACTTGCAAGGTGCAGCTAATAAAGTGACCTCTGAGTGTCTATTAATAGTGCCTTTTGTCCCTCCCCAGGGATACAGCATCAGCTGAAATCCACCTCAATAAATCTAAAAATTATTAAAAATTTAAATACTCCTAGAGTTCGTGAGAAGTGATAGCTGTACTGAACTATATTACCTTTGCTAGTTACTTTGCCAACGCTCGTTGACCCTGAAATGTGTTACACACAGAGGGTTTTTGTTTTAAATCCAGGCTAAGATTGAATTATAGTTACCTGACAGCAGCGTTCAGCTTGGCTTCCTCATCCTCGTCTTTGCTCTCCGACTCATCTGGAATAGAAATTAAAAGCAACTGAGTTCATTTATCGTTATCTAATATATATTTAACTAAAGTTTTGTTTTAAAACTAACAAGGTGAGCTGCAGAAAATACATACGCCACTTCATAGTCCAGTTAAAAGTTATAACAAGCCAGAGTAACACTCAAATGATTTGACTCGAGCGGTGCAGCCACAACAGGCCGACCAAAAACCCGCTGCTAGCTTAGCTTCCAGGCTAACGCTCGTGATTAACGGGATAGCGCACAGTGATATCTGTTGGTTAGCAGTTAATTAGGAACATAGCGAGAGAGATCGTGTTCCACGTCTCTGTCGGTTCGAAGGAACCGTTTCTGCGGACGTCAGGTGGTTGTTTTTACCTCCATACAGCCATTCCTCCTCCTCGTCTCCGGCGCTAGCATCAGTGGTGGCTGTTTTGTCCGCTTCCTCCGCAGACATGTTCAACTTACACGGAGAGCTAAACCAGCAGCGGCTTCAATAAAGCTCACAGGTCCAAAAATAACAGTACAACTTCTCCCTTTATCGGGGAAACGTGGTTATGTACATAAATTATGTCTTCATAGGTTCATTTCCAACCTTTGCGAGTCGGAGTGAACCCGGAAGAGATTGGTGGCACCCCGCTAATGTCAAGAGTGATAGGAGAAAACACAGCGCCCCCAGCGGGCAGAATAAAGGCTCCTTTTTTTATGTCGCTTTTTTTTTAAATACGTGAACAGTGAAAGAAAATCTAAAATTCAGTAACAGGAATGATGGCGGTTTAACTTTCAGGAGAATTAAATAAAACGTTATTTTGTGCTGTGACAATTAGTTCGATTATTTTTCAAAGTAACCACCAAATGTATGACCAAAAGTGCTTCTTCAATCTCTTTTCCAGCTCTGCTTTTCTTTTAGGAGAAAGTGAAACTTTGCTATGATAAACTTTATTACTCAGTACAACCTGAAGGGCATTTAAAGCTCTTCTGCAGATGTTGGCTGCCTTTTTATTCTGTTCTCCGAGGTTTGGGTTCTGGGGAGGCCAATCCATGACTGATCATGATCCTTCTGTGTTTTTGAATCCAGGTATACTGTTACTGCGTTGGCACTGTACTTGGGAGCATCGTTATTATGAGAAATGAAGCCGATGCCAGTCAGACAGACAGAGCCTCCATCATGTTTTATAGTTGGCCCTAGAGACTCACTGCTGTACGCTCTCTCCTGACCTCCTCTGTACATAGTGAGAATTCCAATCAAAATTTTCAAATTTGGATTCATCACTCCAAAAGATCTGTTGCCACTAATTTTCAGTCCAGTTCTCATGTAATCTGGCATACCCCAGCCTTTTGTCCCTGTTTCTCTTCCCTTCCTTCACTAAGAAAGGCTTCTTGCTATCCGCCCTTCCACTGAGAACATTTCTGAAGAGGCCAGATGCAACTCTTAGCTCCTGGGTCTGTTCTTTGTGAGATTTTCTTCTAGTTCTTAAGGACATGGCGTTCGGATACTGTTCATCTGCTGTAGAGAGTTTTTTAGGCCTGCCACTTATTCCACTTATTATTTTTTTACTGTTTTATTCCAGTTTCCTCAAATGGTTTTAATGGATACCCTGCACATATCCTGAGTTATGTCAAGTTTTTCGCTCCGCAGTCTAGACTCTCATGGTGGTGAAGATAAGATGGAGGCTTGGATGAGTGGTTTGCATGAGGCGGAATTGGGGAGGAGGTGGGTTGCATGAAGGAGTCTGCAAGGAAGAATGAAAGATGCCCAGTGCGATGTAAAGTACATAGAGTGGAGGCTGATTGGTAGAAAGATGACTGGACTAAAGCAATGATGTCAGCATTGAGTTTTACAGCGTGGGAAAATGGAAGTGATGTAAAGAATAGACTGACAGCCAACCACGTAGGAAAGCAGACAGATGAGTCAATACTAATCTTCCTTATTGAACTTACATACTTGCGCTTCATAAATGGGAACAAATTTTGTGGTTTTTGACAGGCTTCAAGTTACCAAAGTGCCAAAGCATACGGCTTATTATCTGATCTTAGCTTCTCTGTGAAGATTTCGTTATGTGTTGACAACACATTTACCTGATAAAGGTCAGACACAAAGACTGGACTGAATATTGGTGAAAAAGCAGCCAATGTCCACAGAAACCCCCCCGGAAAGCGCAGTGGTGAACAAAAATATTGAACAACACCACTTTAAAGAATAAGAAGAAAGTCTGGCACCTTGGAAGCAAACATTTACAAAACTTGGGTTGGCATAAGACTTGTGCAATGTGCTTTACATTTTTCATCTTATTAAAGAAAGTATAAGTGTTGTTATTGATTGAAACCCTGGCAGCAAATTTTCTCATATTCCTATCTCCACAAGCATTGGGGAAAATGAAGCCCCTCAGGGCCTCACCACATGCGAAGCATAGCAGAGCAGGATAAGCACATGTCCAGATGATTTAAAAAAAACACTGTGTACTCCATTTAGCTGAGCGAGTTTCAAGCTCCTTGTCCTGCACGAAGGCTCAGTGTCACGTCTTATCATGGTGCTTTCATCGTTCATTAAATTAGCTCCCCCCTGCACTTATGCTGTAAATCATCAAAGTGCCTGATCTGTTTAAGAAAGTTGTGTCTGAGTCTGAAGGCAGTACAGCCAATGGCCTGGGGAACACACTGTACCTCATGTAAAAGGCCATGTAGACGCTTCAGCCTCCCATTTGTTTGCATTACCGCCTGGTAAATTGACATAAATAAATCTACTTTTGTTTTTAGTATATCATGGGATGCCACACTTAATATAGTGTAATGTGTTTTCAGCTGAACTATTCAGTCCTTCGAAATGTTTTGATGTTTCTCATAATCTGTTGGCTTCTGTCTATCCATGGAAAAATGTGTAGCCAGAGGTAAAGGTGGTACTGGCTTCCACTGAAATATGTTTAGACCTTTATTATTTTGAAGATTTGAATATATAAGCCAACTAATGTATTACACAGTTTTATTATAAATAAAGTTATACACTTCTAAGGATACCTTTTACCTACAAAAAGCCAGGTAAGCACCCCTGAATATATTTTACAAAAGTGCATGGACATGTAGATATTCTTTGTGAAGATGAGCACTCTTCCATTTGTAGAACAGCCTCCACTCTTTTTTTTTTTTTTTTTTTTTTTTTTTTTTTTTTCCTAAATGACATCAGAAACAGCAGTATGCGACATTACGTGATGGCAGAGCTTCAGTTCATCCTTTGTCATTTTTTTTTTTTTTTTTTTTAAATAAATAGGACAGGGGGAATGAATGAGAGAGAGAGGGGGAGAGAAAGAAAGAAAACCAAAGGGGAGAAGAGACGGTGAGAAGGGGGGGGAAGAGAGAGAAAAAATAAAAAAAATAAAAAAACTCCTGGGTCACCTGTATGGAGAAAAAAAAACAAACAAACAAACAAAAACAAACAGAGGAGACAGCAAACAACAAAGAGCAACATAATAATAGAGAAAACAAAGCACCATCACAATAAACTAGCTAGTCATAGATATCAGTACTTACTAAGTAATAAACGATATTGTGCAGCACGCAAGATAGACAGCGCACAGTGTGCTTTGAGGCAGCAGCCAAGAAAGCTTTAGTCCGCGTCTGTGAATACCCATGTGTGCATACCTGTGTGGATCAGCATGCTTGCATTCCAAAGGTTTCTCCATGTAATGATCTGCTAGGGAGTGTGGGGGGGCCACAGCCCCGTCCTCCAGGGTGTGAAGCGGGTATGGAGGAGATCAAAACTCCAGACATCCAGAGGCCCCCAGAACACAAGAGACCATGGAAGACCAACAGAGGGGCAGCCGCGCCACTGTCCCAGTAAGAGCTGAGGAGAGTCCCAGATGAGGGCTCGCCCAGCAGCCGCGGAGCAGAAGTCAGGGGGAGTTGCAGTGACGCGCCCGTGAGCTCCGCCGGCCCCCAGCTGCGCCTGAGTGACCGAGCCCTAGGCCGAGAGGCCGGGGGCACCCCACCTCCAAAGGGGCCCGAGCGAGCCCCAGGCCCCAGGCCCCGACAAGCGGCCGCCAAGGAGTGAGCCGGTGTGTACCTGGACGCCCACCCCCAGACACAAAGAACCACCAACACACCGACACCTGAGGGAGTCCGCCACCGGCAGGGGAAGTGGTGGTGGGTGGAGATAGGCCTCCAAACCTTGGAGGGCCTGAGGTGTCCCCAGAGAGGTGGCGTCTGATACCCAACCTGACATATAGACACAGACATACAGAACAGCCTCCACTCTTTTGGAAATGTTTCTGCAAGACTGTAGAATCTCACTGCAGGAGTTTGCTTCCATTCAGACATTCAGCAAGGCTGAATGTTCAGCTTATACTACTTGGATATGCTGCAAAAATGAATAAAGATAGCAGCTATACCAAAGTATTTCAAAGACTATTCTGGACAGTAAGTTGTTCATGCATTTCCCTGCATCTAGCTGGCTTTGATAGAAGTGAAACTTCACTGGACAAGGTAATCATAAAAAACTAAAACACAAAGAAGTTGTGAGGGCAAAATTGCAGCTTTTCCAAGGACAATGCTAGTTTTACAGCTAAGCCATCTCTGGAACAGCAGTAGAAGCAACTAAGTACATTTCCTTATGCAGACTACTTCAATAAAGCACAATTTTAACGTTATTATTTCTTAGTTTTGGACTATTTTATCTGTATTCTTTATTTTTTGGTTTATAGCAAGTAAGTTGTTACTAATGCAAATTATAAGCAATAAATAAATGATGTTAAACAATGTTATGTGTAAGCCAGAGGTTCTAAAAACACAAGAGCTATTCACCAAAGCCAATGTACTATATTGTAATTTTAAGAAAAGTAAACCAGATTCACAACAAAATTTATTGAGGTATTTCTCTGGTCGCTATCCACTTCTCCACCAGGTTTCATGAAGTTCAGCTGGGTGGTTTTTGTGTAATCTTGCCGACAAACAAATGTCACTAGAAACATACCTCCACATCAGCTCCTTCCTTAGAAAAGGAATAAAGACTTAAACTTTGCCTCTCTCAAAGAGCTTTTATAAGTTTATAACCTCAAGAAGCAGCTGCAGACTCATCAGCAGCAAAATGACTTCTCATGATTGCTGTTGTGGTTGTTTGCACAAGAAGTTGCCTGCTAATGCAAAGAAAACTCTTAATGCATTTATGGCCTCTGACCAGTTAAGTGGAGCCACTTTAGCTTTGTCAGTAAAGGACAAGGAAATCTGTGGATTCTCTCACTCTCCCTCAGTTTTTACAGTGGAAATTACACAGAGGCGTGGCCTGAGTTCTGACACTCACTGGTTTATCTGAGGCTGAAATGAAATTAATTTTTATGTAGTGCGTGCTCTCTCTCACAGGGAGAGTGAAAAATGGGATGGTAACACTATAGTTGTGATTATATTGATTTTTTTCCCCCCATACCGTATGTGAGAACCACACAGGGGTTCATATCACGGGAATCTACTGTATCACATCATATGTGTGGGCTTTTGTGTGGCTCCCCCAAGTTTACGGTGTATTCACACACACACCACACAAACACACACACACACACGTACAGGGACTAATGGTCTCAAACTTAAACTGATCATGGAAATTGCATTTATTTCATTCACTCTCTCTCCCTCTCACGCGTCTCTCTTCCAGTCTGTTACTCCTCTGTGTTTTCTGATCACATTCCCTCCCTTTGTTTCCTTTATACCCCCACCTACTTTTCACGCTCTTTTCTCCCTTTTCTCTTTTCCCTTCCATTTACTCAAGAGCTATTTCAAGTCAAATTTACTTAACTGAGATGACCGTAATTAGATAAAGTCTTGCAAAGCATCTTTTGAGACGAAAAGACAACAAAGCAGCTTTTAAACTAGAAAAGCACATCTTCCCCGAGGTTCAGTGCCAGGGTCCTGTTTCTTGAGAGAAAGGATACAGATCTAACAGTCTGCTCCTCTGCCATTCCCACCTGTCCATCTGTTCATTAACTTTAGCTTAGTGGTTTTTGTGTAATCTTGCTGATAGACAGTGTTAATCACATACCACCAACTTAATTCTCACCTTGCCACTCTCAAGGTAAACCCTGCTTCAGCATTTACAGGTGCCATCAAAGACCTGGGCCTTTTTTTCTTACAGACTTACAAACTTATTCTGGTAACCGGGCATGGATCTCTGTGTTTTTCTGCTTAAGTAGCTGCCCCTGTGACCCGATAAACTTACAAACTGGACTTTATTATGCAGCCAGAGGAGGAGGAGTCAGCACTTAGACACTTTGCATTCCAGCTTCTACCTACAGTCTGTGCATACAGCAACCATGCACAGAGATCTGCAGAATATAATGAAAATTAAAGACAAAAAAAAATTTTTGCAAACAGAGCAGGAACGTGATTTAAAATAAAATGTGGTTGAACTCTCGGATGCAATGGCAAAGGTCAAAACCACAGTGGAAGGAGATAAAAGCGGTTTGGAGGGAGTTCAGTTTGCTGTGTTGTTGCCTGTTTTTCCTGCGGGCAGTGATCTGCTTTGACACACTGTGCAGCTTCTCTTCGCCTGTTTTTTTCTCTGCCTTCTCTCTCCTCTCTCTCTGTCTTGTTCCTGTCTGCTTTTCATCCTCTTGCACCTTGTTTATCTTTATTTCCCTTTCTCCCCTTCACCCTATGTGCCACCCTGTCTCTCTCTGAGTTTCCTCCCTCCCTGCATCCATACCTCTCTCCTTACGGTGGATTAGAGAGGCTTACAGCCTAGTCGATCCTAATCGGGTTTATCCAAGCAGAGGGCGATCGTTGGGCTATCAGTAATTACACACGCTGATATTAGCTTCCCCTGATATGCACCCTGGCACATTTTCAATCCACATCATCTCTTTGGATCAAACAAATGGTTATATCAACAGTATGATGCAATGCCAGCTTAACATGGCATTTTCTCCTTCTTTGTTTTGCAATACAAAGATCCATCTGTTCTTTAATTACGGACATTTCATTCAAGCCAAGGCCTTGCAAAATAAAAGATCTGAGATTGTTTTAAACTGTTTTAAAGCCATTGCGGGGGGGAGGGGGGGCGGTATGAGAAGGGGAAAAAAACGCTTGGACACTGCTAGCACACAAATGCAAAGCAGGAGATGAAGCATACACTGTTCCAAAATAGAGTAATGTCAAACTATCTTACTGTATATTTTACAGTTTTGTACTGTCTTTCTAGAATATCATGAAATTTACATAAGTAGACTGTGATTTTACATGTCAAAGGTAAAATTACATAACATCACTGTACATATAGTAAAACACAATTTACTTGTTTTTTAAATATATTTTTTTGTACATATGCATATTTAGATTGTAAAAATACATTCAGAAATGTATCATAATTTCACAAATATTTGTCTGTTATGTGAGGGAATGATCTGTTAAATCCAAATGTAATACTATGGAAAAATATATAAAATGATCGAAAATTAATGAGAATAATCAATAATTAAAGAAGTATTTGAATTATAATTGTGCTGAAAATTTCATGTCATCTAGGTCTGATTCAATAATTCATAGGTAACAAGTGAAAATATAATTAATAGGAATAAAAACTAAAAAAAAAAAAAAAAACATTGCACGGCCACGCTGTGCTAATTATATATTTTAAAAAATAAATGTAGAGGTAGGAATTGCAATTAATATAAATCTCAAAGTATTCACAACATTCCTGAACAGAAATAGGCCTCTGCACCTGGGTGAGGGTGTGGCCATGAAAACAATGTGACATGCCATTGGATGTTGGGACACATAATAACATGACGCTAAGCATCGGCCAATGAATGTGAACTAACAACCACAAGGTCGCGGGTATGGCAGCACTGTAGGAAAAAATCCTAATATAAAAGTATTTTACTGCATTTTACAGTTTTGTTCTTCTAGAATATCATTAAAGTTACGTAAATAGACTGTGATTTCACATTTCAAATGTAAATTAACATTAAATCACTGTAATGTAATAAAACAGAATTTTCATGATTATTAAATGTATCTGTCTGTACATATGCATATTTAGATTGTTAAAATACATTGACAAATGTATCATGATTGAAAGATTGAACTGTTGAATTCAAATTTGATGCTATGGAAAAGTATATAACGTGATTCCTATAAGCTTGTGTTACATCACATAAGTATTATTATCATTGCTATTTCGGGCGATCGTGGCTCAAGAGTTGGCAATTCGCCTTGTGATCAGAAGGTTGCCAGTTCGAGCCCCGGCTCGGGCACTCTTGGTATTGTGTCCGTGGTCAAGACTCTTCACCTACTGGTGATGGCCAGAGGGGCCAATGGTGCGATATGGCATGCAATCCATTATTATTTAACTGTATATTTCTGTACATTTCCGTATTATGATTCATATTGCCACATTCATTGACCTTGTTTATAGGTAATTTCATTGTTTGATCACGTTAAAATGTTCCTAATTTAATGTCTAAAAGCACTTGGAAAAGGCAGAATCCCATGTAAAATTAGTGCAACAAACTCTATTTTCATTACTGGAAATGACTGTATTTTCATGAGAAAGTTATTTTCTGTTATTTTAAGGTAGTATTTTGGCGCCCCAGCTGCCGGAATATTACCGTTTTTTTAAGATGTTTTTTGTAACAGTGTAGCTGAATATGTTTCCAAACCAACTTCATTCTAAGCCAAAGACGAGAAAATATGGTGAAGCATATCTGCCCTTTGGTTTCACCTGCACAAGTGCCAAGGTAGGTCTCCCCTGACACAGGGAAATTGTTTTTCCCTGCGTCAGGAGCACGCGCTGGGCTCTTGGTTTTTAGTTCACAAACACTTGTTGTAATGACTAACTACTCCTGACATTTTGGAGATGTTAGGTCTTTATACAGTAAAGTTACAGTGGGATACAAATAACATCAGGCTGTTCCTGCCACCATTTGTTCCCCCAGTTCAAATCACAGACTAACAGTATCCTACAGTTGTTTATGTTTTTGAACCCATTTTGCACAGAGAGGCAAGACTAAGAAGTCTATGCTGCAGTTCTAGTGATTGTTCCAGTATTTATTTGGAAGATATTTGGCACTAATTGTTGTTTAGAATGTTGTCATTATCTATCTTTGAGACAGAGTACGGTTGTCCACCAGTGCACTGTGCACTGATGGAATGATACAGAACTTTGCTACTCAAACTTAGCAGTCAAAGTGCTTTTTACTACAAGCCACATTCATTAGTGCTTTCTAACAAACAGAGCATAAAGTTGCACTGCAATGGATGGATTGTGGGCACTTTGGAGTTCACTATCTTGTCCAAGGCCAAGGAGGAACCAGGGATCAAACCACCAATTTTCTGATTGGTAGATGCCTACCTCTATCTCCTGAACCACAGCACCACAATGCATACAGCAAGATTGCTTTGATTTTAGTCACTATATAATGAACAAATGCACAGACTAAAAATTCAAACATTAATTAAAGACACGATGTATGTGCAGAAAACTGGGAGTGACTGACTTCGTATATAGTCCAGACCAATACACAACCTCTCCTATTTTTCCACACACACAACAGATATGGCTATGATATCAATTGCATTCAAGGATTTAAGGGTTGTACTGCCGTGCAGAGATGCTCTCTGACAGCTGCACACACCAAGGACAAGTGGTTCTTCACATTACCCCAGCAGCATGTTTTCTGTCTCAGTGAGTACAAAAAGGTCCACGAGTGTTTCAGTGCACATTTATTTATGCAGCCACAACTACAAGGGCACCCACTGAGCATGCTTCCTCCAAGCTGTCTCCATGTGAACTAGAAAGCAGTAAAACAAAAACAAGTGAGTATAATCCTGGTCTTGTGCTACTCTCTGCATGGAGAACTCGTGTGTAATTTTAGTGCAGTGGCTGTGCAGACAAATATATGGTGACCATAAAATTCAGGGTACACAAACATCCTCGTGAACAACCTCTGAAGACAAAACTTATTTAGATGGACAAAGTTTAACAAAGGCTTAATTCACCACCAAAATACTTTTTTAAAAACATGATGCTACCTATTCATAGTTATAGTGTTTACTCAATGTCATAACCAAGGAAAATCATCTAAACTGTAAAATACATCAGTGTATCCAATCAGTTATATGAAAATAAATCTAAGACAGTGTTTTCTTCTTAAAAGTGTTTTTTAAATACTCTTAAATGTGTCTTTTTGATAATGTTTTTACTTAGCTTTTTGTCTGATCTGTTCAGTGGTCATAATTGATATACAAAACACCACAATTGAACCATGGATGGACACTTGACAACCACACAGAGGGGGTAAAAACAAAATGGACACAGATATCAGGTTTATAATGCCCAGTCAGCAGACAGAGAAGAGTGTTGGATTGCATTGGAAAAAAAGATTATACTGAGCTTTTAGTCCATCATCAGAAGGAGAAATGATGAGGTATTCTTTGGGCTTAAATGTCTGCGTGTGTGTGTGTGTGTGTGTGTGTGTGTGTGTGTGTGTGTGTGTGTGTGTGTGTGTGTGTGTGTGCCCGTTTGCCTGTTTGTGCCAACAGGCAAAGGTGTACATAGACACCTGCCTGAGGGCGTGAAGATAGCTCCATTTGTAGGTGATTGAGTTTGGGCGAAGGTGTGTGTTTGTGTATGTGTGTGTGTGCACCATGTTTGCATATATTTGTGGGGACCAAAAATTGGAAGTTTACTATATTTGTGGGGACCAGCAGCCCTTATGGGGACAAAATGCCCATCCCCATGAGTTTGAAGGCATTTTTGAGACTCAAAATGTGGTTTTAGTGTCAGGGTTACAATTAGTGGGAAAGCATTATGTCAATGAAGGTCCTCACTAAGATAGCTGAACGTGTGTGTGTGTGTGTGTGTGTGTGTGTGTGTGTGTGTGTGTGTGTGTGTGTGTGTGTGTGTGTGTGTGTGTTCACTAAAAAGAAGAGAGAGAGAGCGAGAGAGAGGCAGGGGGAAAGGTGAAAGAGAAAGAAGGAGGAGAGAGAAGAATGTATCACGTAATCTAATCTAAGTGGCTATTTTTCTTGTATAAAACCTGGGCTGCCCTCAATGAGACCGCTGTCCTCATCTGTCTAAAAGCAGTGAGTGAGTCATGCTGTAGGGCTATACACACTCACAACACACACACACATACACGCCAAGTCACAGTGAGTCAGCCCAGATCTGCTATAGATGCTCACCTCAATAATGAATAATGAAATAGGGAAAGGCATATAAACTGCTCAAATAACATGTGAACACAGTGGATAGTAGACATATGGATGATCCTGATGGACGCACACACAGGCACACAGTGACATCTTCACAGAGCACATGAGCAGCTGGACTATGGGCAGGTGAACAGGTGGATTGTACACCAGCACCTTGAGGTTTGTGTTTGTCCACAGGTGGAGAACATTCAACCGAAGGTCGTCACTGCCAGCTGGATGGAGTCGTCTCGAAAACAAAGGTTTTGTCAGCATTTCAGGGGATTTCAGTTTCCAGTTTCTAGTCAATGAATCAAAAGTTCCGGCCAACAGTTGGATAGCTTAGCTTCTAACAGAGCCTAGAATTAGCAGGACTTTAGATAACCAAATGCATCCATTTCCGACTGCTGCTGGTCTACTGCCCATTCCCATTCTCCCACTCCATCCCCACTCCCCACAGGCTGCAGGTCTCAGACTGATCATTCATCGTCCCAGATTTGAACTACCCCCTAACCCCATCTGACACAACAAATGTATGACTGCTGCTGGTCTTCTGCTCTGGCCCTTCTTCATACATGTCAGGAAAGGCTGCACAACCAAATGGATTTGCCCTGCAGTGATTTTTCTGCCTTAATAATATTCAACTGATACCACCATCACTAGTCGCATTTTCTAGAAACATATAACACAAACAGATAAATCATTTCTTTAAAAAAGTCTATAAAAAGCAATGTTATGCCTCTGTTCCAGTTTGTTTAGCCTCATCCCGCCATCATGTGCTATAAAAGGCACAAACAGCTGCAGGGAGATGCAGTGAGGTTAGAGATAATCATGTGTATAAGAATTTAACACAAACAATCCCAGTGTCTTCTCAAATATTACTCTTGAGCACCAGGAAACACGCACACGTACAGAAAAAAACATAATATTCAATAATTTCCCTTGTGGGATCAATAAAGTATCTATCTATTGATTTAAGAGGCACGTGAAACCAACACATAACCACACACACTTAAACACGCAGAGCTAGCCGAAAGGCATAAAACAAATTAAACACCTATTTATGGTCTCTCAGCCACCAGGAGGCCCTAAAAACAAATTAGAAGGGCAAATTTCTTTTCAGCATTCCCTGCTAAATGTTTTGTGATACCATTGAATAAAATGAGCCTCATTTAGCCTTTTAGGCTTTGTTCTTGCAAAAAACTCACATTTATTTATGATGAGCGTAGATACATTTAATGTCCAGATGTGAGGAGCAAGATTTCCAGGACTTTCACTGTTTTAGATGATGCTTTTGGGGTTTAGGGGGTTTGTGTTTACACGTTGTTTTTTAAAATGAAACCCAAAATGAAGACCACACGATTCCAGGAAAAGCTCAAATTTCATTCCCCGCCCCCCCCCCCCCCCCCCCCCCCCCCCAAAAAAAGCGCACACAGAACAAACTGTTCAGGTGGAAGCAATAAAACCCAATAATTGTGCTTGAAAGTGTGAAAGTGGGGGGAAAGACAAAGATAGGCAGCAAAACTACAAAAGGCACACAGAGAAAGTAAGAGAGGAAGCGACTAGAAGCGAGGCTTAACGGGGAGTAAGAACAGGAGCAGAAACTGCGCCAAAATCCAAAAACCACGACCATGACTTGAACATCTGTCAATAAGACTTCTTCTGCACAAGAAAGGCACATTTTAAGGTGCATCGTGCAAATCTCAGATTATAACAAAACGAAGTGAATGCACTTGATGATGTCTACAAACTTAAAGAGATTTTCTAAGAATAAGGTCACATTTTATAAATCTGTGTTAGAATAGTCAGGAGACCACACGAGCCTTCAAGCAATTCATGCTTGCTGTAATCATTCCTGCTGTTCTCGAGCATTAAAAGATCAGTTATTTCTAATGATGTTGGTGGTAAACAGTGTGTATAATTACAGCGCCCATTAACTCAGACCTGTGTCTGTGTTCCTACTGGCATCTAAAGATCTAATGTGGAAAAGTGACCATGTCAACCTCCGTCATATTCTGGTTAAAAACGTTTGCCTGACCTTGCACATTGCCAAATTAAGATTGTTTATTGGCTCTTTCTGGGCTATAGAGTTGATTAAATCTGGGAAAAGTGAAACCGCCATAATGCTGATTAGAGTTGGGAAATGTGACACTATGAAGTGCATCACAAACTGAAAGAGCTCCTGCGGGGAAACTCCTGCCAAGCGAGAGCTGTCATCACAACAGGACACGCTGGCCCAGTCGAAGTGTGAGGACAGGCTGCCGCCATAATAATACTTTATTACAATGTCTGTAATATAAAAGAATCACGTTATTTAACAGAACAGTTGATCCTCTGTATCCCTGCACCACCAGGACTTTTATTGATGGAAAATTTACTTATTCTTCCAAACGACTGAGTGAAGATGATTTTTATGGGGGGGGGGGGTTCAGTAATAACAGACTCATCACCTTGGCCAGACTCCAACCAATGCGGGACAGCAAGGAGTGGCAATGATCCAGAGCAGGGGGGAGGGAGAGAGGCGATGCACTGTGTCTTTAAGCTCCAATGAAATCCATCAGGGGGAGCCAGGCTGCTGGATCATTGTGTCCGTGCGCTCATTACGTTGGAGGAACCTGTGCCGCGTTATCACGCTGGACGAGGTCTCGTTGTTTTAGACACAGGATGGTTTTGTCTGCGCTTGAAACGCATGGAGTAGAGTGAAAGACTTGAAAATCACCCGACAATGAGGTTCCGCTGGGTTCTTTGTGCCTCGTATTTTATTTTGCTGCCACTAACCGGTAAGAAAACCACTTGCGATGTTATTTCAGCGCGGCGTGTGGATATCTTTTTTTTTCTCAGTGTTGACTTTATTGCTTTGTTGTGTTTTTTTTCTCCCAACTCTTTGAGTGGGTAGTTTCAGATATTCTTACGTTTTATTGCTGTTATAGTGGTGGAATTTCTATGACGGCATCCTTAATGCTTTTCACCCTATGGTAATAATTCAAATCATTTATTTCTGTACTTTGTTCGTGCATTATTTTAGAGTCAGTGCTTCTTCGGGTCTTATTCCGTCTCCCACTTGTGCGACATGTGCTGCTGTCACCATTAAAGAGTCTTTTTTTTGCCTATATCTTAGAGTATAGACGTAAACAGCCGAGGAAAAACAGCGTGTATCTTTGCGCATGTTTAGCGCAACCTCCTGTCCGTTTACTGTTTTTCCGGACTGTTTCAAGTCAGTCATTTAGTGCTAAAGGTAAATGTAAAGCTCTTGCCAACCCGCCAGCTTAAGTCTACAAATCATTTGTATGCATAACTGTTTAGTGGTGCGCTGGAAATACCTTTGGCGGGCAACAAGTGTGTGTGTGTTTGTGTGTTTGTGTGTCCCTGTGTGTGCCTGAGTGTTTTGTTTGAAGAGAATTAATTATTTATTCTACCCAAACGAAGAGGATAAGGTTGAGCATCCTACCAGAACAGCAAAAGAAACAAAGAAGAAGAAAGAGGAGAAGAAGAAGAAGGGGAAAAAAGATACGCATCTTCTACCACAAAGCACCCGCAGCATCTTGACATCTAACAGCTCTGGATGTTAGGATCAAAGCTTCGTGTTTAGTCACATAACTGCCTCGGGTTTTGTTTTGTTTTTTTGTTTTTTACTACTGAAACCGTTCGCTTGTTCAAATAGTTCAAATCACTGGTTGCCAAACTCATATTCTGAGAGATGCAGCATTAAAAACATGCCCTCACACCCCGCGCAAACACAGATGTGGATATTTTGGAAGGGAGGGGGGATTCACATCCTTCTCCTTTTTGCTTTCTGAGCTCTGCTTGAGCCTGGAGGCACAACAGTCACATGAAAATCCTGTTTTTGAAATGGCTCTTATCATGTGCAAATCTAAGTGGGGGAAAAGGAGAGAAAGAAAGTGGGAGGAAGACTGGTGGAGCTTAAACTAAAATGTCAGCTGGGTTTACTCATCTTAAGGGAATAGGTTTAGGGACCTTGATGCATGATTACTCAGCGGCTGTATAACTCATAATTATTGATTCTCCAATTGAGCTGTCGTGGTTAGATAGCACTCTCTCTTCAGGGAGTCTCTGTCAATCATGCCATCCTGTTTAACCACCACACTGGGCACTCTGATCTTAAACGATCAATCAACAGAAAAATAACAGCAATTATTTTGATATTTTCAGTCCTAGTCAAGCCAGGATACTGTGCTGCTTTCTTACAGCATTTCAGCTATGAGGAATTGTTTGCTTTTTAGTCTCATGTGGTAGTATTTTTAGATCTCTGGAGTGGCAGTCTGCTAACACAACAAACAGAAAATGCTGTTTTTTGTTACAACATGTACTTCAGGATTTCTGACTCCTGGTAGCTATTTTCACAATTTTCTGACCCTTTAGAAACCAAGCTACGAATGGAATAATCAGAAAAATAAAATCTACATCAGCTTTAATCTGTACACCTGCTCACCTGCTTGTTAATGCAGATACCTAATTAAGTAATCACTTGGCAGCAGCTCACTGCATTTTGCCGTGTAGCAGCGATTGAGACAATCTACTTAATTTGAAACAGAGTATGAGAATGGGGAAGGACAGCGGTGTAAGTGATTTGGACCTGGCGTGGTTGTTGGTGCCAGGCGGTCTGGTCTGAGTGTTTCAGAAACTGCTGATCTACTGGAATTTTCTCTGCGAATGCCTTGTTGATGCCAGAGGTCAGATGAGAATGGCCAGACTGCTTTGAGCTAAGGGAACAGTAAGTCACATAACTGTTTGTTAGAACTCTCGTATGCAGAAGATCGTCTCCGATTGCATAAGATATTAAACCTTGAAGCAGAGGGACTACAGCAGAAGACCACGCCGGGTGCCATTGCTGTCAGCTAAGAACAGGAAACTGTGGCTACAATCCACAGGCTAATTAAACTTGACATTAGAAGATTAGTAAAATGTTGTTGGGTCCGATCAGTATAAATGTCTGCAGCAAAATTCAGATTGCAGAATTTTACATAAAACAGCATGAATGCATACATCCATCCCGCCTTGTATCAATAGTTATGACAGCAGTGCACCCGTCTTCTAATTGCTGCTCCTATAAAGCTAAAGCAATCTCAAACTGTTCACTGTTCACTGTACTTAAATGGCCTCCATAGTCACCAGATAGCAATCCAATAGAGCACCTTTGGGATTTGGTGGAACAGCAAATTTATACCATGCATGTGTAGCTGACAAATCTGTGATGCTATCATTTCAACATGGACCAGAATCTCTGAGGAACGCTTCCAGCGCCTTGCTGAATCTGTACCAAAAGCAATGAAAGCAGTTTTAAATGAGGCTATATGTTGAAAAAAATGTTTCGATTAAGAACAACATCTCCGCTATGTCTTCACTGGGTTTTTTTCTTCAGAGGTTGTATTTAATTATATTATTATTATATTAATGCACCAGAAAGCAGCAGCATTTCTTTCCCTTCTGGTGTGGATTTTTATCCAAGCCGAACCCATTCAAAATTAGCAACAGGTCCAACATCCATCATCCTTAATGTTCTTCCTCTCTACCAGTGTGGTCAGAGCCACTCATCTCCCCCGGTGGGCCTCACATCGTAGTTCCCAAGAAGGGGAAGCTAGAGCTGCGCTGCTATGACAATGCCACAACGTCTGGCGCCCCGCCCAGGTTAAGGTGGTACAGGGACAAGTCTCGCAAGCTGGATGGAGAGGTGCAGGAGGGCAACGTGGCTTTCGTCAGGCTATCAGCCGCCCAGCTTAACCACATGGGTCGCTATATATGTGTGAATAACATCACACTGGAACAGAGCTCTATCTACGTATACGTGAAAGGTGGGTGTTTAACGGGGGGGGGGGGGGGGCATTTGGATGTTTGTCTTCACAACATTAATCCAAATCTTTACCTGTCTGTCATCTCCCTAGACCCCTACAATGCTTTCCTGCACATCATGATAAACATCAAACTGGTGCGAGAAGGCGATAGCTGCACCATTCCCTGCCTTGTTACTGACCCCGAGGTCACCCACCTGGGTTTGGAGACCTGTGATGGACGACCTCTGCCCTCTGGTATGAGTTATAAGAGTGACCTTCAGGAAGGCATCACCATCAACAACATTCAGAAGGAATACGATGGCTGCTACGTATGTGTGGGACTTCTTCACGGAGTCAAAGTGATGTCAAGTAAATACAATCTGGAAGTACGACTCGGTAAGTAAAAGTCAAAAAGCGATATGTATTATTCGTGTTTCCTGAAATTACCATTCATGTTAATGAGAGATTAGTCACTTTTGTCCAGAGTAATTAATTACTGGTGATATATTCCCTTCAGTGTGCATATATAGAAAATATAAGGTCTTGTTACAGAACAGAGCAAGCATCAGTGACAACAGGCAGGAGCCTAATTAAGTCAGACACAGCTTGAACAAGAGGACTGAGGAAGGAAGTGGGATTCAGAGCAGCTGGAAGATGTCCAGCAGCTGCCTGATGTATGGAAGAGTACCAGCTGAGCCATCAGCTGATGTGGGCTGGCACTCAGATGTTGTTGTTATCACCTAATCTATCCGGGTTGTGATCGGAGCTTGATTTTTGCAGCGTGACTAAATGAACACCATGTTTAAGTTGTTTCATGGGTGTTAATGAAGCTAAATGTGGAGGAAGAAAACAATGGGTTTACTGCCACATTCATATTTCTCTTCATACCTGAAATACAAAAACATCCATCTATGAGCAGCTGCTGAGAGCACAGAAGCATCTTTAGAGGAACTGTTTGAATTAGGAAAAGGGAAAACTGCAAAGTCACTAGCAGGCGAGGCGATGGTGAAGTGGAAAAACGTCCATACTTTACCCGTAATTAGTAATTGGAAGTTAAAACCACAGCATTTGCTTTCACTGATGCCTCTAAAAGCATAATGGCATGTCATTAGTTCTGCAGGAATTTGGTTTGATGCAAAATGAAGGATTTTAATTTATGAAATTCATAGCTGCCTAGACTTTGGCAGCTATTGACATTTTGCTCAATATCACCAATAAGCGAAATTGTAGCATCGTAAAAAGCCAAAGCATGAGCAGATGCAATATGCATTCATCCTATGGGAAATCCATCCAGTCTTGGTTAAGACTGGAACATGATAGCGGACCAACACTGGCAAATGCAGAGCAGCTAGCATGGCTAATAATAGACAGTCCAAAAGCCTTCTGTTCACTTTCTTTTTTAGCCACAAAGAGATATTACATTTTTACGAGCTACGTGCATCTTAATAAAATAAAATCGATCATAGATACAATTTAAGTTTGTGCTTCTGTCCTCTGCATTACATCAGCACTCTTTATGCGGACCAGCTGAGGGGCAGTACGGCATGGTGTCCTTTTGAATGATGGGAAGAGGGAGAAAGCGAGAAGTACGTTGAGGAAGGGAGGAGCCGAGGGATTTGATTCCCCCAGTGAACAAAGCTCTGTAACAGAGCATGAAGGCTGTGTTTGGGTTAAATAGAATTAGTCCAGCACAAACACAGCAACCGAAGCGGCGTCTGCAGGCATTTAATGCTGGAAATTAATCGTCCTGCCTACGTGGGGACAAGTGTCTGCATTTGGTCATGCTGCTCACGTCAGTATAAAGCTGCACAGTACAAACCGCATTGGGGTATTTTATTATGGCGTTTAAATAAGCAATTTACTTATTTTTATTACATTTTAGCACAAAACCACCACATTTTTTGTTTCAGGTCAGATGAAAAGCCGCCGTTTGGGATTCATGATTTCAGATCATACCAGTCCAGAGTTATTACAGTGCAGCAGAATGATTTCAGGCTCACATATGTCGTGCTGTTAGAAGTGTCTGTGTGACAATGCACAGGTGAAAAAAATGATATGATGCTGGTTTAGATGAACTCACAAATACAGCAGTTTGCTACAGTTGCTTTTTGAATCCCTTGATTCAGTGCCAGAGTTACGCCCAGTGATCACGCTGTCCCAGAAAGACAAAGTCATCTTGAGGACAGGAGAGCAGTTCGAGCTTACCTGCAGCTCCTCCAATGTCAACGCAGACGTCATTCTCAAGTGGGACTTCCCGTCAACAGCGGTGAGAATGATTCAGGGATTTATTTGCAGTTCTTTGTCAGGGATGTTTGGCTGCCTACTTGTCAAACAGTTTGCAACGTCCTTTAGAAATGATTTCATTTTGCACAAAGCTAACATGGAGAAAAGTGAGCTCATATCCCAAGTAATGCTTTAGAGACTTTTTCGTTCAAGAAACATGTTTCCAAAAGATTTGTGATGCTGTTTAACATGTAAACAAAAAGCAGAACTATATTTTCTGTGAAAAATTATACCCAATATTTTAATATTGAAAAAAAAGTTTGAAAAAAGACAAAAAAAAAAGGAGAGAAATTCGTAAAAGTTTTGGAAACAGGTTGTAACTTCGCCTACTTTCAAGGTGCACGGTGAAGGGCAAACATGTGAAGAGGCTGATGGTCCAGCAACATTTGAAGCATGAAGAGCAACTTTCTGGTTCTGCCAGCATATTTCAGCAGCCTGTTCCCGTCATCACTGACAAAGGGTATAGGCTGAAGTAACAAAGTTGCTCTTCATACTGCAAGTGTTGCTGGAGGTTTGACCTTTGACGTGCAGAGGAGTGTCCAGACGGGGGGCTGGGGTGGCAGCTTGTGAATAGCAAATAGTTACATTGTGCTTTTTATTCATATTTGGCACAAATTCCACACTTTGTATATGGTTGTTACTTACAATTTCTTAGTTACCAGTATAGACATTTTATATACTAGTATGTGCCACTGCTACAGTATTGTTTGATCTGTGATTTTAACCCATTGTTAGGTGGTTGCTAGGCAACATGATGGCATCATGATGTGCTAAATGCAAAATTGAGCCTTGTGGATATAAATGAGATGCTACTGTCATTAGATTAAAATGATACTATTATTTGAAGTGTTGCAGGCGCATAAATGTTACACATAGGTCATTTTAACTCCTTGGTAGGTGATGTCATAACATCTGATCTAGATAAGAAACTTAAGAAGGCTAAGACGTCACTGTGTACTGAGCTTGGTCGCTCAACTTTTGATCATAGGGAGGAGGTGCTGACAGCCAGACTTTGTATGTTACAGTAAGACTACAGTTGCTGGATTATGTAGAAAACAACAGATCTGTGTCATGTTACACCTGTAAAGCATGCTTCTTTGCCTCCTCTTTGCCACTTTGCAGCATCCTTTTGAAACACAAACCTCACACATCCTGTCCGGGGGTTTGGGTTACGAGCGTTCAACCTCACTCTTGATCCCAGCTGTTAACCAATCAGACTCAGGGACTTACCGTTGCCATGCTCACAACGAAAGAGGCCGCAGTGACGAAGCGATGGAGCTCAAAGTTTACGGTAAGAATTGGGGGCTTTGTATTTATACTCAAAAATATATTTTCAAGTTGCCCCAGTAATGTTATAGTTATTTCTGAGGCCACACATACCTGGATGTGTGCAGAATGTTATCAACCTTTTGTTCATAAAACATATTAAACTTACACATTTCTGCTCTTCAGATCAGGGGTTCATTAAAATGTTAGTAAGTCAAAGTCCAGTCCAGGAAGAGGTTAAAGAGGGAGAGAGCCTGAGCCTAAAAGTTGAATTCGATGCCTATCCTGCACCAAGCTTCATGTCCTGGTCTTACAATGGGAAGATTCTCCACAACACCACAGAGCACGTCATCACTCTCCACCGAAACAAATACAGGTACAGTTAGTTAAAAGTGAGTACTTCAAGTAACCAGTACGCTAGTATGTCACTGTGGGTTAAAGGATTTTACAAATACACTTGTTCTATCAGATACAGCAGCAAGCTGAGACTAGTGAGGGTTCTTGGCTCCGAGGGCGGGATCTACAACTTCTCAGCCAGTCACAAAGACGCATCTGTCGATCACTCGTTTCATGTGTATGTCAACAGTAAGTAGCTCTCACATTTGTTCCTTTGGGTTGTATACTTAGAACACAGTTAGTAGCTGAAATAACAATCTGTACAGAAGAGTAGCTAGATAAATCAGAGTTTTACAAACTTTTCGCCTGCATTGATTTTAGTTAAAGGAAACCTCATTTTGATCAGCTGGTACTTTTCTGTAGTAATACCACAGGTAGCCAGTATACTGGGAGTCAACAGGAGATGCTTTGTACATGTGCTGTATACGACTTTCTTTTTTCTCCGTAAGGTAAGCCTGTCATTACAGCTCAGGAAGGGCCTGTTGATGGACAAGTGCGGTGCATTGCTGCAGGATACCCCGTCCCTAAGATCAGCTGGTACTTCTGTGAGCTGCCGCGCACAAGGTATCCCGAAAACGCAGCTTATATCAAGATCTTACAAAAGAGGATTAGGCCCACTGAAATTAAAATCTTAATTCTGAAAAAATGATCATGAAACAGGAAATCAGTTTGCCTTTGAAATTTGATTTATTAGTAACATATTATTAAGTAAATATCTAACCAAGCCTTCCGTTCTCAGGTTAGCGACTAAGATACAAATAGTGATTTGGCCCCACTGACGAGAAGCAGCTGTATTAAAGGTCCACATGAAGATATGTATATGTAAAAAAAAAAAAAAAAAAGAAAGAAAAGAAAACAACAACAATTGGCTACAAATATAAATGGCTAGGTTTTAGGATCGTAGGAACAGAAAGGATCATTTTATTCTATTAGAACAGAAGTAATGGAGACGATTGCTAGAAGGAGCTGCAGAAACAGCACCCGGTTTCCACTGGGTGATCTACATCAGCGACACCACCTCTGATGTGTTTGTTGGCTGGTTCATCTGTAACTCAGATGCAGAACTGTGCTCTAGTTTCACATCTATTAGACTTAAAATTGCTTTAATTTTTCCATCTTTTTAAATTTGTTTTAGACAATTTAGCAATTGATGGAAAAGCTTTTAACGCACTTACAGTAAGGAGCTGTAAGTTTAGTATGTCTTATTTTTCCTACCTCTCCTACTGGAGTGGATCCAAAGGCACTGAATCAATAAATTGATTTGTAAAGGCTGAAACCTGCTCTTGCACGGAGTGATCGTAAGCAACCTTAATGTCTCAACAGGTGCTCACAATTGCCCAATGCCACCCAGTGGGAGACCTCAGAGGTCACTGTCCTTTCAGAGTCAACCTTTGGTAGGAGTCAAGTGGAAAGCCGACTGAATGTCAGCAAAGAGTTCACTCAGTACCACACACTGGAGTGTGTCGCTTCTACAGAGGAGGCAGAGGCCTACACCCTGTTCTCCATCAGTGGTAAGACACTGTACGGACCGCAAATAGAGCTGCAAGGAGAGTAACACAGGTGAAGCGTCAGTGTCTGCGTGGTGGGGATTTGTCTTATATAGCGCGCCACAAATACGTTGTGCAAGAATTCAAAAAGACACACAAACCCATTGACCCTTTGTCTGCACAGGCCAGGTGTGTGGTTACTGGGTACAGATTGAATGAGATTAGTGTATGCTGACTATGCAAGCTGGGATTATATGGCGCAGACTCACTAATCCTTGTCACACAAACAAACACCACTGCTGCAGCTGTCTGTTTTAACGGTAGAGGATGTCACTCCGTGTGTGTGTGTGTGTGTGTGTGTGTGTGTGTGTGTGTGTGTGTGTGTGTGTGTGTGTGTGTGTGTGTGTGTGTGTGTGTGTGTGTGTGTAACTACCAAAACTTGGCTACTTCAATGCTCCATGAGATTTCTCACTCTGGGTTTGTTGGTGTTCATTCTCAGAGCGTGTGGTCCCCCATAAACTCTTCACGCCTCTTCTAACCGGCATGGTGGCTACTGGGGTCTTACTCAGCCTCGTGTTAGTGGTGCTGCTTTATAAGTACTTGCAGGTAAGGTAAAAGGAAATAAACTGTGCATGCCTTATGATTATTGTGATTTTAAGCCCGGGTTTAAGTAGGGTCACAGATTTAACGTAAATCACAAAACTCTTTGGCCATCAGCCCCTTTCAAACCCATGAATCAGTTTCAAAGATTATAAACATCAATCTCAAATCAGGATCATCAAGCAGCATTGACATACACTTTGCATCCCAGGAAAGTAAATGGCTTTGGGAGTTTCTGGCAAAGGGCCCATTCTCATTTACTAATGACTCATGCCTCCATCGTGTTTAGAGTACGTTAAAGTTAGAAGCATCTTTCTTTCGTTCTGCATTTGGCAGTGATGTTTTGCACGCAAGAGTGACGGTAAATTCTTTTAATCAACATGAATGTGTCCTAATGAATTTCAGTTGAATCAGTCAACCATTTGAAGTGCAGACATGCTGTAGTTAAAGGATTTTTGACACTGCGATCACGCCTCCAGCCATTAATTTGCCCCCCTGAGCATGCTGTGCTTATTGCTCTCAGATGAGTCAGACTCCTTGAGAAGTATCTCACGCATCTGCAGTGGGATCGTCAGGGGGAAAGTCTAGACTCGGGCTGACAACTAAAGTGCATCTTTGTAAAAGAGCAACGTGAAAGGGAATATGAGCTATACAGTCGAACACAACAAACAGTCCCGGGAAGCTGATCTGACGTCACTTTTTCTCTCCCCTCCAAACTTTAACAGAAACCAAAGTTCCAGATTCAGTGGAAGGTCATCGAGACTGTCCATGGAAACAACCATATATATATTGACCCCACCCAGCTGCCATATGACTCCAAATGGGAGTTCCCCAGGCAGAAACTGCGCTTTGGTAGGACAGTGTGTGTAAGAGTGCAAATGTACAGCGACTGTTATCATTTTTAGAGCATGAATGAAGTGTTAAAGTTTGTTTTTTGTGTTTATTTGAAGGTAAGACCCTGGGCTCTGGGGCGTTTGGAAAGGTAGTGAGGGCCACGGCATACGGATTGTGTTCTGCAGACGCTGTGACAACCGTCGCTGTTAAGATGCTGAAACGTAAGTCTATATTTTCCCCATCACCGTCTCTGTGTTGTAACAATATTATATAAAGTGGTACAAAGTACTCAGTACTGTACTTAAAGAGTGAAAACACCAAAATTCAAAGTGTTTGACTGCAATCCCATGTTTAAAATTGAATGAAAAATGATGAAAAATAAATCTAACCTGGAAGTGACAGAAATTGCAGTTCCTTAAGTGGCTCCGAAAGCAAGTCAGTGCACACAGACTCTGTGTTAATGAATACAGTGGGGCCTTTTGTTTTTTATTTTTAATAACTCATTTTGATACTTGCAAGAAGTAAAGTTAGTTATATGGAAGCTGCCTGCCCGTCCTAACCTTCGCTAATTAAAATCAGTAAACTAGATCGCTCACTTTTGGTCTTTTGGAGCATTTTAAAGGAATTACATGACAAATATTACGGCTTGCTGCTTGGTACAGCTTGTATAAGAAGACTGTGGCTCTGTTTTTACTCCACACTAATTAGGAGGCATGTGTGTCCGAGCTACTCACCCCTACAGTCTATGGGGCCTGCTTGCTGACAGAGCTTGCTTGGGTTAGCTGATAACTTAGCACTCCAACCAATTGTCCAAATATTCTGACTCGAAAAAAACAAACACTCAAACAATAACAACAACATAAACAAGTTTCAGAGTAGAGACGAATATGAAGTTGTTTTTTCTCTTTTTACAATTCTTTTAATCCCCCACATTTATGTTAGATTGGAAAACACTGGGCTGAAAACCAAATAACTGTTACACCGCCACTAGTGTCACTACTGGTACTGTTTCTTCTGTATTTCTGATTGCCGTTAGGCTTTTAAATATGAGAATACGCCAGTCACAAAGGAATACTTTCACTTTACGGCCTTTGATTTTGTGCTTATACGTCTTCCACTTTAATGTTGTGATGATGTCATCTCAGCCAACGCTCACTCCACGGAGAAGGAGGCGCTGATGTCTGAGCTGAAGGTTCTCATTTACCTTGGAAACCACGTTAACATCGTTAACCTGCTGGGAGCCTGCACCGTCGGAGGTGAGAGGAGTCACTACGAGCACAATTAGTTCACTCAGAATCAGATTTGCATGTGAGATATTTTTGGATTGGTTTTGTCGTGTCGGGGGCACATAAACCTTACACATCTGCACTCTTGTTTTATTGTTGACTGTCATGATTTATGATTATGAATATTGTCTGGGAGACACATTTGCCATATCCTCATGTGGTGACTCACTGCTGTACCCGGCCATTATCAGCATCTGCCTTCGATATGAAGACGTGATTCATTTTACCTTGCCACAAATCTGCTGTGTGTGTGTTCAATATTATTTAGCTGTCTAGACCTCAGTATTGATTATAATTTAGTTTGGTGTTTTTTTCCACAGATGTATGCATAAGCACTTATTGTGAGAGAAACAAGGAATAGTGACATTGTTTCCTCTGTTTAAACATGATCAGCTTTTAAACACCCTTGTTGTCAAGCCTCATCACTGTGTCAGAACTGCTTGCCGTTTCTTCTCATTTTCATTGTGCTGTCATGGTTTAAAAATCAGTGACTGATGGTTGTCGTTTTTGTATTGTTTTGGTTTTTGTCCCTGTATTCTGCCAGGACCAATTTTGGTAATTACAGAGTACTGTTGCTATGGGGACCTCCTCAACTTCCTCAGAAGGAAAAGAGAGTCCTTCCTAAACTCCAGAGCTGGGGATGGTTACTACCACAATGTCTCGAACCCAACAGAGTCCACAAGGTGCGTATGTGCAGGAATGCTTCATGGCGATGACAGCTGAAAGTGGCTAGTTTCTCTACTTACGTGTTTGTATCTGTGTGTATTTCTTTAGCAGTGAGGCTACTGGTGCAGGATATATGCCCATGCGTCCCTCTGAGAAAGAAAGGTCCTCTGAGTCAGGTACAACGTCGCTCTCTCTTTACATTTCTAATTACAATACACTGCATAACCAATAGCATGCCTCCACAAAGGATGAAAATTCCCTACAAATGAATCAAAACTGGAATTCTCGCATATAACTGAAGTGCATTGTGTGCCTAGATGACATAGATGAGCTGTCCTTGGATGCTGAAGATCTCCTCAGCTTTTCCTACCAGGTGGCCAAAGGAATGGAGTACATTACTTCCAGGAATGTAAGGCTTTTACAGACTGTTAATAAACAGTATATAGACTCGTCATGGGAGAGATTTAAAAGTGCTGTTCCTAGTTCATAAATCATGGCATGGCTCAGGGCCAATATTCGTGCAGAACTTTTTCTTTCAGCTAATGGCATCATTATAGTAGGAAACCACGGCATTGCTGCATTTCAAACGTATACTGCACACAAGCAGATTAAACAATTAGGCGTCTCTATTTAATGCTGTCAATTCAGCAATGAAAAAAATGCCAAATGTAACGATGAAGTTACAGAGAATTTGTTCAGTTATCACATAACTGCATCTTCCCCCAGGCTGTGTGGAGCATTTTAGCCATTAAGGCACTGCTTTGTTTTATGCCATATTTAGATTCAACGCACAAAGTCGACTAGGCGTATAAATCAAGTCGAGATAATGTCACATATCTGGATTGCATCTCAGGACCAGTGTTGTCTTTACAAACTTCTGTATTTGCTGACACACCCATACAACCATAAAACACTCAAGCTGCAAGCTGCACAATCCAAACATTGATGTTTTGCACACTGCATTAGTGCTTGCTGATTTACAGCATTTCTCACAGCGACTTTCAAACAATCAGGTAGAAGCAGAACTCTTACATGCGCTACCTTGTCAATGCTAGTTACCAAAAACAACGAAGTGCACTTGGTAGTTGTAGGACTACACAAACGTAGACGCAGCAGAAATTAAATCCTACAAGAGTGATCTGGTGGACAGGAACATGATTCCAAATGAAAGGAAATTAAATGAATTAAAGTTTGAAGAAGCTCCACCTTAGTTACATACAAACAGTCAGCCTTAAACCGCTTCAATTGCTCAGACTGTACTTTTATTTATTTATTTAATTTATGCATAGTTTGTTGGCTTATTTCTACTAATTTATCCATTTGGATTGCATTCCCTACCATATTTTTTCATGATTTCAGTAGAAACATGGCTTCTGTGCCCAGGTTACCTGAACAGTTAAAAGAAAATATGACATGAATTACAAAAAAGTCCAAAAAAGTTGGCCACCGTTTTGCCCCCAGTACCATCCGAGGCTTTTGAATTGAGTGCTGGATGATTCCTCTCTTCTTTAGTCCACAGGACTTGGCGTCCAAGTTTTCCAAAGAGAATTTCAAATTTCGATTCATCTGCCCTCAGATCAGTTTCCCCCTTTGCCTCAGTCCACTTTAAACGAGCTTTGGCCCAGAGAAGACAGCAGGGTCTCTGTATCATGTGCATGATAGAGCTTTAACCTGTATTTGTGGAGTGCACGGTGAACTGTGTTCACAGTGCTCACGAGCCCATGGAGGGATTTCCATGACAGGATTATGCCTGTTTTAAATGTAGTGCTGCCTGAGTTTCATATGATTTTCAGCCTTGTCCATTGCGCATACAGATTTCTCCACATTCTGTGGAATTGAAGATCATTACTCTGAAATTGTTCCACAGTTTGCAGATTCATTTTTTTGCCGATTGGTGAACCACTCCCCATCTTTACTTCATGTTACTGATCTGTTGCAATCAAATTCGAAATGAGCTAGATTTTTCTTAAATGCATTTTCTTTGTTTAAACGTTTGATGTTTTTCCTATATTGTGTTGTCATTCAAATATGGACTCAAGAGATTTGCAAATGCATGCATTTTGTTTTTACATAGCAGCCCAGCTTTTTTAAAATTATGATCGTAATAACACAATTCCCCTTTTGTTGTGTAAAGAAACTGTGCTCAAACACAGCTTTAACGGTGTCTTTCGCCACAGCTGATTCGTTTCTCACAGACACAAACTGGTGGCAGGCCAACAGAGAGCCCAAGCTGGTGACACTTTTTCTTTGTAACATAAAGATGAAAAAAAGTGTTTTACTTCCCTCTACGATGCAATCTTAAAACCGTTTTATTAACCAGTTACACTCTTAAATAAGACAAAAGTAACTGTTTAGAATGATCGTGTAAAACGTGGCACCCGTTTACCCACACATGCTTTCTTGAATTTTGTTTGGTCATATTGAGTCATTGTTTCTCCTTCTTCTACTTCTTCTTCTTTTGTAAACACGTCAGTTCGCCTTTTGTGTTTGCCACAAGCTTTACCGGCCTCGCCTCCTTTGTAAGCGTGCCCTGTCATTCACTGCAGAAACCGGTTGCTGTGTCAATGCTCATCGCTGTGTTTGTTTCTGCTGCCGCGTTTGTGTGCGCAGTGCATCCACAGGGATCTTGCAGCTAGAAACATTCTGCTGACTCACGGCAGGGTGGCGAAGATCTGCGACTTTGGCTTGGCACGAGACATCACCACCGATGCCAGCTATGTGCTCCGTGGAAACGTGAGTCTGTCTTTCCGTCTGTCAGTCTTTCGCTCCCTCCTCCTTTGTTCTTTGTTCCCGCTCCGTCTCCGCAAACCAAGACAGGAAAACTCCCACGCTCGCTTCTCTTTACTGAGTCTGAACTGCTCTATGAAACAATACATGTAGAATTTTTGTGAAGAAAGTTGGACAGCAAGCTAAAAAGGAAAAGATGAAAAGTTTGCAGTTACACTGGCCAAACAAGAAGAAAGTTCTGTTCATTTTGTACACGAAGGCATTATTTATTGAATTGTATTTTATAAAACTTTCATATAACTTTTTTCACACTGAAAATTTAGATTCTTTTTGATGGGCTATATTATATTCTTATAAATGAGGACACGAGTTCATGGCTCTCTCCCTCCTTCAGGCTCGTCTGCCGGTCAAGTGGATGTCACCTGAGAGTATTTTTGACTGCGTCTACACGATTGAGAGTGACGTGTGGTCCTACGGCATCCTGCTCTGGGAAATATTCTCCCTCGGTAACATTTCCATTTTATGCTTTACTTTCCTTTTACTGTTTCAAATCATCATTGTCATCCATTTGACTGGGGGCTTTAGTACAGGCTTATTAATGCTCACAAGCAGCAACATAGCTTAGGGCACGCACGCAAAGTGGTATTGATTGAGAAGCCAACAGTACCGTGCAAATCAATATTTTTTTCCTTTAAAAATGATGTAAAGTTGTTGTTGCAGGTAACAGCCCGTACCCTGGGATGCAGGTGGGATCTGCATTTTATAGGATGATTCAGGAAGGCCACAGGATGAGCAGGCCTGAGTATGCCCCCACTGAGATGTAAGTGCATGTTTGTGAGAATGAGTCTGTTTCATATACTGCCATCACAAAGGTTGCAGGAAGTCGTGTGTTTGTTTTTTTTTACTATCAGGTGATAAACAGATTATTTTTTCAATTAATAAAATATGTGTTTTAGGCCTTGGTCAAGCACTTACTTCATCCCAACCTTTTTCTTTGATGATATAAGCAGGGCAGAACCAACAACGCCAACAGTGTAGAAGCTAAAAGCAGAGAACTGTTTTATTCAAAACAAATTATCACTCTGTTTTGTGGTGATCAATTAATAATTCTTTGTTTTTATTTATAACCTGGACTTCTTTTATTATAATTTTACATGATCAGTTATTTAAATAAATTATTTGGATCTAATTTATATGTTGTTTTCCATCAGTGGGTACTTGAACTAAATCAGCAGCAGTTAAGGTGTAAAAGCCAAATATGTTATTATTTGTTCGATGCTGCCTTATATCCATGACTAAAGTCATTTTCTACAACGTGACTGATGCAATATGAGCTGTTACAGGCTATGAACCTGTCAGCCTGTAGTTTAGATGTATAAAATAGCTAGATTGTTTTTGTGTTCTGGCTGTTTTTCTGTATCCCAGACATATAAACTAATGCCAGTGTGACCTGCGTTGTAGGTATGACATGATGCTGTCCTGCTGGAACCACGATCCTCTGAAAAGGCCTTCCTTCAAAAAGCTGGTGGAGAAAACAGAGCTGCTGCTGTCAGAAAATACCAAGAATGTGAGTGCAAGAACGACTCTTAGTCTTACTTTTGTAATCTGTCTTTTTTGTTTTTCACTCATTTCCCTACATTTTATCTCCAAAGCACAAAAATTATGTTGTTTTTTTTTCTTTCTTTCTTTCTTTCGTAAAACACAAGTCTGTGTTACTCCTCAGGTGTACCTGACCCTGAGTAATGCTTCAGGTCCTCCAGAGCAGCAGAGGGCGCCATCACGGAGACTGAGCTCAGTCTGCAGCACAACAGCCCCCAACCAACCTTTACTGCAGAACACAGCTGACGTCTTCCTGGACTATGTCTGACACACCAATTGGACACATACATAAATCCCCACCTTCCTGACCTTCCTCACCTCATACCACACAAACTACACTCCACTCTACTACAACTAACAGCTGATCATTTTAAACAAACTCTCAAATGCTGGCCTTCCTGCATCTTCCATACACACACACACTCACACATACAGAAACACACACACATATAGATATTGTACATACTGAGGGCTGCACTTGGCTCTCAGCCTCTATCTACTCTTGCCCTTGCAATATTGATCTCCATGGTAGGTATTTCAGGTGCACGTCTAAATAAAGCAGACCTCAGCACTAACCGGCCATCAGATACATCACCCATCAGCAGTGGGAAGAGTCTTGGCTCACATTCAGCCTTAGATTACATCTTAAGATGCTTTGGAGAAAACAAAAGGCTGCCAGTACATGTACATACCTGCACAGGGGAGATGATAGTGAACTGATAAATAAATAAACAGAGTTGATGCTGTGACTAGAGGACCTCTTTGTATCAGACTTGTCTGCCATTTCATAGAAATATTTTTGACATTTTGGGACTTTCTTGTTGAGAGATAGATGAGAAGAATTATACCATCCTCGTGTCGCCGCATGCAAATGAGGAAGTAAAGCTTAAAAACTGTAGTTTCTAGTTTAGGAGACACAATACACAGGTAATCAGCTTGTCTGGCTTGGTCCAATGGTAACAAAATCTGCACACCAGCATTTCTAAAGCTTGGACACTTGTGCAGTTGCTAAACATTGAGTAAAAGATATGTAAGATAGTAGAATAGCCCCTGAGCTGCATGCCTGTGGTAGTTTTGCCTTTTTAGAGTGTACAGCTTTGAGTTGTGCTTACGTAACTGTCACCATGCTGCTGTTGTAGGTGTTGAATGGTGTGGTTCATACAAAATTATCAGTCTGTGCAGTCTTTAACTCGTCTCCATATGTTCTTTATTGCTGTCTATCAGTATTTACCAGTGAAAGCCGATAAAACCAATCAGTTGAACTACAAGTTTGTCTTAAAGACGTTAAGGCCTGTAAGAGTTTGGCCCAAGAAACAAGGCATCTAACCAGATACTTGCTTTGGATGGCATCACTTTGGCCTTCATTATTAATGTGAAGATCTAAGATAGATATTTTAACACAGACATTGAAGAAATGTTTAGGAGTGCCTTCTCTAATCTGCACAAGATTGTCAAAGTTAGGAGACCCTGCCTTAGAGGGATGCTGAAAAACTAGTCCACACATTTGCTAATTCTAGTCTGGACTGATATATAATTGTGATATATGCCTAAAAAAAGCATCCATTTGATCAGAATTCCTGGAGGAAGGAACTTAAAACAAGATCCTACTATGTGTTTGGTTGGCTGACGCCATCTCTGCCATTAAGATTAGACTAAAATGATAGAGCTTATATTAAAGGCTACCATTAGAAGTGCCTTCTCATTCTCTGTGACTCCAATGCTATGTGAGCAAAGATGATGGCACTGCAGCACTCATTAGAAGTTGCCATGGTAGTTAATGAAGTCTCAGTAATGGATTTTTGCACATTAGAGGCACCAGATTGTACAGAAGCTATTCGGTGGCTTCTAGCTGGTATTCAGTGGTGACTTGGGGCAGATCCTTCTTATGAGACATGGTAGCTGCACTGTGATGGCGCTTGAAGAGCTTAATCTTGTGGAGGAATGTTGGGATTGAAGAAGATTTTTGACAAAATCCTGCTGGACTTCGGTGAGGGAAAGATTCTTGTTTTTCTAGAGGAGGTTGATTCTGCTGTTGAACTCACTGGGGAGAGATGAGGTCATTCAGAGCAACACTGCCAACCCAGAGTGGCTCGGTGCCTGAAGAACTCTGACAAAGATCCTTCCAGGAGTTTTTGCTGCTTGTGCGTGAGCATCATTTGTATCCTTCCTGAAGTTCCTACATACCCTCTGCCTCTCCGGAAATACCTCTGCATTACCGAGTAATGTAGGAATCATGTGATTTAGAAACCAGGACACTGCCATTGTTTAAGGTATTCCATCAATCACATGCTGCCCCATCCGCTGGCTACACACGTGCCGAGCCCGTCTGACCCATTTCCTTTCCTTCTTTCACAAACCCAAGAATAGGTCTCAGGGTTCTTCCATGGTTGACAGTGCATCACTGACGTCGTGAAATCGCCCGTGGTGGCGCTGGAGGGTTGAAATGGGGAACATGTCATGTGTCGCTGCTGTGTTTAGGAGGCATAGCCTTTCAATCCAGACATCTTGCTTAAAACATTCTGCCTAAGAGGGCAGACTGGATGTTGGAAAGGTTAATTGTTCTTATGTCACTCAGCAAAAATATTTTCCCAAAATGTCAAATCCTAAAACCTTAAAACTTGTTTTCAGCAGGCCTTTAAATAAACACGTTTCTCTAAGGTAGTACAAAGTGTCTTTGAAGAGGAAACAAAAAGAAGAAGAGAAGCCATAGCAGAGTGGCATGCAAGCGATAATTCCTAATGAAAAAGATAAAGCCATAAAAGTTACATAAACACGAATTTCCACCTGTGCGTTGTAGCTTTGAAAACTGTGACTTATAAACAACAATTGCTGTATGTTTTTATGGATAACTTTAGTCTCTTTAGCAAAGCCAGTGTGGCCAAGGATTTAGGACTGATTGTGTGCTTTTTACTGTATGTCAAACCTGTATGCAATGTAAATATCTTAGAGATGTGCCTTTAGACTTTTTTTTTTTTTAAGTGAATGCATTTGTTTGTGACAGTTATTGGTGAGAGAGCAGAAAAATGTTTCTGCACTCTGGCTTTCGGGTTCTTGCAGTTTTGATACAGTTGGTTGACTTGTAATAATAAAGAATGTACCTGTGATGGTCAAACTAACTGCAATAAGTCTTTTATTGTTTTCTGTGAAACAACATGGAGTCGTAAAAGAAACTCTTGTGAAATGTTGCCTCAGGTTGCCAACATGGTCCAACCATCATGTGTCGCATGATGCTTCTTGATGAAAGGTTGCCATCCCTGTTCCATGGATGCATTTTAATGGCAGTAATTACTGTAGGAGTAATAGCACTTTTCAGTCAAACTTCTAATGTGAACCTCAGATGGGCACTAGGATTGCCAGCCAGATACACTATGTTGTCAAAAGTATTCACTCACCCATACTGACTTCAGGTGTTTCAGTCACTCGCATGGCCACAAGTGTAAAGAATTAAGCACCTAGGCATGCAGACAACTTTTACAAACATTTGTGAATGAATGGGTCACCTTAGGAGCTCAGTGAATTCCAGCAACTCTGTGCAACAACTCCAGTGGTGAAATTTTCTCACTACTAAATATTCCAGCTATTAGTGGTGTTATAGCAAAGTGGAAGCGATCGGGAACAAGACCAACTCAGCTATGAAGTGGTAGATCGCATAAAATCACAGTATAGCACGGCGCCACTGAACTCTAAACAAGTGCAGACGTGCTCTCTGGGGGATTCATGCTTCTCCATCTAGTAATCTGATGACCAAGTCTGGGCTTGGCAGTTGCCAGGAGAATGGTACTTGTCTCAGTGCAATTTGCCAATTGTGGGTAGGGATGGGGGTTTTTGGAGGAGGGGGGGGGGGGGGGGGTTAGGAGTTGGGCTCAACCCCTTGGTTTCAGTGAAATGAACTCTTAATGCTTGAGAATACCAAGATACCAAGAAATTTTGGACATCTTGGTCCCAACTTTGTGGGAACAGCTTGGGAGTGACCCCTTCCTATTCCAACATGACTGCACAGCTTTGCACAAAGCAGAGGTCTATATAGACATGGATGTGTGAGTTTGGTGTGAAAGAACTTGACTGGCCTGAGTCCTGACCTCAACTCTATAGATCACCTTTGGGATGAATTAGAACAGACTGTGAGCCAGGTCTTCTCGTTCAACATTCATTTTCTGACCTCACAAATGCGCTTCTGAAAGAAAGGCCAAAAATTCCCATAGACGAACTCCTAAACCTTGTAAAAAGCCTTTCCAGAAGACATAAAGCTATTAGAGCTGCAAAGGGTGGGCTGACATCATATTTAAACCTTATGGATTAAGAAGTTCATATGCATGTGAAGGTAAACGACCGGCAATAAGTGTACTTTACTGTGGGTCAAAAGGAAGGCCATCACTGGCTTAAAAACTGAGTACAACACACATGTCACATTTAATATTTGCAACTGTTTTTATTTTCAAATTGACCAAGATGGGAGAAGAGGGGATTATAATAATAATGTTAGCAAACATTTTGCTTCAAAATATTGATTACATCTGACTTTGGGGTAGATAAAGGAGCACAGTTCAAGAGCAGAAGAAGGGATAGAAATACATACAGTACAGGTTAGCATAGCACCGTTTTTACACTGAATACTGGTGTTTTTAACTTTGTGTATGTGTACAGTATTATACTAGATCTAGAACTGTTTAGAACCAAACGGTGTAGTGGAAAGGTGACCTGTGTATCTGTGTGGAAGGGGGAGCTCGCCGTCTTGTCAATGGCGTCCCGTATCAAATATCCTAGACCTCAACTTTGAAGAGATTTTGAACCCTTTTCCCAACCAAGATGTTGTCAGAAACATATTGCTGCAAACCAATAAAGTCTGTAATGGTGAAACATTCAGAGGTTCTTTTACGATAGACTGAAATTCAGATTGTAAGTTCTGGATTCTTGCAGTGAATTGTGAGTTTCGTTCACACCCCTCCATTTCCTTCATCATAAAGCCTGTCAAACAGGCGCACAGTTACAACATCCATTAGTCTCTTTAAAACACCATTACATTCTTTGGGCTGGGTATCAGTGACACAAACTATAAACATTTCATTACCCTTTAGAGATGCCTTAAAACGCACGCACGCACACACAAACACACTAATCTATACAGGACAAACAATTAATGTGAGACGAGTGGAAGACCTGATTCAAATATTAAAGCCCTCACTGTGTAATCTCGCCACTATTCCTTATTTGTATGGGGGAAAACAAGAAATGAGGTTTTATCCCCGCTAACAGCAATTTAGTCTAAATTAAGCTTATGTCCAAGGGTTAACATTTGAGACTTGTCAGATAGTACTAGAGTCACTGTGAGCAGTCTGTTATTGCAGAACAATAATAGTACCCATCTTCTTTAGCCTGGCAGGTGACCAGTGCTCTGCAATGCCTAATAACCACTTTCCAGTCACACTTCTGTGCATGAAAATATACTGGGATAAAGCGACAGCTAACATGCACACAGACTCATTCACACAAACATATTCAAGTTGAGCCGTCCCACACACGGGCTCGCACAATATTGCGCCCAACGAGAGCAGACGTTCCTTGAAAATTACAATTCCTTTATACTGCAACGCAAGAACTGATTGGCTATCGCCAGGGGAAAGAAATACTGACCCCCAAGTGATATAAGAAGTAGGATCAAGGACAGGAGATGTTATATTCACACAAACCCACATGCACACTTTTACTACACTCTGAGACAAAACACATTCTAAATGCTCCTTTGCCAACATTTCACTTCCTCCAAACCAAGGCTTTTCTGTATGATATGGCTTAATCACTGAAGTACACAGGCTGAGCCCAAACCATTTAAAGTGGAGCGGGACCCTGTCCTGGTTTTTGACTGCTATTTGAGAACCGAGAGTCAAGTGAACTGGACTGCATGAGGTTTTCTGAGGCCTAGGAAGAAGGACGAAACACTGATGATACAGGAGACCTTAAGATAGTCAGCTGAAATTCAGATGCTTGGGTAGCGTGAGGTTAGCGTATTCCAATAAGAGTGACAACAGAAGGATTTCTCTGCAATTCTGCTCTACTGCGTCTCAACATCTACCCCCACAAAAACAACAAAAAAAAAAACCCACCAGCATATTTTTATATGCTTTGATAAATAAACAACGAAGGCTCTAAAGAAATCTGGGGCAAATTTGATTCAGTCACCACTTCCTTTATGAATCTTCTTCCTATGGTCTTTGCAGCATCACTGTCTAATCCTTCTGGTCTGGTTCCAGACTGAGGCAGAAGCAAAAACTTTCCACATTCCTGAGAATACAAGTACCATCCAACAACTTCAAACCCTTTACTAAGTCAATTATTGTAAGACACAAGGGGCAACACACACACACACCAGCCACAGACACTCTTGTTCACTCATTCACACAAAGATTGTTTTCTCAGAAACACTCATTAGCTCAAAGAATCACACAACAGATTACAAACAACAGGGTCGACAGTGATTTATCGTACACAACCACGTTAAGTGCTAAAGTTGAGGAGCTTGAGGATATACTGTTTTGTTACATATAGGGCTCTTTAACTTTTAAAAAATAATCCCTACTATATACACACGCATTAATTTTAATAGGGGTAATATCTTGTTGGAAAATATATGCCTTTGAATAGTCTGTTTGAAATTTAAAGTAAAAAAAAATTTTGACTATGTTATTGGCACTTGGAATCACTAAACCCGTCATATGTACAGTAATTATCCTGTAAATAATACAGTTAAACTGTAATCTAGTTTCTTGCCAAACATGATCTGGAATTAGAAAGAGAGCCTTTTTTTGTCTCAGAGACACAGTGTTCAAAAAACAACTTCCACAAAAAACACCCAAGCCCAGCCATTTTTTTTAAAACACTCAGAACTTTAAAACCTTGTTCTGGACTTAATTTTTTTTTTCCTGGGAGGGGTGGTGGTGGTGGTGGTGGTGGTAGGGCGGGGAGGTCTAAGAGGAGTCAGTGCTCCATCTTTGACCACACTTGACCAAAGTAAAAAGTTATGTTGTTTTTTTTTTTGTTTTTTTTAAAGCAACTAATAAAAGCTTACACAGTTATTTTTTCCATGCAATCATATAAAATACTACATTTCTGTTTTCTGTTAGGCTATGGTGGATATTTACAAGTTTTTGTTTGTATCATACAGTAAATCTGTACAAGGCCAGTTCGCTTTGACACGCTTCTCAGAAAAAAAAACAAAAAACAAAAAAAGTGACCATAAAGTGATTAATTCAGGTTTTCACGGAAACTGAAGCTTCCCTCACAACACCGCTTCTCATGAGAGGAAATGGGGATTTGAATCCATCCTGTTGCCATGGTGACAGTCTTTTGGTGAGTTCCTTGTGGACTCATTTTCCTCTTTCCTATGATTTGTTTCTTTCAGATGAAGGAACGATTTCGGGGGGGAAAAACAAACAAACAAAAAAAACAAACGTATGCAACAATCCCTTAAGAGTTCCAATTCCCCACATGTTCTCGCTGTACACACTCCCCTCCTCGCTTCACTGCTGTTGGCTGCTGACAGCGTCAGTCCTGTGCGATGACGGGGCTTTCTGCTGTTTCTGGGGCTGTGGTTTAAGCTGCTGCTGGTGCCTCTGGTGGTGAGATTGTTGTTGCTGCTGTTGCTGCGGTTGTTGTTGCTGCTGCAGTTGCTGTTGCTGCTGTGGATGTGTTGCCTGGGTGAAGGTTCCCTGCTGTTGGAGTGGGAAAGCTGCCTGCAGGATCAGCTGCGTAGACTGGTTGTTGTGGAGAAGACGAGGGCCCTGGCAGCAAGACAATGCAATGATATTAGACAATGAAGGAAATTCTTCTCCCTCTGCTCATTCTCTAGTGTCACTGAAAGTCTTAAACATTTACAAGTGTAAATGACACTCCGTACACTTAAGACACACTTTATATAATTTCATAATTATTCGCAATATCATAAAAATGAAATATCTGTACAGTAAAATTAAACATGAATGCTATCCTATCATACCATGCCTCTACAATATTTTAAATCAATGACATCTTCTGCCCTCTAGTGATACCTGTAGGAATTGCTGTTGTTGCTGCTGCCCCTGCTGGTTGCTTTGTGCCACTACAGCTGTCTGGTTTTGGCCGTCTGGTTGTCCTTGAGGTGCTTGGGCCGGCTGCAGAGTCAGCGTTTGGGTCTGCCCCCCTTGCTGAAGTGGTACAGAGGGTTAACAAAGGGAATATGTTGAGGTAAAGGAATAAAAATGAATTAAAAAGTTCACTCACTCACTGCTTTCAGGGTGAATGAGCAGCTACTCTTAGTTTTATCGTTATCAATTATTAAGATGTGTGCCATTTTTTCACTATTTAAGTAATTACCCAACAACCTGCAAGTCTTTGATTTTTCAAGCGTGCTTTTGGGTTTCATTTAATTATTAAAAGGGTTATGCTGTTTTTTTTAAACCCAAAATACTTTTTCTATCATCCTGAATCTCTTCGTTAACTACTTCCAGAACCACACTGTTGCGTTAACTAGTCTTTTTTTCCCCCTCCCCTTTTCATTTCAGTTACAAACACCTAGAAAATTATTGCTAACGAGCATTTTCAAAGCTACTGTGCCAGAATCATTACACCAAGCGTTAAAGAACACACATTTTACTATGCCAGGAGCAGTTTGTCAGCCCTGAGTGGCTCAGATATAATCATTTAAATGGGCTTCACTCCAAATAGTTTTGATCTTAGACAGAGAGAGGCAAAACAAAAGAAACAGACATCATTCAAACTGTGTTTACCTGCTGGCTCCCAAATGGGTTGTATGCGGTAACCACCTGCCCCATAAACATAGAAGTGGGAACCATGACTGCACCACATGCATGCATTGGAGCTGTCACAAGCTTGGTCACAAGCTGCTGCCCTGCTGGGAAGCTGGAGAAAGAACTAGATATATTTATCCATCATAGTAAATATCAGCTTTTCAAATGTACAAACTGTCAGATTGTCATTATAATGGGAATCAGGTTCGATTGTTCTGCACTAACCGGATCTGTCGGTCCTGGGTGAAAGTGGCCACAGCTGTGCCTTGCTGGGTGTTATTCTGCGGCAGGCTGGTGCTGATCTGCAGCACATTTGGCTGTCCTGGCTGGGAAATCATCATTGTGTTGTATAAAGGAGCAGATACAGAGCCCTGGGTCTGGGGTTGAGGTTGGGGCTGAGGCTGAGAAGCTTGCTGAGTCTGACGCTGGGGCTACAGAGGAGCAACAGCAAAGGCCATGACATTGTCTTTTAAATTAACGAAGCATTAACAAGATTATTTAAAGATTTTCTGTGGATTCGTTCTCCAGTTTCACTTTCCCCACTTTTACGCTGTCATGTGTGAAATTTACACATAACACAAAATAAATCAGCATGTAAGTCAAAGTGGTTTTTCGTAAGTTTTCTGTCTTCTAACTTTGAGACACAAAAATGAAATCGGTGAAATGTCTTGCTGCTGTCACACTCACCATTTTGAGCTGACTTCAAAATTGCATGAGATAATCAATAATTCACAACATGGAAATTTAAACTGTGTCTATTCAGAGGAAAGGCGGGGTTTAATGAAAGCCTCCACTATCACTGAGTGACCCCTAAAGTGTCACATTATTAAAAATGCAAACAGCATGAGATTTTAACATTTTATCCTCACAGCATAGCACTGTAATATCTGCATAAAAGTGACTAATACTGTCCCAAATTTAGGTAAGATTATTGTTCACAGAGAAAGCTGAAAGAAGACTACATGCACACACAGGCAACTTCTGAGATTAAAAGGAAATGACAAAATCATGGACATGCAAAGGAAACAGACAAACATTTTCATCTGATCTGAACTTTCAAAACCATTTTCATAGTATTTCCATAGCCTGTCTGCTTGCGTGTGTCTGCCGGTATCGCACCTGCATAAGGGTGTTGGTCTGCTGTTGTAAGCTCTGTTGAGTGGGAGGAGCCTGCTGCTGGATGGTGAGCTGCTGTGTTCCCGAATGGACGGGGTTAATTGTTGTTTGCTGGACCTGATTGGTCAACGTAGTTGTCTGCTGGACTGATCCTACTTGAGGAAGCTGTACATTCATGGGTCCACCCTGCTGCTGCAGCAACATCTGTTAGAATGGACACATGAAACGTCAGGCCACATTCAGATAGTAAGGAGATTTACAATGTGTGCGTGTTACTTTTACCAGATCTGTGCGTGACAACAGAATAATCAACAGAAATAAATTATCTTTACACAATCAGGAGATGGCAGTTTACTGTTTTCTATGAATAGAAGAAATATATAATGCATGCAGGATTCCAGTCCTGATCTAGGTCAAGCAAAACCAGGTACAGGACAATTCACCTACTTGGTCTGAACAGAGGTCACATTTCTTGTTCGATTAATTGATTTTTTTTTTCCACATGTGGAAAATATTACATCAACACTACTTCTTGGCTCTATCTGTATCCTGTGAACAGAATCCACCCTGTTGGTTTATTTTTATAATTAATTTTATTTTGCTGTAAACACTAGGTGCAGTCATACACACCATTTTCTCAATATACAGATGTTAACTTCGACATGAAGACAGAGAAAGAGTTATGAATAGAGAGAAATAAAGCAAAGTAATAGAGGATGACACAAGGTAAGTTACACTAGAGATATAAATAGACACTGAGTAAAGTGGATTTAAACACACCTACTGTAAGAAAAGGCTTTTATGTCATAAAGCAGTGCTGACCTAAAAGTAATCTTGCATACGCATCTACAGCCTACCTGTATACCCTGCCCCTGGACTCTCTGCAGCTGCTCCTGGATGTGTCTGAGCTCCTCCTGCTGCCGCTGAATGTTAGCCTGGATCATTCTGGTCCTCTGCTCCAGCTGCTCCTTTAAGTGCTGCATGGCATTCACCTGCGCTGAGAACTCCATCACTGGCTGCAGACGGAGAGAAAAAGAACAAGCTGTGCAATGTGTATGCAATTAGGATACACTGGCTAATCGAACTCCATAGTTGGGTTGCACAGTTAATTAAATGCCACAAGGTCCAAGACCTCAGAGTCCACATTATACAAGCATTTGAAAAAAAACGTTTGTCACCAATTAACCTGTTGTCAACAAACCATTTGAGCTCTTCTCCACATAATTATGTCTCACCTGCACATTTGTCTGGAGCTGCTGTTGTTGTTGTTGTTGCTGCTGCTGCTGTTGCTGTTGTTGTTGTTGTTGTTGCTGATTGATCATACCAGGAGCTACACTCTGCCCTGTAGTCTGAGAGCTCATAGACTGCAAATATAATGAAAACAAAAACTATGATTACAGGCATGAATTTTTCATTGTATTACACCACTTTATATGCACATGTTCAAGACTTAAAACTGAAATACACTTGCATTTATATAGTGTTTTTCTAATTTTACAGATACATACATACATCTACACAGGAAAATTTAGAATAACAGTTAACCTAGTATTCATGTTTTTGGACTGTGAGAGGAAGCCAGACTACCCGGAGGAAACCCACACAGGAACAGAGAAAATATGCACACTCCACACAGAAAGTCCCTAGCTGAGGTTTAAACCAGGAACTTTCTTGCTGTGAGGCAACAGTGCGACGCACATCTCTGAGTTTTGACGCCGCTTAACGCCCATTCAAAGCACAACAACTTTAGTACGTAAGTTGAAAAACACAGATTTTATGGTAATTATGTATTTTTGATTGAAAGATTGTTGAAGTGAAGATGCAAAACAATGAACCTCTCACCATCCCAGCTAACACTGCAGTACTGTCTTGATGCTAACCGCTGGCCTACTGAAACCTCATCAGCATATTAACCTTGCCCGTTGCTCTCCATTGAAGTTTGAAATCAAAACTGTAGCTGAGAAATTTGATTACATGTATTGAAAATTATGGTGGTAAAATCAGGTCACATTCAACATAATGTGATATAATGGAAATTTAAACTCGCGTACAGGTTTTATGTACAGCCCATACTTTAAGCAGCTGAAAAGATGCTTTATAATTTCCCCAGTGATGCTCTTTCAGGCCTTCACTGTAACTCTGGTTTAGCTCTCTGTCTTTAACAAGTGTTTTTGTGACAGCAATTTTTTTTTGAATTTTTGCCTGAAGAGTCATTTAGTTTTAGTTATAATTTAGGGATCTAAGTTTAGGGTCAACTACATATCACAAGATTATCAAAACCTAAATGTGAAGTTGATTTATTTGCCTAAAATATAAAGTGTAAAAGTTTGTGTTTTTACTCCACAAGGTTTGCAAAGCATCTTATTTTCCCAGACTTAAAAAGCGAAATATGTCCATATGTCTGCTCTAAATTTTGTCATGTTTTCATGAGAAACAGAGGCATGGGAGCTTCCTCCACACCCTGTTTGCTGAGGGCAGATCAAATTCTGTGCATCCAACCTTGATGTACACAGAGAATACTGACAGGATCACTTCCAAAACTCGCACCGCCTCTCAGAACATTTTCATCTTGTTTTTATTCGTTGGTACAAGTGTCCGTAGATTTCATCGCAGTTTTTATCCTCATGCATTCGTTTTTATTTTAGTGATTTTGTTTTCGTCAGGGAGAAACAGGTTGTTGACAAAAACTATGATGAAAATTATTAAAATAGTAAATGGCCTGCATTTGTATAGCACTTTACTTATTATTTATTAGTCAGCAGAATTAACACTGTTCTTGAAGTCGGAAGCGTTTGTCTGCGCTTAGTGCTCAGATTACGTAAGAAAGCTTCAGGAAATAGTCAAGCACAAAAGTTCCACCAGGAACCAGATATGCCAATCCATAAAACAAAAAAGAAAACAGTGTTTTCTTGACCAATTTCTGTGTTAGTTATGGCCAGAAGTAGTTTTGTAAGGATTTTCTATGCATTAGCCAGCTGTGTCCTGTCTCACCTGGCTGCTGATAGATGACCGGCGCTGTGATGTCATCTCCATGGTAGATGCTAATGATTGCCGAGGGGGCGTGGCCGTGTCCATGTGTAACTTGGGAGCTGTCGCTGCAGAGAAAGTAATTGGTGGTCAATGGTTATTTTTAGATGATATCATTTTACTACAGGAGTTAGCCACTGAATTTTAATACAGAGAGGATATGTCACCACCTCCCCTTAACAGTATGTCAGTGTATGTCACATTACTTGTGCAACTGTGGGTGTCCTTACAAGTGCAGGTGTTGTCAGACACATGCGATGAGGACTTGCGGGAACTCCGCGAGGAAGTCGAAGGTGTTCTACTGTGGTCAAATCGCTCCAGTGCCTCCTTCAGGCTGGACGTATTGAGCTGTGACTCTGAGCCAGAGTCTTGACTCTGGAAAAATAAGAAAATACCAAAGATTTAAAAAACAAGAAAGCCTATCCATTGTATCTAATGGAGTGCATACAAGTGGAAATTACAGGCCTAAAAGGTAATTGAGGTACCAGCAGAAAATCTGAAGCATAAATTTCATAATCTAACATTGTAACAGCTCCTAATGAAGCTGAATATTGTACTTCAACATGTAATATATTTCTGGTATTTTTGCTTTCATCTGTTTCAGTTAGTCTTACGCAACAACTTCTACCACAACATTGTTTTTAGACTCAATTTTACTCCTGTGCTTGACATGTTTGTAATTATAAGGACCGTGCTACATGTTTTATTTATTTCTCACCTTATCTGCAGTGACTTCTGGATTTGCCTCCTCGATGCCGAGCTCTCTGCGCTGTTCTGCCCTCACCTCTGCATAGCTGCATTTTAGACCAAAAACAAAAACAAACAAAAAAAAAAGGGGGGGGGGGGGGGGGGGGGGTTTGAGAAGATGGTTGACCAATAAAAACATTATAAAAATAGAGACATAAAGAGTCTTTTGTTAACACAAACTCAACATCGTTCCTGAAAAAGTCCAGTGATCAGCAATCTTCTGGAAAAGGGGAATAAAATAAACATACTTGTACCTGACTACTGTGTGCGTGCAGACAATAAACTCAGGTCGAGAGTTCCATTGATGGTAGGTGATGTAGTAGTGTGTCTGCAGCCAGATCCACTGTTGACCTTTCGTCAGGAAACGGTAGTAGCATGACTTCCCTTTACCATATTGCATTACTGAACAGAAGCGGGGCAGAAACAGCCAAAGATGTTACCAAAAACACTCAGAAAAAGGCTTTTACAAAAGATTTTTGCTAGTTTGACTTAAAGTAAGTGCTCACAGTGTTCGTGACATTTCGCTAGCGTCTCCAGGTCGTCCACATGGTAATAGTCGTACCCTGATGTCCCCAAAACCTCAAAAGGCAGGTAGCCTATAATTGGTGGCGCTCTGTAAAAGGTAAAAGAATTTTCTTACTCTGATGTAAAATTGCTGAACGGATACTTTTTCTAGAGAAATGCTTTATTTTCATGTACATTTATTTATTTTATTTATCCATCCATTCGCTTCCGCTTATCCTTTCCAGGGTCGCGGAGGGTGCTGGAGCCTATCCCAGCTTTCATAGGGCAAGAGGCGGGGTACACCCTGGACAGGTCGCCAGTCTGTCGCAGGGCTAACACATAGAGACACAGACAACCAGTCGCATTCACATTCACTCACAGATTCACACCTATGGGCAATTTAGATTGACCAATTAACCTATCCCCACTAACTGCATGTTTTTGGACTGTGGGAGGAAGCCAGAGTACCCGGAGAGAACCCACGCAAACACGAGGAGGACATGCAAACTCCACACAGAAAGACCCCGGCCTGATGGTGGAATTGAACTCAGGACCTTCTTGCTGTGCAGCAACGCTGCTAACCACCGTGCCGCCCTCATTTATTTTATTTATGATTTGTTTATTTATTTTCTATGATTTCTTAACTTCTGGTGTCCTGAAAAGTGAAACTAGAAGTGTGGAGGAAAATCTCAATGGAGAAATAAATTGAAGAACAAGAACACAGTTTGTGAAGAACTGAAATGAAACATATTTGAACTATGACCTGGAAAAAGACCGTACTATCCTCTAGTTCACATTTAAATTTGTCAATAATGAATGAAGACAGAACTTAAGAGGTTAGATGCATGAATAAAGTCTCACATTTGCTAAACTGACCAATCATAATGTGTGTGAATGTGTGTTTCAGCCATCTATATAAGACAGCAGCCATGTGGGTGCAACTCAACCACCCAACAACCTGTTGTGATTGAGTATACAGGAGAAGAACTAGATCTGCCTACCGATGGTCTAAAAAGAGGAATTTCCATTCTAGACTGTGTCTTGATGTGAACTCTTCATTGGGCTCCTCCACCGTACACATTTCCTATGAAAATAAAATTGTGAAAATTAGATGTTTTGAGAGATAATTAATAGCTAATTGACAAATAAATACTTGACAGTCTAATGAGTAAAGTCAGTTCATGTCTGAATAATACCTTGATAAACTGAGGCTTAGCTAGCCGGACCGTGGCTACAAAGCACACCTGGTCATCAAAGGCAGGTTGTAGCGACCGCTGTAACACCCCTGCCAGACCGTTCCTAGTCACATTGGGAACTGCACAACAGTGTTACTTACTCAGCATGTCAAAGAATATAAAATGTGGTTCACAGAGCAGTACACAGAATAATATCTTTCTAGGCTAGTAAATGATATCTTAAAATTATGCTTATTTTCCACTTTTTGACTTTAACATTTAATGGGTTTAACACACAAGTTTAATGCTAGTTTGTATCTATACATGCAAGCTTGTTTGGAAAATAGTATTTAAAAAAAAACAAAAAAACAAAAAACAAAAACATCTTCTGAAATTCCTCACATGCAGTGCGAGGGACATACCGTTACTGAGAGACTTGAAGTTGCCGATGAACTTAACATATTCATAAACAGGGGATTCTTTGGGGTCAATGGCCCCTCGCAGCATATGACAGCAGAACTCCATGTGATTCTTAGCTGGAGACAAAAAAGAAAAAGAGATTATAATTACCAAGGAAAAAAAATACAACTGCTTGTAAAAACATGCTGTTCATGTGCTCCACAAAGGTCATGTCCAGTCCAGCAGCTTCACTCTGACAAGCCGTGTGTTCACACTATGGTGACGTTTTTGAAATTTGAATCCTTTTTAACATTATTTATTTATCAATTTATTTGAGAAATACTTTTACTTGTGAGCATTTTTAATCTGATAATAATAAATAATCCTGTTTAATCATCAGACATACAAAAAAAAAATAAATTGTAAACCATATCATTTCAAATAAGCAGGTTTTATGGTACAAGATGACGGTGTGTTACTCACACTTTAGGTAATCAGTGCTAAGGTTCTCTAGCTCAGAGGGGTGTGTGGACAGAGCCTTGTACACTTCGGAGTGTTCCCCAACCGGCAGGAAGTTTAACAGGTTCTGGTCCACCAAATCCGCCTGATAAAACACCCACACACAGGCACACACACACATTCAAGAGGAATACAAATTAAGACAAGCCCTTTTCAATACACACTGGTCAGCCTGACATGTTTAATCTGAACCACACAAAAGATCCTATGAAAGCTTTTGTTATAATAAAGTGTATGACTAATACAGACACGGTTGCAGGGGGAGGTGATTTACCGGGAGGTGTTCTAGTAGTGAAGTGACACTCTCAGACACGTAGAGGATGTTGCCATCAGTCATTATTGCTATAAAGAACCCATCAAGAGCCTGTTAAAAAAAAAAAAAAAAACAGTGTCAAATCCCATAAGGACAAACTTAAAATTGTAAATTTAACTTCAGATATAACTATACTGTACAAAATGAGGTGACACTGACCACTGCATTAATACAACTGTGGGTCAAGTGCCTGTGTTTTTACACAACAAACAAGATTACAGAACGAAACCTAAGATTTCTGACCTCCAGCATGAGCTGGGTGAATTCCTCATTGCTAAGAAATGGAGGCTTCCAATCTTGCCTGATCTCACTCGACTCAGACTGAGCTGCAATCTCTGGTGAAGGACAGAGAATTCAGTCAGAACTTAATACAGACATAGTGGAAAACGTCGAGGAAGAATAAGAGCACGAGAGGTGAGGGCATGTAAAAAGACAACAAAAACAGCATAAAGTTAACAGTAAACAACTGGGTGGAAAAATGTTTTGAGACTGCTATGTCCAGTATGAAAACAAGACAGTTAAAAACATACTAGGCGGAAGCTGGTATTTTATTATCTTGCAAGTCAATGACACTAGATAAAAACAAAAGGATCACTGACCTATAAACAGTGATGAAATAATTTAACATAAACACAATATCAGTATTCATAAAAAGTTAAAACTGCTGAAACCCTTATAATTATTAAAAGACATAAAGGTAGATTTACTTTAAGAATAACTTGTTAGGTCAAAAATACACAACTGGTTCAAATAGTTACCATTTTGTAATGTAAAATTACAGCACCAATGTCTCATAAAAAGGCAATAAAAACATACTTTCGCTTTCTAGTGATGAAGGTAAGCAAACCCTGATAAGTGTGGCTAAATCGGAATGATCAAGCTAAATATACAAAAAACATCCACCCTGTGAGGTGTTTAGCAAAAACAGGAAGTGAGACGAGCACGGCAGAAAGCTCTGACCTTTGTGTTTACACAGGAAGTCGATGCTTTTCTGCAGGATGGTGGACTTGTCCATCTTTCTAGTGTTGCCAGGCAACATTGTGCCGAGTTCCTTGATGAGGACATTGAACTGGTCTCGCCGTCTCTTCTCAGACTTGTTACGGGACACGCTGCAAGCAAAAATAGTTTTGAAATAGAAGGTTTAAGACATTTTATTTGGTTCTGTTTTCATCCAGTGTTTTGACTGGGCTTTAAAAACACAACCTTTAAAAAAACAGTAATGTAACTTTATCATAAGTGACCCTGGTTATGTGAAAGTCAAGGCAGAATGACTGTTGTGTGAATGGCATTAGGACAAAGTCAGCTCTGACACTGTGTATTAACAAAAATGTACTAACTCATGTTTAATCAATATTCTATGACTTTTTTAAGTCCATACTAGACTAATCTCCTCTCCAGCATGTTTATCTTACCGTTTTGCTTTGTCCTTTTCATCTTCTTCCATCAACCCATCAAAGATGCTACAATCATCCCTAAAGAAGGAAGAAAGCAAACATATTTACAGCCATTCACAGCTTTCAAGACTTACTTGTTTACGTTTTCCTGCATGTGCGGTGGCCTTGAAGGCAGGTATGCATTGTTAATAATAACCAATGACTGATGTTGGCTAATGAGAGAATTCCTATTGTACATGCCAGCAGCAGGTTTATTTTTGGGTCACACAGAAAACGGGTGAGAGAGAGAGAGCGAGAGAGAAAGAGAGAGAGAGAGCAGTAGAAGGAATGCGTTTTGTTTGCCAAGAAGATTAAGCGCATTTGTGTACTACGTTTCAATTAATATAGGTCAAAAAAAATCATTTGATGGGGACTCATAGATGCTATCCATAACTTTCTTTCTTTAAATGAAAAAATATTCTTTCAAAAGTAAAGAAATATAAAGAGTTAAAATAATGAGTTTTAATTTTTGAGCCAGATGTTACATACATATATTTTGTGATTTTGTACATGTGACTATGAACATATTCTGTATACAGCAGACAACATTTTGAGGTGTTGTGTGCAGCATTATACCCCATGCTTGATGTCATGGTGGCTGCTAATCAGGGCTGTGGCTGCAGTGATTTGTTCTTTAGGCGTGAGGTAGGCATTTGGAAGACCACCTGTTGAGACAAAAAGAGCAGGTAGTTTATTAGTTTAACTCCTAGTTATTTTTCATATTGTATATGAAGGCACTAAATGGGGCTTTGAAGTGAAAGCCTGAAAGGGTAGTCCCTTTTCTAACCATAACATTTGCAGATCATATCTTTTCTCTTAACTAGTTCCTTTCTTTTTAAAAAACACAGTTACATCTCCATACATGCATGCACACACTAAATAATAAAAATTTCTGACATTTAATAAACACTTTTCCATGCACCAGATTAAATCTGTGTGTCTGTGTATTAACTTCTCACCTCACTGCAGCCTATGCACGTGCTCAGTTAACGTATTTTCTCAGGGGGTTGTAGAAGGGGTTTGGGGTCAATAGTGGAGCTGATGTCATTGGGGTCATGAGAGGGCACCAGGCCACAGGAAGGACATGGTGGTCAAGCAAACCTGCTGGAGAAATCAGAGCAGAAACTAATGGTCATGGGGAGACCAACCAGAGAGTTTGGAAACATAATAACCATCTCCTAGTGCACTGTCTGCCATTTCTTAAACCAAGATTTATTTTTATTTATTCTTTTTTCCCCCTTTAAAATCAGTTTCTTCCTTTTAATTTTGGTACAATATACATTATGGACATAAATGTATTTTATGAATTAAGATTATTAAATTACAGTATAACATGCGGCAGCATCTTCAAAGTGTGAATAACATAAATCAATACAAAAAAAATACCCTGAAATGAAATTTACTTCTGCACTTACAATAGTTTTACATCATGTAACTTACATTCTGGAATGTCACTTGTTGGTATAATTAGCTGTTTGAGATCGCAGCCTTTGAGTTGCTGACAAATCTTGTGTGTGCAAACCACACCTCACCTGCAACACAAACATACACCCACTGTTTACCATGCACAGAAATTCTAGAAGTCACCCGAAAAATGCAGATGTTAGTTGCTAAGTACAAAAGTACAAAACAGGAAACCTGAGCTGCAAGTAATCAGCTTTTACACATAGATTTGTCATACCACTAAAACGCCAAAAACAAGTATGCTCTGTCTAAGAAACGGTTAAAAGTAAAAGGGATTTAATACTACTTTCATATAAAAAAAATTAACAACAAATACCCCATTATCTCAGCAACAGTCCAATCATTTTACAGAGATATATGATCACAATTGAGGTGCTGGACCCAATATAACCTTGGCATTTTGCCATGAAAAATGACTGGTGATGACTTAGAGTAGTTGCTGATTGTTTTCCTGTTAATCAACAGTTCTGTTGTTTTGATTCTCAAACTGTTATGACCAATCTAGTCTTCGCATCAATGCTCAGTGTGCGTTTTCTTTTTTTATTAAAAACAACAGTCTAAAGATTTACTCTTTACATTAACACCAACCAGCACCACAACTGAACAGCAATAACTTGTGAGTGTTAGTGCTTTTTTCAACAAGCAAACTCATGCACAAGAGTCGAATAATCAATTTCAGCATTTGCTAAAGGCTTAAAAGATTAGTCTATAGGAGTCGCTTCCAAACTCGTCAAGTAGTCCCACCGGCACAGGGACAACAGACCACCACTTAATCAACGCCTTCTAAGAGGATTTTGCTGTATATAAGTGTGGGCAGAGAGGTCACGAAGACTACACTAACAACTGTGGACAGCATACTAGAGGAGATGCCCTCTCATATCTCCCTCATGTGTATAAAACCATCATAAGGAGATCACACTGGTGGTCCCAAGGCTATATTTCGGGATGCTGACCTGCACTTGGTGTTCTTGGTGAAGAAGCCTCGTTAAACTGAGCTTCTTCATTGGACGAAGACGTTGTAAACCATTCCCAATGAATTAACTCTCATATGAGCAACATGACCGAATGTTTTTCCGTCTCCCAAAACAGCAACGAGCCATAAGATAAGGCAATCTAGCGTTTAACATATACAATTTAATGCCACAGGTGTTAGTTATACAACCTAAAAGAGAGCAACCCATATAGCTAGCTAGCAGGCTAACTAAGCTTGCTACCGAAAACTGCCAATTTAACTCAGAGATTTAATGCTCTTACTGCCCCAGTTTCCTCATGCTCACACTCCGAAAACACTGAATGACACTCACGGGTAAAGCATTTCACATTTGTCAAAAATAAACAAGAGGAAAAATATGTCTATCATAGCAAGCTGGCGCCGAGCCCGAAGCTGTCACGCAACAACTGACACTGAAGATGAAATAATCTAAAATATTACCGTCGGGTCCTCAAACGCCGCGCATGAACATCCGCGCGGGGCAAGGTCCTCGCGTAAGCCGACAAAAACATGCCTATCCACCGCGGAGACACATCTATAAAACCAACGACGGTGGAAACATTTTCGCGGCAGATGTACATACACACATACATACACTGTTCCCGGGCACACGCGCGCGGGCTCTCACACACACACACACACACACACTGGCAAGGATACGCGCACGCGCTCGCCCACTCTTACACATAGACACTGGCTGCTCCAAATGTGGGTCACTGGGCCTTGCTCTCCCTCATGCGTGCGGAAACAGTCCCGAAGCCTGCTCTGCAGTCCGACCGCTTCCGCACGCCGAAAACACCGTCTACAAACCACGGCTGCCGTGCTATTTCACGATCGGTAACCGCCACCAGCTTCGCGTATGCATTAAAAACCCTTACCTTGACGAATAATCGAGAGCAGCCTCCGTGTTTTGCTTACTTGTGAGCGTTGCAGCGAGGTGGTGGGGGCCAGGAGGACTTCGTGTTGGGGAGAAAAACAGGAGGCCTACTTCATATTACGACGTACAGTCATGCGCAATAGAGACAGCAGGGCGCACTATTTTGCAAGTACAGTAGCCGAGGGAAAACTGAGGGAATCGCTGAGTGATCTTCGAAAGGGGAAATGACTCCGCGTTTTTTTATGTGGCTTTTCCACACAAACTACTCCACTGTCCGAGCGACCGAGGTAGCGATTAAAAATTAAGGCATTTAAAATGTTTAAAAATGGCTGACGCCAGTCTGGATAATAGTGATATATAAAAATAGATACACAGTTTACTCGCGTTTTAAAAGCACCTCAATAGCAATATTTAAATAATATATTTAGATAAACTAATAATATCTCTACTGGCTGTAATTTGGGTTGCACGGTATTAACTGTGAATGTGACATTGGACGGTCGCCACAGGGGTGTAGAAGCAGGTTAAAGACAGCCCTCCTGATGACAAGGGGTTCCCCTTTTATCGACATTCAATCGCAGGCATTCACGGCCATGACGTTGTCCGTATTTTGTGTCGAGGTTCCCCCTAACTTTTTCTAAAGGTGCTTTTAGGCTTTAGAGATTCTTTTTATGAGGCATAATCTGGAATTCTACATCAATTTCATGTGTTTGCAGTGATAGATATCTACACTATACTGGTTACTGTCTTTATGGACAAGATGCTATCAAGACAGTACAAATCATATAAAAGTGTCACACCATAAATTGAACAATATCACCAAACTGGGAGACATTTTATTTCACTAGTCCAGCGGCCCTCAACATTTTTTGCACCACGGACCGGTTTATGCCCGACAATATCGGCCTTTAAGGTGTCGCGGATAAATACAACAAAATAAAACTAGTACCGGTACTGAAAAAAAGAAGATTTATTCATAACACACGTGAAAAGACCCAGGAAAACCAAGTTAATGATAAAAACGATAACAAAATAACGCTGAAAACCGATAAAAAACCCTGAGAACCATACATTTCACACCGGAGCCTCTACTCTTGTTGGCCGGTACCAAACGACTCACGGACCGATACCGGTCCGAGGCCCGGGGGTTGGGGACCGCTGCACTAGTCTACTTCCTTCTCTGTTCCTCTGATGTGAGCTGTAAATATTGCTCATACGTGGGGGAAGGATTTAGGCACAGAATAAATAGAGGATGACTGGCAGGAAGCTATAACCCTGATCAAATCTACCTTCATGTGCAAGAGACTCAGTATAATAGTGTTCACAGATTGCATATCACCGCTGATGTTTTGCACAAGAGTCTAAATTGATTTCCAGGTTCTGGAAAGTTATGTCTAAGGAAATTAGTGGAATGTTTAAAATAAGCTTCTTTATTATTATTATTTTTTTAAAGATCCTGGTGTTTTCCTCTTAGGTCTACCCTCTAGCGAGTTGCACCTAGCACACTACAGATTTCTGGAGAAGCTTCTTCTACAGGGAGTGCATAATTATTAGGCAAGTTGTATTTTTGAGGAATAATTTTATTATTGAACAACAACCATGTTCTCAATGAACCCAAAAAACTCATTAATATCGAAGCTGCATGTTTTTGGAAGTAGTTTTTAGTTTTAGCCATTTTAGGGGTGTACTGTTTTCCCTCCTTGTAAATCTCACATTTGATGATGGACCACAGGTTCTCAATGGGGTTCAGATCAGGTGAACAAGGTGGCCATGTCATTAGTTTGTCTTCTTTTATACCCTTTCTTGCCAGCCACGCTGTGGAGTACTTGGACGCGTGTGATGGAGCATTGTCCTGCATGAAAATCATGTTTTTCTTGAAGGATGCAGACTTCTTCCTGTACCACTGCTTGAAGAAGGTGTCTTCCAGAAACTGGCAGTAGGACTGGGAGTTGAGCTTGACTCCATCCTCAACCCGAAAAGGTCCCACAAGCTCATCTTTGATGATACCAGCCCAAACCAGTACTCCACCTCCACCTTGCTGGCGTCTGAGTCAGACTGGAGCTCTCTGCCCATTACCAATCCAGCCACGGGCCCATCAAGACTCACTCTCATTTCATCAGTCCATAAAACCTTAGAAAAACCAGTCTTGAGATATTTCTTGGCCCAGTCTTGACGTTTCAGCTTGTGTGTCTTGTTCAGTGGTGGTCGTCTTTCAGCCTTTCTTACCTTGGCCATGTCTCTGAGTATTGCACACCTTGTGCTTTTGGGCACTCCAGTGATGTTGCAGCTCTGAAATATGGCCAAACTGGTGGCAAGTGGCATCTTGGCAGCTGCACGCTTGACTTTTCTCAGTTCATGGGCAGTTATTTGGCGCCTTGGTTTTTCCACACGCTTCTTGCGACCCTGTTGACTATTTTGAATGAAACGCTTGATTGTTTGATGATCACGCTTCAGAAGCTTTGCAATTTTGAGACTGGTGCATCCCTCTGCAAGATATCTCACTATTTTTGACTTTTCTGAGCCTGTCAAGTCCTTCTTTTCACCCATTTTGCCAAAGGAAAGGATGTTGCCTAATAATTATGCACACCTGATATAGGGTGTTGATGTCATTAGACCACACCCCTTCTCATTACAGAGATGCACATCACCTAATATGCTTAATTGGTAGTAGGCTTTCGAGCCTATACAGCTTGGAGTAAGACAACATGCATGAAGAGGATGATGTGGACAAAATACTCATTTGCCTAATAATTCTGCACTCCCTGTAATTGCCAGAAAGTGTATTTCACTCAACTGGATTAAAGGTTCTAGTGTTACCATTGGGAACTGGGAAATCTTTAATGCTCTTCCACATGAAAGACTACAAGCGACTATAAAGAGTCATGACAAATTGTTTTTGAGGGTCTGGTCACTCTGTCTACACTATCCACCTTCTGGCTTTAAATACTTGCTTCTGGAGTACTCGGTAATATCCCAGAATCTCTGATTGTTAGCTTGATGGCTGTTGATGACAAGTTAACTTATTTATTTATTTATGTTTGTGAATTTGTTAACTATGTAATAGGACTGCAGTGGGATGTTGGGTGGGCTGGTCATTCTTTTGGATGTGTGTCAGACTCTTTGTTACTTGCTAAAACTTAATAAAGTATTTTTTTTAATCCAACAGTACCATAAGGTCATTCACTCATATATAACTTTCATACAGTGCTATGTTCTGTGCATTTATTTCGCTGTTTCTTTCTTTCTTATTCAGCTGCTCCCTTTAGGGTTCACCACAGCAGATCATCTGCCTCCCTATCTATAGCAGTCTTCTCTGTCACACCAGCCCTCTGCATGTCCTCCTTCATTACATCCACGAACTTTCTCTGTGGTCTTCCTCCTTTACTTTCGCCTCGCAGCTCCATATTTTACATCCACTATCCCTCCTCTGCACATGTGGAAACAATCTGAGCCTTTTCTCTAACTGTGTCTCCAACCCACTCAAACTGAGCTGTCCCAATGATCAATTCTGCCGTGTCTGCTCACCCTCCTGATTTTCTTTCTGTGCCACAGTCTACAAACCATAAACCATAGAAGGTCTCACTATCACCTTGTAAACCTTCCCTTTCACTTATGCTCCTCTTGGTTTGTTACAAATCACCCATACAATCACAATCTCCATCCTGCCTGCACTTTCTTCTTCACCTCTGTTATACACTGTCCATTGCCTTGAATCATTTATCCCAGGTATTTAAACCCTTCCCGTTCACTTCAAGCACATTATCATCCACGCCGACACAGGGAGAGCTTGCAAACCCCACACAATTTCATGAAAGCCATTATTTGAGTTTCCAACCTGGCTGAGGTGACAGTGCTAACCACTCCATCACTGTGTCACCCATAATTTACATACATGCAATATTTTCTTTAAACTAAAAAAGAAAACCAAAAAGAAATTATGAAATAAACCTGTGAAAACCTTTCTATGAGCAACTCTATGACAGGAGTAAAGATTTCAATTGTGAGACATGAAAAAAACAGAGGAACATTTTTTTTTATAACTTGAATAATTTTACAACCAAAAGTACCTCTAAATTAAACAATTATCATGTTCCCTTCCTGCAAGTCTCTGCTAGTCCACCTGCCCTTTTCTTCCATATGAGCAATGCACCAGTTTGATGGTCTCTTAATCACGCTGACTTCATTCAGCGTAACTGTGTCCATTACTCATTCCTCACTAATGCCTCCGGGTGAAAACGACATGCTATGATAAGACATAACATAAAAACAATCATCCATTAATGGTTTTCACAGCGCAAACAATCATAAAATCAATCAATCTGAGGCCATGGTCCTGAGCTGGAAAAGGCTGGAGTGCCCACCCCAGGTCAGGGATGAGCTCCTGCCCCAAGTGGAGGAGTTTAAGTATCTCGGGATCTTGTTCACAAGTGAAAGAAGAAGGGAGTGGGAGATCGCCAGACGGATTGATGCTGCGGCTGTACCAGTCCGTTGTGGTGAAGAGGGAGCTGAGTGTAAAAGCAAAGCTCTCAATTTAGCGGTCGATCTACGTCCCTACCTTCGCCCATGGTCACGAGCTGTGGGTACTGACTGAAAGAATGAGATCACGGATACAAGCGGCAGAAATGCGCTTCCTCCGAAGGGTGGTTGGCCTCTTTCTCAGAGATAGGTCAAGCAATTCAGCCCATCCAGGAGGGGCTCAGAGTAGAGCTGCTGCTCCTCCACATTGAAAGGAGCCAGTTGACGTAGTTCGGGCATCTGATAAGGATGCTTCCTGGGCGCTTCCTTGGTGAGGTGTTCCGGGCATGTGCCACCATGAGGACGCCCCGGGGGAGACCCAGGACACGTTGGAGAGATTATATCTCTCCCCCGCAACTTGGATAAGCAAAAGATGATGATGATGGATGGATGGAATTTTATATTTGACAATGGTGACGTTAAACCGAACTGATGAAAAAGCCAAATGACAAAAAATAATGAGCTAAACTGAGTTACCTTCTATTTATGCAAAATAAATGCTTTATTAATCCCAAATTTAAGAATTTTTTATGTTACAACTGTTGAAATAATAATACTTATTCTCCCCTCGAAGGCAGGGAGTATGTAATTGTATGTTTGCAGCGTAGCATCCACAGTTTGCAAGATATCATTTTTTCAAATTTTGCGTAGTGGTAGATACCAGTAACAGCTCAAGCTGATATCATTTTTTTGAAAATTCTGTAAAGATCAGAGCAAAGGAGGAAATAAGGAATAACATTTTTATGGGTCAAACCTCACAATAATATATGAAGCCTTTCGGAGACATGAGTACTTGGGTTGACCTTCATTAGCATTTTAGGTCAAAGTTGACCTTGTAAAACAAATTTGAAGAATCCATATTGAGTAATGTGTCATATGAAAGGGCATGGGGAGAGCTGTGCAACACACTTTTTATTTGATCAATGCGACGCCCTGGGGCGTCACAATGAAGCCATAATCAGCCGTTGTCATCGTACTGTAATCAAAACATCATAAAACGAAAGACATCATAAAAGAGTTTTAGTATAGCCCTTGCTATTCCGGGGGTGTTGCATTCTCTGAGTGCTCTTGTTGTTATTATGATTATAATTCATAGAATGTGGTATGTATATTGGACTATTTCTTGAGCTCTCTTATATCTCATTAATTCATTCCTCCTGCCTGGGCTCATTTTTCTCAGTCTCTCAGCTTCTTATTCCCGCTGTCAAGCTCCTTCTTCTGAACTCGAACTTCTCCTCCACTTTCCTCTCTGTCATCACTTTCACTTTCCTCACTGTACGTTGAGATTAGTCCTTATCTGCTTTTTAAAGGATTATCCACATTTTCCTATCTATTATTTTCTCTCCTTTCTGCTTTTTCCCTCACACAGCACCCCTGCATATTATGCACGATTCAGTCATTCTGTAATTGATCTCTTCTTGTCGCGTTCACATTCTGGGTTTCCTTTACTCAACGTGTTCTGTTCCTTCTTTCTTTCTTGCTTTTGTCTTCCTTCTTGCTTCCTGCTTTCTCCAGCGTTCCACTTTAACACTTGTTCTGCACCCTTCGTGTCAATCACCTTGTGGGTTCCTCAGTAACTTTATTGCATCTCATTCCTTGCGTCTTCAGCTGATTCCTTCTTCTTTTCATTTCCCCCAAGCCTTCATTATTTAGGATTCCAGCATCACATAGTTGATTTCCTCATCCTTGTTGCTATATGTTCCATTCTATTCATTATCTCTTTGTCTTGTTCAATTAAGCATACCTGCATTTCCAAACTCCCCCCATGTTACCTTCTAACAGTAATATAGCTGTTTTATCCCAATGATTTCCATTTCTTACGTGCACTTGTGTATTCCAGCACATGCTGCACCCCCCCCCCCCCCCCAAAAAAAAACAAAACAAAACTCTAAACCTTGGATTACCCCAGCAAATGTGCAAATATGAATCTTTTCAATGTATGTGTCATATATACTGGGATAAATCAATGATAAGTAAGTACAAAAAAACCTCATGTGTTATTCATAAGATTCAACACTTGTATGTATTTGCTTTCCTCCCTATACTTCCTGCCTCTCCGCTCATTTTTCCATCTCAGAGGCAAAAAGCCTTTCAAGCGAACACCCACAAAAACCATCAACAACAACAACAATAAAGCACTTAGCAGAGGAGCGACCCATTTTTGTTTTCATAAATGTGACAAATCCAATGGAGCCACACTTTTTAGTGCTAACAAATTGGATCAGAGCTCCGGTCTGGTTCATTCTGGGGTGGTTTTGGCCTGTAGAGAAGTCCTCCCACAACGTTTTGACAAATCTGTCAACAGCTGGGATTCGTTCATAGGTGCAAAATGATGTCCTCCACAGACTGGCATGTCTAGTAAATTACCTTGTGGAGCCATGATCACTAGAGCAGCTTCCTTTATATGCTTATAAAAATCACCCCCACCTCCCCACCCCTCATCTCCCCATTTAAGTGCTTCACTGTACTTGTACATATTGTCAGAGATTGAATTACTACACGGTAATGGAAACCATGCAGAGTGCTGTGGGACATCCGTTTCCCACACAACAACCGTTTAATCACGGACAAACACTGGGCTGTTTGCCACAATATGTATCAGTGTCTATATGTGAGTGAGTGGAGAAGAGGCCAAAAGACCACAAAAAAAAAAAAGTGAGACCGTCTGTTACATGTGCGCTGCAATGGAGCCATGCAACCACATGGAACCGCAGTTAGTTAATATTCCATCTGCCAGGGAACATGCACAAAAAAACATTGATCTTATATGAGAAGAGCTGCCCCCCCCCCCCCCCACACCCCCCTAGTTACTGATCATATATAATTAATGCTAAATATACATTTCAAATGCTTATCCAACCATGATATACAAACAGTATCTAAGATATTTTTGTCAGCTACAAATGCAAGAGTGAAATCCATATTTGCAGGAAACCGTCATAACATAATGGATCTTAATTGAAGCAATAAAAACGCAAATGATGAAGAGCTTGGCCTTTTATTGCCCCCTTTCTACTCACTCCCTCCTGGGCAAGTTGGTATGAATGCAGCACTTCAATCAAAGATTAACATACATCATCAGACCATGCCGATCCAGAGTGGACGGTGTGTGTGTGCGTGCATTTGTGGGTAGAGTAAGAGCTTATTTCACACAGAACCAACCCACAAACCCTGCATGCTTTCAGAAGGTCTGGGCACGGGGAGCATCACCACTTCCCTCCCCTCCCGCCACTGCTGGATTCCAGGGTTCTCCAGTGTCACAGTATTTTTGGGGGGGATATCTCATTCCTTTCTTTTGAGTTTCTCTCGCTCTCTTTGGTCCCCCTTCTTGCCGTTGCTGTTTTTTGGGACACTCCGATTCTTCTCCCCCTCTCTCCAGTGATGTCGTCTCTTCTGAGGGAGGAGATGCAGAGAGTTTTGTTTCGACCTGCAAAAGAGAGACTGGTGGAGTTCATTGAAATTGAAGAGCCATCGCACGGAAGACATTTTTTCTGTGCCTCAGGTAAACAGCTTGATTGTTGACTCAGAAATGTGCGTTTGATTTTTACACAGGAGTAAATATCTTCCTCCTTAAAATGTACATTTTTAATGTGTTTAATAACTTACTTCCTTAAAAGCTGTGTATACCTGCACCACACAGGGTGTGTTAAATCTATAAGGCTGGCTTGCTGATGAAAAGCCCGGTGCTGCAGTGCACCTGTTTGTGATGTTTTTCCATTTTTCCGCAGTTGCAAAAAACAAAGAAGTCCAGCTATGTATAGTGCACTGTCAGATGTCTGTGCCCCTAAAGTCTACATCCAAGAGATCCTTCACCAAACGCTCCTGCATACAAGAGTGCTACCGGAGGGCAGAGATCTGGTCCCTGAAAGACCTTACCCTGATTGATGGAAGAAATCCTGATGTGGTAATTAGCCAAATTCTTCTGTAACTTCCATTGTTCTTAACTGGCTAAAATAGAGACAAACTGTCTTTTGGGTAACTGTATGTGGATGGCATTCTTGATGACCACATAGACCGCATAATAATAATTCTGTGGACATTTTGCTTTATCAGTACCTATTAACTAAGTAATTAAAATGTATTTATAAAGTGCATTTAAACACAGTTTTCACCAACCAAACTGGTGCACCAAGTCACTGCACTTTGACCACCACCATAATGTTCTGTTTATGCCACAGCTGCACTAAATTAACAATATTTGTAATTATCCATGTCATTTTTTATGTTTCTGGAATGTTTAATCTACCAGTAAGTACCAAGCTCCTTAATGAAAATGATATTTTTAATGCTAAAATTGCTGTTGTTATTATTATTTTCATCCGTGATTTATATTAAAGCACACTAATTTTTTATTTTATTTTATTAAGATGGCAAATTACAGTGATTGCATTCCTAAACAGAAAAGGTTTAGTGATTGAATGTTATGCAGAAGTCCAGTGTACCGGCATTTTTCAAATATAAAAATGTGAAAACAAATTTTGTGTTTGCTTAATAAATAATAATATAACTTTTAGTTTTAAACACGTTTTTGACAGATTTCTAAAATACTGGTGCTTTCTTGTTTTTATGACAAGTGGTCTAATAAATTTGTTAAGCACTGTATGTATCCCATATACACACAGGGGTGTAAATACATTAAGATAAAATCATAAATGAATTTAAGATAATTCCAAGCTCCTTAGCTATTAAATTCTAGATGAGTTATGTTATTAAAATCTTTACTCCTGCTCTGGCACCCTCCCGTGACTCATCAGCAATAAATTTGACATTGTTATTTATCTATTTTTCACATTTTAATTAATCGTTTGGAAAATTTCTACAGTTGCTTAAACACATAATGTTTGTGGGCTAACAAGGGACAAGGTAAAGATGAATGGTCTATGGTCATTTGGCTTTAGTTGCCCTATAATAATGTAAGCTTTCTACAGAACAAACACAATAAAAAAAATGCAGTGATTCTTAAAGGTGCTCCATAAATATAATTTTCTTTGGTTTCAGGATGACCCTTGTTTCCTGCTGCACTTCGACGAGGTGCGTACAGTGACGGCCATCAGCTGCTCAGCCAAATATGCTATGGTGCGTGCCCTGGTTGCCCTCAGTGACCGGTACTGTCAAAGGTCACTGAACCTGAGGAACTTTGACTGGCCTTACATCAAGCCCACCTCCTTCTACTCAAACAAAGGGGACTGCGCTGTTCTGTCACAGATATGCTTCTATGCAATCAATTTGGTTTGTCTCTCCATGTGTCATGTGCCTCTGGATGGATAATAAAAGTACGCAGTTGTTGTGAGAGTGCCAGTTAAGGTGGGTGTTTGTATTACAAAGTTGTAGCAAATACTGTACGTGTATATTGCTTATATCAGTTAGTGTGAAGCAAATGTAGGCTCGTAGCTTCAGTTAGCTGGGCTTTGAAGAACTCATATTTACAATGAAATATGTTTTGCATTAATGCTCTGCTAAATGTATCTTCATGGCAAATGCTAGCTATGTGCCATATTTATCATCTAATTTTGTTAACTTTTAATTATATAACCCTGGAAGTTATTATATTATATTCCATGTGCTGAATTTCAAAATAAATGTAGCACAAAAGAAATAAAGCAACTGCAAATTCCTTGCGCTTTTTTCTCCCTTTATCTTCTTAAACACAGGGTACGAATCATGTATTCTGTCCTCTTTATGCAGTGCACAGTACTGTTAACAGCACATGTCACAGGGAGCTGCGCTGCAAAAATCTCATTTAGTTTAATGAACCTTAAAATGTATTTGGTGGATATTTCAGTGTCTGATTCTGATTCCAGTATACTCTATGCCATTTCTAGATAAATAAATGATTAGGTATTTCCTCAATAGATGTATTACTCCAATGATGAGAGGCTTTCAACCAACATTGGTGTACATGAACTGCTGTGCAAAACTCTTGAGCCACCTCTCATTTCTTTACATTTTGCTGGGAAAATAGATGCAACAAATTTTTAAACATCTGCAAACACGCACAGAAATACAATAAACAGTGAAAAAAAACGAGTTTGTACAATTCCAGTAAGCCTGAGTTAAGTTAGTTAATACTAAATACTAAGTTAGTATTCTGTATGACCAGCTTTTCTCTTTAACATAGCCTGAATTATTTTTGGAAAACTTGTAATTCCTGTAAGTAGTCTTTAGGAATAGCTCTCTGGGCTTCTTGAAGGACATCCAAAACTCTTCTTTGTATGTTGGCAGCCGGAAGAAAAGGAAATGGAAGAAAAGGCCTTTTCTTCCATTCTCTGTCAAGATGATTCCACACTGCTTCAATAATGTTGAGGGGCAGACTCCAGGGAGGTTGCGCCATAGCTGATAGTGTTCCACTGTATGTTTTTCTATCCAGATATGCTTTTAGTGCATTGGCAGTGTGTTTGAAATGACTGTCATGGTGAAGCCCCTACAAATCAGATGTTTTCAAGATGCCTTATGGCACTTTTCTGTGTTAATAAGTCCATTAATTTTGACATGATCACAACACCAGTGGCTGAATTGTAGTCCCAAACCATGACAGAGTCTCTATAATGTTTTACAGATGGCTGTACACGCTGTTGCACCTTTTTCCTGACTTCTTCTCTACATATTAACAATGATTTATTAAAAAAAAATTGGTTTCATCACTTCATAAGACCTCTTACCACTGATTTTCAGTCCAGTTCTTATGTAATTTAGCATACCTCAGCGTTTTCTCCGTTTTCCTTCCTTAAGAATTGCTTCTTGAAATTCACCCCTCCACTGAGACCATTTCTGATGAGGGCTCAGCCAGATATCTGGCACACACACACACACACACACACACACACACACACACACACACACACACACACACACGCACGCCAAGACCTGCAAAGGTTTCAGTTAATAGGTGAATCAGAAAATATTACTTCATGCCTGTTCAACTGTGTTATCTTTGGCATTTTATTACAATTACAAGAAGTTCCGGCAGCTTGGAAGCAAAAGATAAAGAAATTAGGGGTGGGTCAAGACTTTTGCACAATAGGTTACATAGGTTAAATAACCGTGGGTGTAATTAGTATTTGAATTCAAGGCTATAACTTCTAGTCAATGCTTTTAGCAAGAGGAGCTACTTTTCGTTATTTAAGTCATACCTCATAGCGCTTCTAAGTGACAGGTTTTTCAATTTCATTTAATATTTCAGATTTTATATAAAGAAACATTTAATATCTAGCATAATTAAATTATCTTTATTAATTAAAACTATTTTTAGTATAATGCAGTATTTTCTCGACCGGCCAGGTTGACTCGGGACGATTTTACTAAATGCACTTGTACTTCATATCTACAGGTGGCGCCAACAAACACACGCGCGCGCGAGCGCGTGCGTCTAAGAGTTTTAGTTGCCTTGGAAGTTGCCTGACGAAAATAAATATATATCGCAATAAATATTTAAGAATCGTTGTTTCTTTGATTTTACATTGACGTTTATTTATTTTAAAATTGGATCATTATAATATACTTGTTGTGTGTCTGCATATTTTTAATGTAGTTAGGTTTCTTTGTTTTGTTTCCGGCACACAACGGACGCACGCACTCGCGGCTCAGGGTCTGCACGCCTGCCGCCAAAATTCAAGTTAGAAGAGAGAAGCTGTTTCCCAGTTGTCGGTTGTAAACACGGGGCTAATATTTGGTGCTTTCTGTTTAAGGTGGTGGTTTGTCACCTGGCTGTAACAAATCTTGCCTCCGGAATCAGCTGAGAGAGGAAACCCGAAAGATGTACATCAAGTCTATTATTATCGAAGGATTCAAGTCCTACGCGCAAAGGACGGAGATCAACGGCTTTGACCCACTCTTCAACGCCATCACAGGATTGAACGGCAGCGGCAAGTCCAATATTTTGGACTCGATATGTTTCCTTTTGGGTATTTCAAATCTCACCCATGTAAGTGTGCTGTTGTCCGTAAGCTAGCTTAAAAGCTATCAAATCCAGTGTTCCAGTTGTTTATATTTGATTACTTAAGAGTTTTTGTTGAGTTTGATAATGGCAGTGGTTGTATTCCTCTCAGTAACAAGCGAAAGTCACAAATTGTTATAGTGCTGAAAACTACTGTATTTTGCGAAACAAATTTAAAAATAAAATGAAGTATGAATACAAGAAATACATCTAGTTGTAGTTTCGTAGAAGCTGTCAATAGAGTAAGCATAAGAAGGCATCGACACTTTGAGACTGCGGTCGCTTCATGACTGGAAGTAAATAGCCGTCACGATTTGTTTATAACAATATTGTTCTCTCATAGCAAGTGACAAAAAATAATAAAATAAACATATCCTTTCTGAAAACTGACTCAGGTCAAACTGAACTGCCACAAAAGTGAGAAACAAAATATGAAGAACAACTGTTGAATAATACGAAAGTGCAGTGACCCTGAACTGAGGTTAACTAAGTAAGAAGCATGTGTAGTTGTTTCTCATTCAAAATTTGCATCCTTTTTTGTTTCATCTCACCTGACAGGTGCGAGCCTCCAACCTCCAGGACTTGGTGTACAAGAACGGACAGGGTGGCATCACAAAGGCCACTGTGTCCATTACCTTTGACAACTCCAACAAAAGCCAGAGTCCTCTGGGGTTCGAAACACATGATGAGATCACTGTTACGAGACAGGTGGGGAAAGAAATAAAGGAGGAAACTCTCTGACTTTAGGATTATTATGCAGTCCTTGTATTAACACGCATATACTTTTTTTTTTTTAGGTGGTAATTGGTGGCAGGAACAAGTATCTCATCAATGGAGTCAATGCCAACAACACTCGCGTGCAGGACTTATTCTGCTCTGTTGGTCTTAATGTCAACAACCCACATTTCCTCATCATGCAGGTCAGTCTTGTTTCAGCGGTGTAGTTGTGGTTGTAAATGGATATGATCTGTCACCCCATTCAAAGATTTTCCTTTTGTTTTAATACATTAGGGGAGGATCACCAAAGTTCTGAATATGAAACCACCAGAGGTAAGACAAACACTTTGCCCATTAGGAGGACACTTATTTCCCTCCCTTCTTAGGACTTATAATATTGAATACTTCTCTTCTTTCAGATCCTTGCCATGATCGAGGAAGCAGCAGGTACCAGGATGTATGAATGTAAAAAGATTAGTGCTCAGAAGACCATTGAGAAGAAAGAGGCCAAGCTGAAGGAGATTCAGACTGTATGTTAATTCACTCTGACTGTATCACTATCTATACTTGTTCGTCAGCAAACTGCTGCTGAAGCAAACCATTTGTTGTGTTTGCTCTTTCAGATTTTGGATGAGGAAATCACTCCAACCATGCAGAAACTGCAGGAGGTAGTTTGGCATTAAGATTTGAACCGACTATCTCTCTCCACAGGTTCAACCCGTGAAGCCTGTGTTCTTTTTGTTTTTACTGTTGTAATATCCATTTCTGAACCTTCCTCTGTCCACAGGAACGATCATCATATCTGGAATACCAGAAGCTGATGCGTGAGATCCAGCACTTGTCGCGGCTGTATGTGGCCTGGCTGTTTGTGTGTGCAGAGGAGACCAAGCTGAAGTCAGCAGAGAATCTAAAAGTGATGCAGGACAACATCGCCAAGATGCAAGCCAGCATGGCAGAGAACGAGAGCAAAGTCCAGGAGCTCACAGCCCAGATTCAGGAGCTGCAAAAGAAAAAAGACCAGGTACTTTACACTGGGGAAGAAAGGGAGCGATTTTTCACAATTTGATTTTCTTTTTCTGTAATAGTGGGCAGATTTTTTCAGTACCTTTGTTGAAGTCTTTAAAATAATTTGTATGCTATAGGTCCATCCTCTGTATGTTTTAATCAAACTGCAGCAAAGTAATCCGTATCAATCTGCTCGTCTGTAGGAAGTAAATGGAGTATTAAAGTCTCTTGAGGAGGCTCTAGCTGATGTTCAGCGTGTGGACGCCAAAGCTCAGAGTGCACTTGACTTAAAAAAATCAAATCTCAAAGATGAAACCAAGAAGAGGAAGGAGCTTGTAAAGAACATGGAAGAGGTAATGGATTAATAAAAATCTTGCTATTCTATGACTTGCAAACAAGGGCAATGTGTACATCTGAATCATTTATTCAAACTGTTGTTTTCCTTGATCTGCAGGACAAGAAAATGCTTGTGGTGAAGGAAAAGGAGGTTTCTGTGTTGACCAAGCAGCTTCAGGCTCTGCAGGAGGAGGGAAAGAATGACAGCGCTGCCCTCGAGGCAGCTGAGCAGCATTTCAAAGCTGTGTCTGCAGGTCTTTCTACCAACGAGGATGGAGAGGAAGCCACACTCGCAGGCCAGATGATGGCCTGCAAGAATGACATAAGCAAAGCAGATACAGAGGCCAAGCAGGTGAGTCTTGCTTTTAGAATAAATATTTTTGCAGAAGGCTGATTATGCTTCTGTGACTGGAAAACGTTTTTTTCACTGACCTTATTCCCTGGGTTCTTATTTTATCATGAATTTCCAACCATCTATTTTTTTTCTTCCTTATTTATGCTCAGGCCCAAATGACGCTTAAGCATGCCCAGGCTGAGCTGAAGACCAAACAAGCAGAGGTGAAAAAGATGGACAGTGGCTACAAAAAAGACCAGGACACTCTGAAAGCTGTCAAAAACAGCAGGGAGAAACTAGAGGCTGAGCTAGCCAAGCTCAACTACGAAGGTACTAATTCATGATTATTTATGTATTTGTTTAAACAGGAGTCACATGCACTCACGTATGAGGTGCCTTTTCTGTATAAACCTGTGTACTAACTGGAGGGTTTTTTATGTCCTTCTGCAGATGGGAAGGAAGAAAGTCTGCTGGAAAAAAGAAGGCAGCTGTCCAGAGAGATAACTAAACTTAAAGAGACGCATGAGCGTCTTATGTCACGTTTCCCCAACCTGCGCTTTGATTACAAGTAAGAACTCAGATCTCATCAAATTATACCACATCTAATGTTATAAAGACATTTAATGATTTTCTAATTAGGGAAGTATTAAAAAAAATTAAAAAGGAGCACTGAGAAACTTTCATGTTAAAAATGTAGAGGTGTGTAAATTTATTTATTTATTTATTTTTATAAACTTGTATTCCTTTGCACACTTGGCTGACAGTTCCCTCACCTTTTAGCTTTGTTGTATTGTACCTGTGAAGGGGAGTCTTAGCCATTTGTTAATATATTGATATGATGGCAGATATATATGGGTTTTTATGTGGTGCCAGAGGACACAAGCTAATAAAATGCTAGGACATTTCTTTTCCTTCCTGGGTCCCCACTCTCTGTGGTCAGTTGTTGTTGTTGGGGGGTGTGTGTGTGTGTGTGTGTGTGTGTGTGTGTGCGTGTGCGTGTGCGTGTGCGCGTGTGCCCACAGTACTGAACAGTCCAATGATAATAGTTCTGGAGTGTGTCAACACAACATGTAGTTACATTTCTGGGTCGTAGGGTTTGAAAGCGGTTTGCAGTTATGATGTTGGGATAAATCCCCAATAAAGCCCAAAATTTAATTTATAAGAATAAACGAACAAATGAATCACATCCTCTCTTTTGAAAGGCAGGAAAGAGACACTGTGTGGAAAATTTAAAAATAAAAAAACATAAGAAATATGTATTTCAATAATCTCTTAGCTACCTCAGAATATCTTCGATAATTATAATTTCCAATTATTCCAACTCTGTTAATTGATAACTTCATCAAATTTCTTCAGTATACTTATCTTAAAGACTTTGGCCAAACAAAATATGAAAAAATCAATGCTCGAAAACGGGATTTAAAAAAAATCATTAGAGATTAAATCATTCCTTGAAAAACAGGGTTTATGTGTTTTTAGAGGGAGTGAACACTACTTAATGAACTCAGGTGTGCTAACCTCCTAAGACCTGAACTCTTCCATGGCATGCATTTTTAATTTCTCATTGATATTTGGGCATATTGGGACCCAATGAATGTAAAAACAAAGAAATACCTGATGATTTTTTATTTATTTTTTTACCTGATTTTTGTTTCTAAGAACAATGAGAGCCACATTTGAGGACATTCGTTTTAAATTTTGATAGAACTGTGGCAGTATAATGTCCTTGTAAGTGGATATCAGGCCCTTTAGAGCAAAATTTAGTATTTTGCTCTAGACAACCCAAAATGTGATGTCCACATATGTGGACGCCAGGTCCTAGGAGGTTAATGTTGTTTTTAATGTCCCTCTTTAGGGACCCTGAGCGAGGGTGGGACCGCAGCAAAGTGAAGGGGCTTCTAGCTAACCTGATCACAGTCAGCGACATCTCCTATTCAACAGCGCTGGAGGTCGTGGCAGGAGGACGGCTTTATAACATTGTTGTTGACACAGAGGTAGGTGTGTGTGACCAGTCTGTGTGTTGTTTATTTATTTATTTTCATTCACAGATCAGTGGGATGGCATAACTGAAGTTATTGATTTTTGTTTTTTTGTAGGTGACAGGCAAAAAGTTGCTAGAGAAGGGAGAGCTGCAGCGAAGGTACACCATCATTCCCCTGAACAAGATCTCTGCAAAGACACTTAATGACAGAGTGATCAACGCTGCCAAGAACCTGGTGAGAGAATCTTCTGAGTGTTTGGGTTTGAAAATGTTTGGAGAAGTTGTAAAAGTGCACTTAATTTTTTTTTTTCCCCCCCGTTTACTGAAACTTACCATTGACTCTTATTGCATTCTTTCTGTCTTATCTTCATCCAGGTTGGAGTGGACAATGTTCACACAGCTCTGTCCTTAGTCGGTTATGAGTCTGACCTACGTAAAGCCATGGAGTATGTGTTTGGCGCCACACTGGTGTGCGACACTCTGGACAATGCCAAAAAAGTGGCTTTCGATAAGCAGGTGATGACCAAGACAGTCACACTCGGTGGAGACATCTTTGACCCACAGGGAACCCTGAGTGGAGGTGAGAGCAAGGAGGACGTGTGTGCTCTGTCATGTGTTATTTATTGGATTTTGTTGCCACTGTTTTATGATGACTTTGAACATTTTACCTGCAGCGATGGTTTTATTTGAACTCACTCAAGCACTCAAAAAGTAAACTGGCTTTTTTTCCTCCTCTCAGGTGCTCGCTCCCAGTCTGCATCAGTTCTGTCCAGCCTGAAGGAGGTGAAGGAGGTTCAGGACAACCTGAATGAAAAGGAGGCCCAACTTCAGGATACTGAACGGCAACTGGCCAGCCTGAAGGGAACCGCTGAGAAGTATGTACATGCAAACACACAAAATATGCCCATGTTTTAACTGTTTACAGCAAAACTCTTAAAAACCTTGTTTTTAAGACTTAATGCACCACAACGCCGTTTAGTATTTAAAAGCAGTGGGAAAAAAACACAACAGAAACACACTGTGATGTAGCTGCCAGCATGTTTTCTCACCTACCCTGGTACATTTCCTTGTTCTTTTCACCACACTTCTCTCTCTCTCTTGCAGGTATCGTCAGCTGAAGCAGCAGTATGAACTGAAGGTGGAGGAAGAACAGATTCTGCAGGCCAAGGTGCAGCAGAGCTCCTTCCACCAGCAGCAAGAGGAGCTGGAGAGGCTGCGCAAAGCAATTGGTCAGAGAAATCAAAATACGTGGGGCAACAAAAAACCATCCAGTCTGCACTTTGTGTTTTCTAACTTGATCAAATGTGCTGTTTGTTAATCCAGAGGAGAGTGAGGAGACGTTGCGTGTTACTAAGGAGGTGCAAAAGCGGGCTGAAGAGAAATACAAGGTGCTGGAGAACAAGATGAAGAATGCTGAAGCTGAGAGGGAGAAGGAGCTGAAAGCTGCCCAGCAGAAACTCAATACAGCCAAGGCCAAAGCCGATGCCTTCAACAAGAAGCTGAAGCAGAAGCAGCAGGTTAAATGAACTTTTGACTGCTTTGAATAATTGCTACAATATACAATAATATATTTTTAATTTTAGCCAGAATTTTAGTCAGCCAGTGTGTGTCTGTCTGTTTTGTGTTTTATTTATTATTTATTTAACTCTTTCTTTGCTCATGTTTGCAGGAGGCTGATGCTGTGGCCCTGGAGCTGGAGGAGCTGCAGAGGGAGCAGGCTGGCTACGAGCAGCAGATTCAGGCTGTAGACGAGGCGATGAAGGCCATCCAGGAGCAGATTGACAGCATGGCTTGCACTGTATCCCAAAACAAGGTATTTGGGCCATTTTGAACATGCAAAGTAGCTCCCAGAAGTCTTTTGGCAAATAGACTTAGATGAGTTTATTACTGCTCCACTCCAGGGGTGGAACTCGTTCACGTGAACTTAAAAAGTGTTATGATTTATCACAATCAATTTGTCTGTGTGGGTTCTCAGTCATCCAGGTCATGACAGTCTTAAGAGGTTGAAAAAGAGGGCGACTGGACTCTCCTTCTTTTGTTAAGCTCTTACGAATCCCAGTCGATTATTAACTCAGATCTTTTAAGTAAAAGTCTGACAACTTTAATTAGGCTGTTACAGGGTTTCCACGTAGTTGTTTTGGTCCTCATTATGAATTATATAGTTTTTCTCTTGTGGATTATTGGGCTGAGCATGTGCCATCTTTCTATGTAAAAAAAACAAAACAAAAAACACCATCAAATGTGATGTTTATAAAGTTAAGTATCCAAATGCTTTCCTAATTTATTTTTTCTGTTGTAATGTAGGAGGCAGTGCGTAAAGCCCAGGAGGAGCTGGCCAAACAGAAGGAAGTGATTGTGTCACAAGACAAAGCGCTCAAGGTATATCTATCTATACATCTATATATATTTATTAATTAAATAATGTTACAAGCCTTCCACAGGAGGATTGTTGTTGTAACTGCAACAGTTTCAGTTTCTGACTCAAACATTTTAAAACATTTCACACTCCTCAGCACTGAGAGCTTCACAACTGGTTAGAACTTTCAGATATGACTGATTAACTGAATTGTTTGTCCATCTCAACCCTCCAGACAAAGTCCACTGAGGCCAATAAGCTCAGAGAACAAAACAATGAGGTCCAGCTGAAGATCAAGGAGCTGGAACATAACATCAGCAAACACCGCAAAGACAGCCAGGATGCTGCTGACAAGGTACACGCAAACTCTCATTAGCCCACAGTCCTCCCACTGCAGTAACACTTAATGTTGTCTTGATCCAGAAGATTGGAGTGAGTTTCATCTTTTCTCGTATGACTTGAGCATCATAAACACGTTTCCATCTCTCAGGTGACTCGGATGCTGGAGGAGCACGACTGGATCAATTCAGAGCGCCACTTTTTCGGTCAGCCGAACACTTCTTATGATTTCAAGACCAACAACCCGCGTGAAGCAGGCCAGCGGCTCAAGAAGCTGGAGGAGACCACCAGCAAGCTAGAGAGGAACGTTAACAAGAGGGCTATGAATATGCTGAACGAGGCAGAGGAAAGGGTGAGGAGGGACGAAAAAGTATATTTGTAACTCAAAGGCCTCAGCTACTGTCTGTTCCTCCATGTAACATCATTCCCTTCTGCAGTACAATGATCTGATGAAGAAGAAGAGGATTGTGGAGAACGACAAGGCAAAGATTTTGCAGACCATTGAGGAGCTGGACCAAAAGAAAAACGAGGCTCTTAACGTGGCGTGGCAGAAGGTATACTTCTCAGCACCTTTATTTATTCTTTCTCCTTTACTTATACTTATTGTCACCTTGCTTTGTTTTAAACTTACCATTGCAGGATTTTCAATAAATCTAATATCTGTGGATGTTATAAATCAGTAATGTCAGTGAACAGGACTTATTTTGTGCAGCAGCCACTTCTGCGTCTTTCTCTAACAGGTTTGAGTCACTATGAATATAAAAAGGTGTTAGGATCATAGGCTGTATGAAGAGTGTCACCACCCCATCTTTAAAATGAGGTCAGACAGTGAAACTGTACATATGTTAGGTAATCCTCCTTTCTTACACTCAGGTCATTTTTGTATATTTAGTCATCCTAACATTTTATTCAGTCTGATCCAAAACGGGTGACTGAGCCAAGAATCACATCAGGCTTCTGTAGGTTTTGCCCCCTAGTGGCCATTAAGAAGAAAGCAGGTTGGCTGCCTGTTTTACAGGAGTCACATGCACTTCTTAGTTTCTTTTTCTGCCTCCATACGACACATATATCATTGCCTCCTTCCTGTCTTGTTGTAGTTTTCTTTGTTTGTTTCTTAGTATCCTGTAGTTGTGGCATTTCAGATACTGGCTTTTGGTTGTTCCTTTTTTGTTTAACTTTAGAATAATTAATTTATTGCCCATTATCTCTCACTGTAGGTAAACAAGGACTTTGGCTCCATCTTCTCCACCCTGTTGCCAGGAGCCACAGCAAAGCTGGCTCCTCCGCAGGGCTGCGGTGTCCTGGAGGGCCTCGAGTTCAAAGTGGCCTTGGGTAACACCTGGAAGGAGAACCTCACAGAGCTCAGTGGTGGGCAAAGGTGAGTAACCTCATTCAGTATGGCCTTTTAGTGTCACTTCGATTGCACCTAAACAATACTGTAAATAAGTTGTGTCTGTTTTCAGATCACTGGTGGCCCTGTCTCTCATCTTGGCCATGCTGCTGTTCAAACCCGCTCCCATCTACATCTTAGATGAAGTGGACGCTGCTCTGGATCTGTCTCACACACAAAATATTGGACAGATGCTGCGGACGCATTTTAGACACTCTCAGGTAAGTTAAAGCATGAAGGTTTTCACTTTATTTCGCAGAATACACTTCCTGTCGTGAAATACCGTAAACCATTATTCCTCTTTTAAACCAAGTTAATGGGTAAAGTTTTTCCAAACCTTGTAATTTTTATTGTCTTTGCAGTTTGTGGTCGTGTCACTAAAGGACGGCATGTTCACAAACGCCAACGTCCTATTCAAGACGAAGTTTGTCGACGGCATGTCCACAGTGACGCGGACCGCGCTCAGCCAGAGCGACCCCAAGAAAATCCAAGAAAAGCCATCACAGAAAGAGAAGAAGAGCAAACAGCTCATCAGCTAATCATTGCACTGAAATTTCATCGCACATTATGTCATCTAAAAACCTTGTAACATAACCTAAGGAGGTATCGGTTAATAAGAGTTTTGTCTTTATCTCATGTATTCTTCTTTGTTTACATCTTTGCATTTCAAACAATAACGAGCTTTATTTTGTCTGAACTGTCCTTATTTATCCTTTCTCTTTTGTGGTTCACGTTCCCCTGCTTCCTGTCATCTGATTTATGTGCAGTTTATATTTTAGTAAATAAAGGAATAAATGCATTTTTGTCTGGTCTTGTTAGTTCTCCCATTGAAAGGGGGGGGGGGGAGTACATAATTCAATTTGTTACTCAAACATATCGAGTAATATGTGATATAAAAGGGCACAGAGAAAACTGTACGACACACTTTAATCTTTTTCGATACAAAACCCTACGACAGGGGACGGGAACTCCAGGCCTCAAGGTGACCTGCACGTGTTAGATATCACCCTGGGTCAACATAACTGAATCAAATGATTAGTTCATTACCAGGCCTCTTCAGGACATGTTAAGGGGCAAATTTAGCCATTTAAATAAACTGTTTTGGATCAAGGTCACATTTACAACCTGCAGGACACTCGGCCCTTGAGACCTGGCGTTCCCCCACCCCTGCCCTAGACATTAGTGACACCATAGCAGGCTGATATCAGCATTAAAAAAAAGCTAATCGTAAGGTGTTTTGCCTTACGAGGAGTTACACTCATTGAGTGCATTTGTTCCTAGTGCCTTCCACTGAGGCTGAAAGCGCTTAAACATGTGGTTTTAATACAGAGCCTATTTGGAATTAAGTGAAGAGTAATTGGTGCAAATTATTAAGGGGATTTTATTTATTCAGGGACAAATTCAAACAACTATAGCATCTCTTTGAAGTTGACAGCAGGTTTTTGTTTTTAAAAGACTTCACAAAATAGCCTTACATCTTGCTCATCCATCAGGCAAAAAACCTTAATTTTTTTAAGATCCCAAGAGTTCTCCAGTAGCCCCCGTCCTTTCACCACTAAGCAGTGATGGTGTTCACAACCCCTGAAAAGCCCCCCCCCCTCCATCCTTGTCGACTAAGGTGCGCAACCTTCTGTAGTTTCCAATGTTAGGCAAACCCACGACAGCAGTAAAGCTCCCAAAATTGGGGCTACAGGAAAACAGTGTCCACAAACCTAACACACTGGTTTATATATCATTTATCGTCAGCTTACTGTCCATTTAAACAAATAAATCTCAACAAGTTACGATAACAGCCTCGCCCTTCAACATGTCACTGAGTGCAGATGTAGAGCAAGGTTTGTTAGTCTCTTCAAGCTTTGCCAGCCATAAACATGAAACAGTCTGCATAAACAGGTGGGAGTCTCTTGGGCAACCCAGCATCGCAGCTCATGGGAATTATTATTATTATAGAGTGGGATATTTGTGAATCTCAGAGCATCAAAGAGGTCGGGGAAGTGTGCTAATGTATGGTCACTGATGAAGAAGGAAAAAAAGAGACACCGATGCTGTATGTTCTTGCCGCTGTGCGCTCAAGGTTGGCTTTGGATGTGTCTGCGCAGCTCCTGGGCCTTATCCCGCAAATCAGGCCTGCTGTCGGACTGCAGCGTCGACAGGGAGCGCTGCAGCTGCTCCCGGCTCTTCACAGACACACAATCCCACTGTTCACTCTCTGTTCATATCAGAGAAAGCACAGAAATATCATCAGTCAATCGATCAAATCTTTATTTCAACATATGAGTAATAAATGTAATCACACATTAAAAAAATCAAAACATGAAATCACTCAAACACGAATATGTACACACGATCTACAATTCTTTAACTACAGCAATCCAAAAGTGTTCCTTTTTATAATATGTAATTATCAATTTTTAATGTATAATACAACCACATCAATTTTTAATACTCTGCTTGATCCATATAGTGCTTTAAGACTACACATGCTCCTCATTGCTGTCTATACTTTTTTTTTTTTTACACTTAGCTCTTCCCTCACCACACAATCTTTCTTTTGTTTAAATTTAGTGACTATTTGTTCATATCAAAGAACATTTGAACTTATTCTTTTCTGTTATGATTCCCTCTAAAAGCTGCTGTAAACTCTGACCTGAACAAAACACGTTCATATCATCTGCAAATAATACAAGTTTCAGGGTGTTTGAGGCTTTACAAATGTCATTTATGCATATGTGGAACAAGTCTGAACCTTAATTCAGAGCAAACCTCACTACTGTAAAACCTTATGATCAAATGGAGATGCTAGAAAAAGAATAACGCTACATCGCCCAAGAATAAAACTGAAAAACAAAATACATGCTTGTATATAAGCAGGAATCGATATTTACCTCCAGTTCTCTTGACGATCACATCCACGACTGACAGGGCCTCGGTCCTCACAGAGGAGTAACTCTTGTTTTCTGGATAGAAAAGCAGCACAGTTGGGCATGAAACGCATGCGTATAAACTATAAAACAAAGTACCAGGACGTAGTGAAGGGCTTACCTAAAGGATATGTGAGAGCAGCACAGGTCTCTGTGAGAATCTCTGACAATGAATTCAAGTCGTCATTACCCTTTTCTAGCAGCAGTAACCTGCAACGAAAAAACAGCTCAATGCCTTTTAATCATTTTTTTTTCTTCACAGCCAGTCGAACACCTTCTCTTTGTTTCGCTGCTTACCCCTGGAAGTATGCCTTCATAGACTGAAGAACAGCCAGCTGCACTTTCCAGGTGCTCAGCTTAAGCTTCTCGCACATCAGATTGCACACCTCTGCCTGGAAACGTGCTACACACACACACACACACACACACACACACACACACACACACACACACACACACACACACACACACACACAGAGTTGAGAACATTACTTGCAGATCTTTCAATCAGCTCAAACACATTTCTTGCCCATTCTGTGGTAAGAAATTTGTGGAAGTTCTGCCAGATAACTTAAAAATCCAAGATACATGTAGTGGCTTATAATACGTCTAAAAAGTAGACAAAGGGAAAGAATGGTGTCAATTAAGGGGACAACATTTTTGAGCTGGTCCTACATTCCCATTTCTTTAAATGCCATATACAATATGTCAAAACAAATTTGGGGTTCAGTTTTGTCTCTTGTGAGAATAAACTTACTCTGAGTCTCGGGCTTTCTTGGCCAACCTTTTCCAAGAGTCTCAAAAGCACAAATAATAGCTTCGGTCTGCAGCTCTTTCTCCTTCACATCTTTATCATCATCGTCGTCGTCGTCTTCCAGTGATCTTGGGGATCCAACACCACTCTCTGGACTGCTCTGTTGTAAAATTATTAAGACAGGTTGAGTTCATTAAAAGACTTTTGCAAAATATGGCATCAATATTTTAATATTCATATTCAAGAGGCAGTAGGGAGGTTTCAACCTTCTTGATTAGAGAGAAAAGGATCTCTGCCATGTCGGCGAAACGGTCCTCCTGGCTGCTGTGGAGCACGTCCCCAGCACAGCGCAGAGAAGCAATTTTGTACACGAGATTCTCCTTACGACATTCCTTCAGCACAACCTCCAACACCTCAGAGATGGTGGGCTGGCCGCTGCAAGGCTTCTGTAGCTCCGTGCTGAAATGGAAGAAGTGTGACAAGAAATGTTGTGATGTACTTGGAAGAAAACATACAAAGAAAAGGCTGTGAGAGACTTTTTACCTGCATTTGGACACTACAGATCCAATGGCTTTCAAAAGCTCCTCCTGGAACAAAAATAGTTTAAAATAGAAAAATAAAATGAACACTTTCTTGTTTTCTTCAGGTATATTACATATCATTACCTTGCCAGCCCACGTGCGCCCAGATAGACCCTGCATTAAAGCTGTCAGCACCAATCCGAGGTGTGGCGCCACCAGTGAGCCTGTCTGTTCCTTGGCAACAGTTGCCATGGCAGCTGCACCCTGAGCCTTCATCTTCCAGGACTGGGACTGCAGCGCTTTCTGTGTGATGGCAATCAGCTCGGTCATGTACAGTCTGATGCCTCCAAAGCTTCCTGATTAGAAAAAAGTTTAAAGAAGTGGAAACAGAATTAAATCTTTATGTCATCACAAAAAGACACCATCACAAATATACAGCACATCTGAAGCTGAAAGGATTAGTTGGTAAAACAGAAACCTTGTAAAACAGGAAGATTTGCTTTGTTTCCTTTATATGTTCAGTGTATTGCAGCAGATTAATCAGTAATGCATAATTTTCATTAATGCTGTCTAGATTTTCCTCACCTGGAACGTTCTCCTGCCACACCTCAGACCACAGCGTGGCATCATGGCTCTCTCCTTTGTCCTCATCAGGACCCGGTGCCTGATGCATGCCCAGGAAAGCCAGTGGCAGGGCCACTCCCGCATGCCCTTTCAGCACATCTGGACTGTAGTGGCTGATTGCATGTACTGTCAGTGCACAGGATGACTTGTACACATTCTCTGGGAGCAAGAAAACACAAAGAGCAGAGTCTGAAAGCTAGCACTGAATTTAGTAAACCAACTTCTTGTGTTTTCAAATATAGAGCAGCTGGGAGAAATATAGACATATTTTACTTTCTCACCTTCTTTCTCCAAGTACCAGGTGTTGAGTTTCAGCAGTAGTTTTTCTACACTGCTGTCTTTTGCTGACTGATGGGAGAAAACAGATGTCCTTATGACTTTAACAAATCATTATTTCTAAATCATCAACAAGATTACTTATCACAATTGCTGCTCACCCTGACCAGGTGTCCCAAAGCAAAGGCATAAGCTTTCTGTACTACAGTGCTTCTGTCATGGATGCCATTCAGCAGGGAGCTCATAAGTTTACCTGAGGAAACAAAAACAGTTATCACAGTTAACACCACACTTCCATCATCCAATACACAAACTAGATGAACAGATTCAAACTTGTCCTGTACCTGAGTGTGGGGTCAGATCCTGTGGACACTGCACTGTGAGGGAAACAATTACACTAGCACAGCCACCCTGTGAGGAGAGACAAAGAGTAGCAGGTAAACTTGGAACACCTTGGTAGAAAAAAAAGAAAAGAAAGGAAAGAGCCACTGTGTGGAAAAAAGGCAAATGTACGAAAGATCGGTATGATGATGCAAAGAAAGCTAAATAACTGTGTTTTTTACCTTGGTGCCCAAACCTACTCCACTCTTAAGCAGCTCACAGAGTCTGGGAACCAGTTCTCCCAGAACAGCAACATCCAGGTGCTGCAGACACTGAATACAAAGACAGCAAAATATATGTCACATGCTTTTGTAACACTTTAAATAAGGCACCTCTTTGTGACACATCTACTTAATTAATTAGTAAGGTTGTTTTGTTTTTTACCATGTTAACAGTCTCCATCATTGGAGAGGATTTGGCAGCACTTAGTCTGGCAGCATCCATGGCACTCTAGAAGTAGAGTAATAATAACTCATGACAACTTTTAATAAACTTATAGGCTTCGATTTTTTTATGGAGGCGAGTGCTGAGGTTACCTTTTCCTGCTCTGTGGCTCGGAGACTCAGGTAGTTGAGGACCTGAGGCTCCAGAGTGCTGAGGGACTCCAACAGAGCTGGGATTAACCGGGAAGCATGGGGCCTTAGTCTGGCACCGGCAGTCTTACTGATCTTCACCAGGGTCTGGATACTGATTTGGAAAAAAAGAGATTGTTGAGAGAACAGAACACACAATTATACAGCAAAAAATTACGACCTGGTAACGTGATGACCGAATGATGAATTAAAGTTAGCATCGTGCCATGTTGGAAAAGCGGAAAGGTACTACTACTAAAACATTTTACTAGAATTAAAACTAGAATTAAAGCACAAGTTTACATTAAAAGACTGCCACAGAGGAAAAACCAAACCAAGATATTACCTGAGTGAGCGAACCTCTGCGACATTGCTAACAATGCCTTTTTCCAGTAGGGTGGGTAAAATCACCGCCACAGTTCTCTGGGCTCCAGAGCCTGTAGACTCACACATACGGGTGCACACCTGGAGAGAGAAAAGGTACTCAGACAAGCACACATGTACACACAAACACATACACAGGCCAGAGTTGTGGCAAACAGCTTTACCTTACTGAGTGTTTTCAGTGTTAGGTCTGCAGCCTTCCTCACAGACTCCTAAACAGAAAATTTTTTTACTTTGTAATAATGTACATTTTATTTTTTTTGTTATGCATCAGTGAACGAATTCAAACCTTTGTGCCACATCAATGAAAGAAACACTGATCTCTGATCACTTCCTTCCTACCTTGATGTCATCAAGGACTCTAAACAGGGTCTCCCATATTTCTGCCAGGTGATCAATAAGGTCATCAGCCTGACGGCCTCGAATCAGGTCATTTAAGGCCAGGCAGCTGAAAGAAAAATTCACATAAACGTTTAGCCTTTAAATCTTATTCTAAACAAACTGCAAACATTATTAACAAAGCATCCATTCTAATGCAAGTTAACAAAGTCAAAAGCCAAGGCTGATGATCTTATTTTTTTTTAATATAAGTGTACATGCACCTGGACTCTCGCACTCGCCAGGCGTTGTTGGTCAAATTAGAAATCACATCCTGAAGGATCTCTTTGAGATACTTATCCACCTGTAATAAATCAGAACAAGCAAGCAAGCAGGCACATGTAACTAAACAACTATGTCTACAACCATTTTTTTTCTAAAGACAAATAATGTTCTGTAGTTTGTTTTTTTAATGGATGCAAATGTACAACAATCAGCTCTTACCAGGGTCTTATCAGTGACCAAAGCATCCCAGATGCTTGTCATGGCCTGGCGAATGCTAAGGTTGGGATCAAACTGGTAGCGGTACAGACGAGGAATTATCTGAGGCAGGAATGGAGCCAGCTGTTCCCCGGCTTTAGCTGCAATCATGTGGAAACCAAAAGCTGCTCCCTGAAAGGAGGATAGGCATGATCAGGTTGGAAGGGGCATGGATGTCACGGATGTAAAAACTGGTGAATACAAACATGATACCTTGCGAGAGTTCCACATGGCATGATGATTGGCTAGGTTCATAAATTTGTACACAAGATCTGGTTGGTTCAGGTCGCTGGCCAATGAACACAGCTCCTTGTATGTGGACAAACCGTGACTGCCAGAAACCATGAATACAGATTATGTACAGAAGTAGGCCAAGAAGGGTGAATGTGTGCAAACTGAGCACAAAGATTAAATACATTTTAAAAAGCATGAATATATTTATTACACTTTCACTGAAATAGGAGCTAAAAATGCCAGTAGAGGTGATATGCCTTACCCATCAGGTGTTTTCCCCAAACCTTCTCCTTGGAACACCTCTGTATCCCCTGAGACTGCATGTTTCACTCTGTTTACAAAAAAAAATAAATAATGATTTAACAATTAGCCCAATGCAAGACACGATTGTAAGCTTGTTACAATCTTTGTCCTTCAGTTTAACACTGGTTTCAATCACAATTTCAAGTTTCCCTGACAAACCACTGGAGACCAACAAACCTGCCTGGATCGAGCACAACTTTAGGTGAAAACTGAAGGACACCCACAACAATATATTGCTTTTGTTCTATTTTTAAAAGCGCAAAATTTGACAGAAGCTCGATGCATGTGTTCATCCTGCCCATGGTGCACATTAGCTAATCATTAGTCCTCCCACAGTGCTTAATGGACCATTTAAATTATTTATTTTTAGACTGGGTCTTTTTTAAACATTTTGTGAATCCACTGCTTTATGATCCAAGTCGAGTCAGTCAGCTCTGTGAAACAGATACATTCAGAGGTCTTAACCCTTTAAGACCTACCATAGAACAAAGCCCGCCAGAGCTTATATTATATTTTTACATGCTGTGGAGCCATTTTTGGGAGCATTTCAAGTTGCTATACATCATTACAACCATTACAGCCTAAATTTTAATAATATGTATGCATTAAGTGCATAGTAATTACATAAATTGCAAAAAAGTGCAATAAACTACAAAAAAATTGAAAATCGTTTTGTTTTTTTTTAACATATATTTCTAGTTAGAGAAATTTAAGACGCTTATCCCTCAAAACTGTAAATACAGAAAAGTTGCACAAAATAGTTTCCTACCACAGGAAATTTATTTTGAGTGTCTTCATAGTTTTATTTTTGAAAAACACCAATTTTTATACACTGCAGAAAAAACGAAAATAAATATTATAGTGCAAAAACAGCATATATATCAAAATAAAATATTTCCAGCAGTGCAATATGAGTCCTAAGCATCCCAGAAACAACACAGAAAGTCATAAAGTCAAACATAACTTTTAAAAACACCAGTATAGGCTCATGAGGCCCTGACGGTAATAAAAACTACATTTCCGCAAAAATTACGTCACTTCCGGTTTCGGGCAGGTCATGGCGGACATGCGATAGTTCGCGCTGACGTCTATTCCAACGTAGGAAGTGTTATGAACAGCTGATCGGATCGGCAAGGCGTGTTTCTGGAATATTATGTTTTTGTTGCTGCAAGCGCTTTGTATGCAGTTTTTGCAAAGCTTTATGTGGAAGGAAACTGTGACCGAGGACAAGCTGATGGCATAAGATGTAAGTACAACTCCTCCAGTTTCATATGCAAAAAAAATTATTGCGCTAGCTCACATGGTTGCAGAGCTACCGGGATTTTAAAATAGTTGCACAAAACGGAGCGTGCCCGCTCCGATCGGTTTTAAAAGGTTAACCCAGGAAACTGAGCAGCATCTTTGTGAGTCCATAATATTCCATTCCCATTTCTTCTAATTTTTTATTCTGTACACAAACTTATCAACACTTGCAGTAAAAAAAATAAAATTAACTGTATCTTTAGACCATTTTAGCTTTCAGCTGGGTATGTGGAGGACCTCATTCAACATGCACTACGGTCTAACAGTTTGTTTCAAAACAATAAACCTGTTTCTAGATTTTTCCCTCATTCATGCACAAGCTTGAAGCTGTTGAATCTGTACTCAACCCAACCATCCACTCACCTTTTACCAGTCATGAGCGTTTCAACAAGAGTGGACACCAGTTCCTGCTGGTCACCCTCTCCCCCCATCTCATAGACCAGACCAAGGCCTTTAGATGCCACATCCTGACTCAACTCTGAATGAAAGAGGAAGAGTGAAGCGTGAGGAAGTGCACAGGCACAAAGCTAGCAAGTAATGAGCTGATCAAACAGTTCACTTAGACTTGACTCTGATCTTACCGTCAGGGTCTGAGAGAACAGAGATAAAGGCCCCCTGAATCTCTTTCAAATGTGACTGTAAGAGTTAAAGAAGAGAAACAAAATTACGGGTATTTGACATACGTGCATAAAGAAATTAAATTTGCACACTAAAGACTTTGGCACATGAATATTTTTCCCAGAAAGGTACAATTTCACATTTCAAACATCTGATATGTTTTCTACGGTCTCACAAGATCTGCAAATCATTGCATTCTGTTTTTAATTTACATTTCACCCCGAGTCTCAATTTTGGGGTTAAAAATACACACCGTAATCTCCTTGTGCTGGCTGAGCTTCTTGACAAGGGAAAGCAGCCAGATGCAGGCTGCCTGCCGGACGTGGGGGTTCTGGCTGGTTATATACTTGGTCAGGATGGCGTTAAGGACCCAGGGAACCACATCATTGTTTTTTACATCTGTCAGCAGAAAGGAAAAAGTGGAAATTAAAACTTTTGTGGATAAAACATTCAGCTTTTAGATAAAAATGGACTGCTGCAGGTGAATTTATGCTCAGAAAATTCAAAATAATGTCAGACAGAAAAGATAACCATGGATTTCATTAGGACGACTGCTGGTATAAAGCTGAATATGGTCATGCAGAGTGGACAGTAAGTGTGCCACTATACTGGAGAACCAAATCAGAGTAGTGTGAACTTCAGAAATGGCAAAATTCATTAACAGATAAAAAAAAAATGTTAAAAGCACAATACAAGCTGGGACTACATTTTAGAAATGTACTCTGTGGTGGAGTGTAATGGTCCTCGGTGCAGGTCCATGGATCTCTGGCAGCTCCAGAACTGGTCCCTACTGCACCACTTGTTATGGCCTCTCCTACTGTGAATTGTAGCTCCACCTGCTTGGCCTTGGAAAGATTGAGAATGTAAAAAAAAAAAAACTTGAGTACTGCTGCCAGCAACGAGTTGTTAAGCCGAGTGACAGCTCAAGTAGAAATGTTTAGAGACAATACCAGCATATCTGTGCAAAAATAACCACCTCAATACAGCCCGATTCATTACCCTGACCTCAAAAAGTAAAATGTTAAAAAACAAACAAACCTTAAGCTACCAATTACACCTGTTCATTTGAACCTAGTCTTTTAAAAATGTACTATCCATCAGTATGTTTCATACCTCTACAGAGTCCATAAGTCCCTGCAGCAGCTTCTTCTGATGAGGGAAATCTTCATCTCCCACTGGCAGATAACCCAAGGTCATGATGGCTCGTTCCTTCATCTGGAACAAAGACACAAACATGATGATCAAGATAAAAAAGTAGGCAAGAAAATCTAAGGACCCGACATATCATTAATTTATACAGTGCAAATAAACCACTGATATAATGTGTGCCAGTAACGATCACTGGAAAGTGCCTCTCAGTAGCCATTTTTTCGATTACATTTCTAGAATACCTTTGTACTCTCCTTGCCAGAGGGAATGCGGGCCAGCAGGTTTTCTACAACAGAGAGTTTAGTCAAGCCCTCTCCCTCTGCAGGGATCAGCAGGTGGCCATTACGCCCAATTTCCCCCAGAGCTGTACAGGCTGCTATAGCCAGCATTGCACTGCTGTTGTCCAGGAAGGAACCTTGACGAACATGAACAAAAATGGATCAAACAGCATACAAAGAAGCGAATCATTATTTATGATATAAACTTTAAAACTGTCAACTAAAAACTAAGGAATTAAAAAAAAAATACTGTATAATCATTACAGTATAGGCAAAATAAAATTTAGCATCAGTTTTTGGTACTCTAACAGTTACCAAATCAGTAAATGAATGAAGCTGATGTGAAATAATTACATACCAATTGTCTTTGTTGCCATGGCAGCAAGTTCATCATCTTCCTGGGAAGAGATGTTCATTTGCTGCCCCATGTTTTCTGTCGAATCAATGGATGTGGCAGCTTTTTTCCTGCTCATGTTCCTTCCGACCATATAGCCAAGAGCCAAGATGGCACCATGCTGAGTTTCAGGGCTCTGTGATTTGACAAAGCAAGTAAACATTAATGCAAGGTAAATTTTCACAGCTATAAAATAAATGAAGCTACGAACGGCTGTGTAGCAACAAAGTGGCATTACGTGGTTGTCTTTGGTGATTTTGACGAGGTTCTGCACGGCCTTCTGCAACTCGTTGCCAGTCATAGTCGAAACCACAACAGCATACAGCTGGGCTGCCAGCTCCCTCATGTCCTCCTTGTTTGTGTTCATCAGACTCTGGGGGGAAAAAAAACATCTGCTATTACAGCGATGAGATCTGTAAAATGTGCACTAGGCTGATGGTTTTACAATATCACAACACAGCTGAGCAGCTGGATTATCTGGTATCTGTCTCATTTGTGAAATAGTAAATACCCATATTGGCACTAACATCCCACATATTTATGATACTCACTTTAATCCAGTCGATTTTATCAGCAAATCTGGGAGCCAGTTTCTCCGGGCACACAGACACAACCTCCAGTAAACAGTACATGACAGGGATTCCTGTTAAGAGATTATTACATTAAGTACAATTTCCTGACAAACATAAATACCTGGAAATGCACATGGATTCTTAAAGGAACACAACTTATTTACATGAAGCACAAACTGAATTTTGCAGTCTTTTATCAAAGAGACAGTCTTCTTGAACAGAAGATACTTGCAATTTTTAAGAGTCAAGAGATTTTTTGGTTACTTAAATATTCACTGCACATTTTCAGAGCAAAAAAAAAAAAAAGTTCCAAAACCTGCTTGATTGTTTAATAACTAAGTGCTTCCTCACCTCCTACAGCAGAGAGCAGCTGCTGCAGAAGATCCATGTAGACATGTACAGGATTTGCTTCAGAGCCCTTTGACCCTGAGGGCTGAGAGTCAGAAAACAGCAGCGTGTGGACATAGCGGCCAATGGCAGGGGCATCATCCTGCATGTCTGACAAGCGTGTGGACATGGGCATGGCCCCGGCACTGTGGGCTAAACACATCCTCAGGTAGAGCATGATCTGGGACAACAGGAAACGGAAATGAGACGGATTAGAAGACAAGCATCTAGCACAGGTATAAGAGGTATAAGACTATAAGATGGGCCAGTGTCACGATTAATAGATGCCGTGAGGTCATAACAAATTCATATTTACCTCGCCAAATGCAGAGGGGTTGAAAGGAATTGTGGAAGTTCCCACAATGTACTTAGCTGGAGTCTTGATTCGCTGAGCGGCCTAATAAAGACAAAAGTGCAGAGATTTAAGATTTAAAACGTCTTAGTAAAAACACCATCATGAGAAACTTGGAGAACATGCTCAGAGCCTCACTTTCTCCTGGATATAAGCCACCATATCAGGAAAGGAGGGCATAGGTTTTGGTCCCTCCTTCTCTGAGCTCTTGGTATGGAAAGCCCTCAGCACCCTCTGGGCCTCCCCAGACACCTCTTCTCTTCTACAACACAGAAAAATAAGACACTTCAAGCTTTTCTGCAGGTAAGTACACCTAGGACACATTTTAGTTTAAGCTCAAAGCTTCTTCTTTGTACTATCAATAATTTCATGACCCAGTAAAATGTTTACTGTGTGTTCTTGTCATTTATTTACCACCACACGAAAGATTACTGTGTTTTTCAAACTTACGGGTCTCCAGCAGCCAGCAGCAGTAGGTATCTTGATGGCACATGATCAGGAGCAAAGACCGTGCTGGCAAACTTCATGGCCACCTGGCGAACCTGCACCTCCGGCTGTTACAAAACAAAACAAAAAACAACAAAGAACTATACGAGTGTTTGATTTGCCTCATTTCTACTTATTAAACCCACCAAGATTAAAGTTTATTCTACCAGTTCTGCCTCTCACCTTTCCAATATATGCAGCCACCAGGGCCTCCATTAGGTTGAGCAGTGCTCCTTGGAGGTTAGCGTAAGCTCCAACCATCATAGACAAAGCCTCCTGAATAGCTAGACGGACATCAGCTTCTTCCTGAAGAGGAATTTTAGAAATTTCAATACCAGATGCACAAGAATAGAGTTTAAGGCAATAATTTTATATGGACTGTGAGTGCCAATATCTTGTAATGCATTAGTTGCTTGGTACTCAGTTTTCACTGCAACGTCTTTCCCCTACCTTACACATGGACTCAAAGAACTGCTGCACAAGTGCAATGTCCTTTGTGAAGAGCTGAGGCATACGACTAGAACAGAGGACCGAGATATTTTGTATTACATCATTTGAAATACAATGCAAAACTGGAAATGTTTAAATAAAGAAATAGTTCATTATTTCCTTATACCTTGACAGCTTTCCAACAGCAGAGTAAGCAACACACAGTAACTTAGGATCCTGCAAAGACAAGTGTTTCCCAGTAAGTATATTTCAAATTAAAGTGCGCGACCCTGTATGAACTTCACATTATTTATGTCTTGCATTTTACCTCCTTGTATTCATTGATGAGCTTGGTAAGACCATTAAGCAACATTAGCCCTAAAGGCTTATTAGTGTCAGGGCATCTAATGAAAAATCAGAGAGACAGAATCAGCTTTTAATTACTTGAAACACACTGATGAAGACAGATGTATCTGTAGGAAGACGAAGAAAAGACTTACACCATGCAGATATGATGGACAAACTGTAGGGTGAGAGACAGCAGTTTGTTGTTTGTGCTGGCCCCAAACAGACCGTCATAAACAACCTACAGAGGACAGAAAGCAAACTAGTGAGAAAATCTGGAAAGTTTACTGTTTTGCATGGCAGTACCTGAAAAATACCCATATATCAGAGTTATCTGGATACACTAAAACAAACTTCACACTGAATAAAAAAAGAAAACATGGCCAGAAGCATCACAGATCGTACCTGGATATTAGCTGGAAAGCACTCTGCAGCCAGACGTGAGCGTAGAAGATGCGGCAGGATCTTCAGCTTAACTCTTGTGCTTACTGGCTCATGTTTCAGCTCTTGCTTCATGCCGCCCCCCTACAGTATACATATAAAGGGATTTTACATTTCTACGGGTCAAGAAAATACTTATGTTCACAGGTTATGTTAAAAAAAAGAGAGTTTAAATGTTGAGTTTGAGTTGACAAACCTTTGTTTTAAGAGGGACATCCCCCAGATACACTTTGAACATCTTGTTGATAATTAGAGGATTGTTCCAGTCGATGATGCTGAAACATTACAAAACAAGTGCATTACTAATGATAGGAATGACAGTTTGACAGTTTATTCAGCTCCTCAGAAATACTTGAAAAAGTCTGACTTTTTAAAAATTATTTTTACAAAATCTAGGAAACTGTTAAGTTGTATAAACTACCGGACAAAAGGAGCACTTAAAAGTGGAGGACTTGGTGATGCAAATACAAACACAGACATAAATCAAGTTTCATGGCCTACCTTTGTTTGCTCTTCAGCTCCAGATCAGCTGCAGTGGCCACACTGTGTCTGGTGTCACTTGACGCCACCACCAGGTGGACCACCGTCTCCACTTCTGGGACTTGCTTTGCCTCAATGAACTTCACTATTCCCAGTTTACACTGTTGGAACCAAGTACACAACAAGGAACTATTTAGTCATAGTAAACATGCCACATGGTGCTTCACCGTCCACATTTATATTAAAAAATATACATTACAGAAGAAATTGCTCTGAAGAAATTATACCAAACAGTCAAATTAGGGGTGAAGGTGGAAAATTTATAGACATAACTGATTCTAACCTGAATGTTTAGAAGCTATTCAAAGATTTGCCTTACAAAAAAAACCCCTCCATATCAGTGTTTCCCGCAGATTTGAATATTTTTGTGCCGATAACCTGTATGCATCCACAAGCGGAGGCACAAGCACTGCATGTGTACAGCAATAATCATCTCCAGTTACTCTTTACGCCTGCAGATGGACTTCAAATGCACAGTGCTGAACTGCAGCTGGTCGTTTTTGTCATTCTCTGCATCATCTGTGATCTCAGTATAGTTATCCACCTACTGCATGTTTTGATGAACATGAAACTCAGTTACAATGAAACCCAGGGATTGTCTTTGTTAACTGCAGTGCACAATGGTATAGTTGGGCACTATTCCAATGAATGACAGTGAATGATATTCAGGATTGTCATTAAAGTCACCTGACTAGCAAAAGACTGGGATGGCCTAGATTAGTTGGTAAACAACTGAACTTTCAAAACATTGGCAAGGGGGACCAAATCTACCAAATCAACAGGACATTGAGCTATCCACACAGACAGACAAAAACAATACAGGTGCAAGATACACAAAATTCACGGTTCGGTTCGATACTTTGGTGTCACGGTTCAATATTTTTTCGATACAAAAAAAATGTTCATGCCTTTTTAATTTGTCATTTATTAAAATTATAAATATATATTTTAACTCAAAAGTACAGTTTTTAAACTTAATGTTGCTGAAACAACAAAATAAATCTATCTGATGGAGAAATCACTCATCTTTGGAAAAGAGAGTTTATTACAGAGAAATGGCTCTTTCCAAAATAAAAGCTATACTATACGCTTCTTCTGGGCTATATTCTCAGCAGCATATTAAACATATCAGGTCCCCATAAGGAGAATCATGTGCTAACGGCTGTCTAAATGACTCGGGTAAAGTTTGTAGCATGCATGCTTGTTGTTTTTGTCTGCTTCCACTTGTCTTTGCACTAGGATGATGTCGGTGTAAATGTGCAGTCATATTTGTTGTGTTCCCACTAGTGCTGTCAGCGTTAATCTCGTTAAAATGACATTAACGCCATAACGCGGCAAATCTCCGTTAACGAGTTACCGCGGATCGCCCCCCGTGCGTGGGGCTGGACGGCGTCAACACGTTAACGAGCTAACTGCGCTAACGCACTAGTTCCCACAAATTGAGCATTGCTTGGCACATCTGACATACTGTTTTACTTTTGTTTTCATGTGAAGCTTACCATCAGGGTCATGCTTCACATGAAAACCAAGATAGTTCCAAACGCCAGATCTGAATGAGGGTGGGGGAGGTTCAATTTCAGGTAGCGTTGAGGCAGTTGCCATGTTGCAAGCTTAGCTTCTGTCTTGCTAGCTTGCGTTGCGCTCAGTGGAACTGCACTCAACAGTGCAGCCTAGGCAGAGTAGTCGAACGCAGATCCACTGAAGAAAAGTTGATAAAATAAATAAAAAATGTTGTATTGTTCGATACATATGCGTACCGAACCAAAAGCACTGTATCGAACGGTTCAATATCTATACGAGTATCGTTGCACCCCTAAAAAACAAGTCACCAAACATACTCAGATGGGCATAAATATACTTGGCCGGCCTGCCCAAACACTGAGCATATTACCTTTCCAAACAGATAAACATATAAAGCCAGTTCTCATCCTCCCAGTTCAGTTTGTATACCTGCTCCAGCTGTTCAGCATTCCACTGGGCTTCTCCAATCACCCTCTTGGCAGCATATACACTCATCCCTGGAGGAGGCTGTGGGAGACCCTGACTACTCGCAGCCACTGTCCCATCTCCAGAAGTACCCTGGGAGGAGGAGGGAGCGGGGCGAGTTGGAGATTCATTCAGCACAAACCTAGGAGGAGAAGGACACTACACGTCAACAATTTGTGGTAAAAATACTTCTCGCAAGGAATTAATTTCACCAGAGGTAGGTCTGCAACCCTTATTCGCTTATGAATCGTCAACTCACCCATAAGGCATCAGTAAAACATCTAACATGAACTCCAACAGCAGGTGCATTGTCTTTGGCCGCTCAGTTAGGTTAAACAGAGAAGCACTCTTGGAGGTGTCAGTAGGATACTTTATGTGGTAAAGAGTAGGGATCAGCAGGTGCATCAGACTAAGAGAGAACATAGAGTATAGACAAATTAAATTAAAAATAATAAGCTGATATCTCAAGATTGCTTAACACACATGTCACACAACCATATCCAAAATGGGTGTTTGGATACATCCCCTTACCTGTCCTGCTGTGGCTGTGGTTTTCCTTCCATGGCAGTGATGAGGGTCGGGGCTAGCTCACACTGTTTTACCACCTCCAGACGAGGGTAGCCCATTTTAATGTAGATGATGGTGAAATTCTGCGTATAAATGTGACCATCAAAACTCTGCTCTCAATAATAGGCCAATTTTTAAAAACACAAGTCAATCTAGGATCACTAACTAGATTTTAAAAAAACCCCACATAAACGTCAATTCAATCATGTGTATTAAATTGTGTTTTTAAAACAAAACAAAACAAAGGGACAAAAACACTGATCTGATTAAATCCCATGTGGTAACTGTGTGATACCTTACCAACGATGTTCATTGGCCCATAAGGCAATCACGCCCACAAGGCAAACACGAGATCCTCCACTATATGGCAAACATCCTAATATGAGATTCTTACCGTAACGAAAGAGGCAGCTGCAGGGTCTTGGTACTGCACAAGCAAAGTTTCTACTGGAAGTTGAATCTTAGGCCGGCTTTTTATCCTCTTATTCAGGTGGACCAACAACTCCATTACCTAGCAGAGAATACGCAGTTTCCACATTTTATTATGTAGTTAAATAAGACAGATGCATAAACAAAGTAAAAGGGATCTAAGCTCCTTGAAGAACCTTTGCATCTAGAGAACTGAGTCTATATCTCTGCTATACCTTCAAATAATTTTTTTCTGGGCTGAACTTTGAAGTAATGATACTGCAGTTTATAAACACATCTCCCTTGTAATGCAGTCATTATAATCTCTTAAGTAACAGAGACAGGCTACACCCTTCTTACTTTCTTCCGCACCCCCTCTTGAACGCTGGAGAGCTTGAGGAGAACAGGGGGTAGGAACTTGGAGATAATGTCCTGCAGCTGTTCATCTGTCTCTGCATGGCCCAGGCGAAGGAACACACGTTCCAGTTGATCTGTCAAAAATACATATAACACCCTTGTTAACTCATTTTCCAGGCGGTATTTGTCACACGCTAATTATTGGCCCCATCATGGCTAATTTCGCAATATCTTTCTACTCAAGTATCTCACCCAGTAGTAAGGTATCTGCAACACAAAGACTACGACCTTCAGTTTAACATAGAGCAACATGCATGCTTAAAACGGTCTCACGGGCATGTTGCTGCAGTTCTGCTGATAAGTTCGTCCTGTCAGCTGCTGTGCTGGTGCGACCATCACCCAGCCCTGCCTTCCTTCTCCTGGCATGGCTCACCAAGCACCCAGCTAGCTACAACAACTGACAAGACTATTCACGCATTTGATCGTTTCTGTATTATTCAACTAGCTTTTCACTTAAGGTCACATCCTGCAGGTCAAATCCCCAATACCCCGAATATCCTAGCAGTTACTGCGCACTTTCAAAGTTTCATAAATGGATATATATTAATAGCCTACGTGATAGTTTCTTTTTGACCATGACTGGGCAAACGGCCTCCTGACGATAGCATTCTGGTTAGCTTAGTAGCTAGCTATCGCACCTACCCCTGGTTTTTAACTACAAGAAGCTTTAGCGTTACACCAAAAAACACCCCAACTGTCAGGGCGGATCAGGCATTTTCCTGGATACGTTTTTAGAAACCACGAGTGCGACATTTGACAAAATATATGAATCGCCAATAACCCAAAAAGAAACTTACTGAGTTCATCCTGGGCAGCCATGTTTGCAGAAAGTCAATCAGCGACCCCCACAGTTTAGAGAGTGTTACTGCATCCACCGACGCCACTCCTAAGCCACTGCTTCATCACCCCAGACACCAAAAATTATTAAATGACACACAAGGAATCACAAGGAAGTTTTGTACATTTAAATTGTGCAGCACAGATCCTACATGCTCTTATTCTACAGGCTCTCACGACAAATACAACTAGATAGATAGATAGATAGATAGATAGATAGATAGATAGATAGATAGATAGATAGATAGATAGATAGATAGATAGATAGATAGATAGATAGATAGATAGATAGATAGATATTATTAGTATTAATTTCCCAGATTTTATTGATTAGATTCATATGGGGACAGGTAGTACTTCAATCTTCTTCCCTTCTTCTGCTCCTCCCATCAGCTGCTCATTTGACTCAGTATTGCCCTATCACTGGCATTCTTTTCTGTCACACCAACTGTCTGCATGTCCCCTTCATTACATTCATGAATCTTCTCTGTGGTCTTCCTTTTTTCCTCCTACCTGGCACCTTGTTATTCGGCATCCTTTGTCAAATATATTGCTCCTCTGCACATGTCCTCTCTGACTTTGTCTCCAAACTGCTCAACTTGAGTTGTCCTTCTGATCTACTCACTTCCATTGAAATGCTTAACCTCTTTAGCTCCACCCATCTCTTTTTTTGTCAGCACCATCATCTCCAAACCATACATCATAGCATGTCTCACATTTCATCCATCAGCTCCTCCTTCCATCGTCCTAGCACACTCATTAGCAGCTCTGTCCTTAATCACGCTAACCAGCTTCTTTGCCAGTCAACCTGTACAAGTTCTCTATTCTTTAGTGTCCAGCCTTGCATACAACTCACTATAAGCTGTGTCCTTTGCTTTTGTTCCAGTACTGCTGCCCCTTTTTTCTTTGTCATCCTCTTCCTTCAAATGCGTTCTTGTACCTTTTCCTTCCACCACCAAAATCTCATTGTCTACTCTCCTCAGTCCAGGGGATACACGAAATAACTTTTTTTTGTACAATTATTCATAAATGACTAATTCCGTACTAATTCTGGAGCATTAAATCCCAACCTAACAAACCTCTCACAACCAGGCAACCCAAAACTTATTTTCATCAGATGCCTAAAAGAGCCTCGGCTAAGTTAAGCTACTATTAAAAAATCCTTTGGGATTTAACTTAAGCTTAATTGTTTTAGCCCTTGATATTACAAATTGCACAATTAACTCCAGATTTTTTTTAAATTTATTTATAGCTTTAAAAACAAAAATAACTTTCACCTCTGGGCCTCAAGGTGCAGCTATAGAAATGACAAAATATTAGACCAGCACTTTTTGACTTTTTAGCGCTGGGGATGCAGGTGCACTTACTACCTACGTCTCTGGCTGCGTTCCAGTTGACGGGCTCGCCTCCCGATCCGCAGATCTCACAGCGCCTGGATAGGTTACTGCACCACGGCCGTGCCTGTGGAGGCGGTGTGGGACACCGCCGTTCTGCACGGCACGAATCAGCAGCAGCTGTCATGTGAATCAGCTGTACGAACAAGGAAGGGGATAAACAACAACACGACCCGAGTCTTTCTAAATCAAGGTAAAACAAAACAAAACAAAACCCTGTACACTTTAATGCGGACATGATGTGAAATACCGGCGAAAATTGTGCAGAGGAAGCTAGCTTTGCGCCAGTTTGTGTGAAAGCAGGGTGCATTTCGTGACTCCTGTGCAGAATTAGCCGAGCTATCAACAGCTAAGCGTTAGCACTGCCACAAACACAAGTTGGCACGCTCTCATGCCACTGGACTTCTCGCGGTGTATGTTTTGGCTTTGTTTGTTGGTCTGTTGCTAAACTTGCATAACACATAACAGTAGAGAAGTGCTAGATGAAATGTTCTGCACTACATAAAGTGGCGAAGGGGGTAGCTACAGGCCTGTGTGCAGCCTTCTTGTGAGGGGCATTTAAATCTCATTGACTCGTGCAGTAAGAAGTTAGCTAACGCGATAGGTGGCTTAACTTAACACTTTGTAATGCTTTGCCCTCTCTAACTGTTAGCACCAAATACTGTTGAGCCGCAATGCCCCACGAGCACACATTAAATTAAAGCCGGTGGGTATCATTTAAATATAAGCGAGCTAGTCAGCCGAGCTAGCAAGCTGCGCTGTTTGTTCAGCCATTATTTGGCATCCTAACAAAACGTAGGCTAGTTGGCTAGTTAGCTTGTTGGCAGACAACAAAGATCAGCAAAGCCAGAAGCGTTCATGCAGTGTTATTAATACGTAAGTACAATTCTGCTGTGATTTAATGGAGATATGTATCCCTATATATATATATATATATATATATATATATATATATATATATACATTATGCCAGACAGAGGTTATGCAGGGTTTTAAAACGATTGTTTTAACACCCCGACAAAGAGTAAGGATGTAAACATTGTGCTTAAGCATTTTTTAACTCCCCTCCCAGAAAACTTGCTCCAGCCTGTGATTGCCTATTACATAATTAGGTTGCATACCACTAATTGGGTCGCATATAATGTAGATTGCAGTGAAGTAGCCTTATAAAGAAGTATAAGGCCAAACAAACACAACAGCTTCACCCGTTGATCCTTTGTCTGGATACACAGGAACCTCAGAGTTGGGAGTGGGATGGGTGGAAGGGACAAAAATCTGAAAAGGGTTGTTGGCATGAGCAAAAGGATCACTAGATCACATCCACAGTTGTCGAATCTCTATCTCCATCTAGTGGCGAACCTGTCGGTTACACGCAAGTCAGTTACCCTGCTAATGAGCACAAGATCTTCTAGTAATGCGATTTGTATTTTTTGCAATCGTCAGAAAAACTAAAGAATTTCTAACATTATAACTATAGTGAAGCTGTTTGAAATTATATATCATTGTGATGAGTGTGGAAAAAGTGAAATAGGAGGTGAACAATTGTTAAATGGCATTTTGCATTGTATTTTGCATTTGTAACAAGACTTGGTGCTGGGGGTGCAAAACCATCTGTCCTCTTGTTGCGCCACTCTTGAAATTCACTCTAAATAACTAACTAATACCCTGCATTTTCACTAACCATAGACAGTATAGGGGTAAAGTATTTTGACAGATACTTTTTATGTGAATTTTAAAATTCATACAAAATTCACATTAATGTTGGAACATCATCAATATCTTCTGTTTTTCTTTCTCCTCAGGTTTTACCTGGTAAGGTGGCAGGATGGCGGGAGCAGAGGTGCATACCGCTGCAAACCCCACCTGCAAGATTATGACCTTCAGGCCCACTATGGAAGAGTTCAAGGACTTCAACAAGTATCTGGTTTATATGGAGTCTCAGGGTGCACATCGGGCAGGCCTGGCTAAGGTAAGTAGTGAGTTGAATCAGACCTTGGACAGTTATTTTTTTTTAAACTTATCATATTGTTACCTTATCTTAGTGAGTGGGTTTACATTTTATACGTAGTTTGAACCGAAGTTGGATTTAGTCAATCAAAAGAAGAAAAGGAAGAATGATGTATAGTGTGACATGTAAATGCACAAGGAACTGACTTTTTCTTTTGAATAAATTTCCTACATCGTTGTTTTTGATTCCTCTGTTTATCCTTCAGGTAATTCCTCCTAAAGGCTGGAAGCCCCGTCGCACCTATGATGACATAGATGATTTGGTCATCGATGCTCCAATTCAGCAGATGGTGGCTGGCCAATCAGGGCTCTTCATTCAATACAACATCCAGAAAAAACCTCTGACGGTGCAGGAGTTCAGACGATTGGCCAACAGTGACATGTGAGTTTTAACTAACTGGTTTACATGCTTCGTTAACTCTAATAATCAGGAGGAATAGTTCTTAATTTCACACAAATGTTTCATTTTGATGTTGTCACAGCCAAAACCCAATTTCTTCAGAGTTTGAGTATTTACAAACCTTTGTAAAAGGCCTGTAAGGTTTTGTCTTATACTAATAAAGAGAAATTGACCACAAGCTGGCAAAACAGTATTAAACATGACCATTAACAAAATAGAATAAAGGAGAATGAAATGAAATGAATGAAAGCTTAATAAGGTTAAAATTACATAAAAAGGAGGTCAAGTAAACAGAAAGAGCAGTAAATAAACACGAATCAAACAAAGAAGCTCAATATGTAAAAAATTACGCACATACCATAGAAAGCAATGTGAAAAGCTTAATATACAAAAAGCCATAAATAAAAATCAAAAATACAATAAAAGTGAATTTTTAAAAAAGGTAAATGTTTAAATTAAAGACTATGTAAAAACTGAATAGAGAAGTAAGCATGATGTAAAGAAGCTCACATCAGTAAAGTAAAATAAAAATAGGATACTAAATCTAGCGAAAAAACGCAAGCATAGCAAATATTATTAAAACAAAGTTAAGAGTAGAAATAAGTTGCTTTGGTGTTGGTGTCAGTAGCTCTGATTCTGCGTCTCCGGTTTAGACCACAGCAAAGTACTTGTACAAGGATCGCTGTCTAATGTCAAATGAAATTTCTTTCTTTTTCTCACAGGTACTGTACGCCTCGCTACCTGAATTATGAAGACCTTGAGAGGAAGTATTGGAAGAACCTCACTTTTGTTTCACCCATATATGGTGCTGATGTCAGTGGCAGCCTCTACGATGAGGTAGATGGATCTTTCTTCTCTCTGTTTTTGCTTCTTCTTCTTTTTTTTTTTTTAAATGCATGCTGATGCTAAAGCCAACCTTTCTAGTTTAGCTTTCTCTTATTACATTCCCTGCTGAGTTTTTACAATTCGTTTTATCATAAGCAAAATAATAACAAAATTAAATTGACTGACGATCAGGTTCATGGCCTGTTCCTTTGTTATTTCATGACGAATGAAGCAGATAATATTTGAACTTGATGAGTGTGGAACATGTATTTAGTGACTTGTGAAACAAGTGTCAAAGTCTACCTTCATGAATGGAAATACAGAGAGTTACAACAAGGTGCAAATCACTGGTTACACTCAAAAACAAGAAGTCTGGATTAAACTTTGACAGAAAACATCTAAAATAGCCAGAACAGTCCTGGAAAAATCATTTGGACACATGAAATGAAAATTCACTTTTACCACAATGATGGATAGAGAAGAGTATTGAGAAAGGAAGAAACAGATTCAGGCAAATACTGCAAAGCTGATTAGACAGCACTTCACAGTACACGTCAGGGGTGTCAAACTCAAATACACAGTGGGACAAAATTCAAAACTGGAACAAAGTCGCGGGCTAACGTTAATATTTATTGAAATATATTTATTCCTCCAGATATAAGAATGAATCTTTTCTTATGGACTCAAACACGTTTTGCTGAAAAACTGAATATGGAACAAGCAAAGCTTAATACTAAACAATATATATATTAGCTGTATAATACCAGTAGGCCAGCTCTAATAGTAATTTGGTATGGCTTCGCGGGCCAAATGTAATTAGGCTGACGCCTATGGTCCACGTGGATAATGACAAAGCATACTGCAAAAGCAATGGAAAGAAATGGGACATCATTCAATGCACAAGAAAGTCAATTAACCCCAGCACAATAGAGCAGCTTTTCACTTATTAAATACACAACTGAATGCGGAAATACCCAGAAACAGGTAGTAAAGGCTCAGCAGAGCACCTCAGTGGAGGAAGCGCAGTATTTGGTGACGTCTGTCAGATCAAGATTTCGGGCAATGATTGACTCCAAAGGATTTTTGGCCAAGTGTTAAAACCAATCCTTATATTTAATAATGGTTAGCTTTTTTTCACCGATTAGTTCTGAGCCTTTAAAAATGAGGGAGTATGTATACAAATAGCTGCAATTCCTAGTTTGGTAATGCAAATAGTTTTGTTAAATAAAAGCTGAAAGTCTGCACTTTGATCATATCTCGATTGCTTGATTTAAAATCCACTGTGGTGGAGTACAAAGGGAAAATTGACATTTTAAACGTGTCACTGTCCAACAACTCACACTTTACTGTATATCAATATTGGAACTGTTTGACATTTCTACATGCACACAAATACACCAGAATAATGAAAGTAATCAGAAGGATCTTCTACACAGGGACTTCAATAGTCATTACAAATCCTCCAGTTTTGCACTGCATTGTTGACCCCCAGTAAAATCAGTGAATAGTGCGGTTTCTATTAATATAGAGTGATTGGAAGCCTGAGTAGCATTTCTTCATTGCTGGCTTGAACAACTGAAGGTCAAAACATGTCGAGCAGCACTTTAGCGACACAGCGCACTTGTCTCTTTGTGTAGCTGAGCTGATAGTGATTGGATTTAAAATGCCATCATCAACTGCGGTACCAATCTGTAACCCAGGTCTAAAGCCTGTTTCTCATTTTCTAGGATGTGGATGAGTGGAACATTGCCCACCTGAACTCTATCCTGGATGTTATAGAGGAGGACTGCGGTGTTTCCATTCAGGGTGTCAACACTCCATATCTATACTTTGGTATGTGGAAGACTACCTTCTCCTGGCACACTGAAGATATGGACCTTTACAGCATCAACTACCTTCACTTTGGAGAGCCCAAATCTTGGTGAGTAAGGAACAGTGATTAGTAGGAGATGGAATCATTTTTGTGTTTTCTATTCGTCACTGAGTTATAATCTGACTCCTACAGCAAGAAGGTCTAATCTAACAATGTTTCACAGATTGTATCAGTCCTTTTTCTCTTTTCTATTAACCAGGCAGACAAATTAGACAAAAATGAGAAATTTGAAGCTAAAGGTGATTACAGCCCTTTAAAAGCATTATATCGAAGTCCTTAAATAATAAATGCAATCAAGGTTCAGAGCACAGAAGGCGTTGATCATTAAAGAATAGTCAAATTGGGGTTTTTTTCCAGTCGATCTTTGTTCCTACCTCCACTTATGGCCAAGGGCTGTGTCTTGTGAGACAAAAGGATGACCTCATGGTTACACTGAGCTTCCTTTGAGTGGTGGCTGGGTTACTTTCGAGACAGGGTAAGGACACTTGGTCATTCAGGAGGAACTTGGAGTCTTTACTCTTCCACACTGAAAAGCAGCCAGTTGAGGAGAAAGCATCTAATTAGGATACAGGCGAGGTGTTTCAGGCACTTCCTACCTGGAGGAGGCCCTGGGGCAGACCCAGGACTGGTTGGAGAGATGATATCTCTCAACTGTCTTGGAAGCATCTCAGCATCCCTCTGGATGAGCTGGAGGCTGTCCAGATAGAGCGGGGTCTTGGCTTCTCTGCTTAGACTGCTTGCTCCATGAACCCAAACCCAGATAAGTGGTTGAAGGTGGATGGTAGATGGTTTGGAAAGCCAAATTCTAGATTTCAGTAGAGGAACCAAATGCAAAAAGAATAGAGAATTCTGCTGTGCAATAATACAATACATTGAACACTTCAACTCTGTTAACAAGTCTCTCCTTTAAGTTAGAGGACACTATTATAAATACTATTCACAAAAAAAGAGGGAAGTTTTCCTCCACTGAAAAGTGGCTGGTTTGCAGATAATTGTCTATACTTTTTTTTTTCAAGGTAAAGAGTTAACTCAAGTTTTGTGGATTTGTGAATAGTCAAAGAAACAATTTTATGTGACATGTTTAAACAAATACAGGGCATAGTGGGGACTATTTTAAGGCTGAGAAAGTATAGAAGAGATGCATATCCTTTACATTTCTAGCAGAGCTGGAAAATAGCTTTTATCATGTCCAAAGTGGATTTAAATAGCAAGTATTTACAGTGTTACAGGTTTAATTTGATTTACATGCCAATTCAAATGCATAGAGACCCCAGAGGATTCTCCCTGTGGTTGTTTTTGGCACACAAAGAAATAAATGAGTGTTGAGTCTCTAAGTAGTGGTGAGAGCTGTAAAGGAACAACAGATGAAGCAATTAGGCTACATGTGCAGGCAGGGGGGAATGTGTGGCAGCTGTGCTATTCTCCACGGGTGCAAGCATTTAAATTGACTTCTCGAAAGCTGTCTTTCCTGTATGTACAACAGACCAAGGTGAAATTTGGCATTTTAGCAAGTCAATCAATACGGTACACAGTTAGCACAAACGCTTAACACAGATCAAAACCATAAACTCTTAGTAGTAGTAGTTTGTTAAGCCTGAGATTTCTCATTGTCTTTGAATTGAACGGAACTGCATTAGTACGGACAATTAGAGCTCCAAATCGTCCGTGTTGGAGGGTTTTGTCTTATACTTTGAAAGTGTGGCATCCCAGCAAGCATCATTGATTTTTTTTCTTACAGATTAATTGGGGTCTGGGGATATAATTACTGGAATTTTCTCTGTTGTTACTCTTTCATTGAGCCAGCTTAATGAACAGATTTTTCTTTTTTTCAATTCATCAAACTATCTTCTTCATTTTAGAGGACGTACTGTATTGACCGCAGTGAAAGGTATCATGATCCATCACAGAGTGCCTATTGCACAGGTCTGATTGGTATTTGCGAAAGGAATTATCAGAGCTTAGTCATTAGGAGGTTAGGACTAGAGTAATAAAGGTAAAGAAGAAGTGGAAATGCAGGTAGATCAGAATGAAGTTTGCTTTTCATTTCTTTGTCAGCTTGGTTGTTCCATTTCTCTCTCTTGCCCTGGAGGGAGTTTTGCTCATTAGAGCAGTGAGCCCTGCAACCCCACAGGGATCAGTGTCACAGCCAGACACACAGAAACAGTCATACACACTCAGAAAGAGCAGCCTGGTGTACCAAATATTCACACACATGCATACCCTTATCATCTAGTACTCTCTCATACACACACACTCACTGACGTAGACTCTTTCATCTCACTGATGTGTTGACATCTTGTCCCTGGAGGGGAGCAGCTTAAAAGATGCACTTCTCTCACCTCTTCTCAATCCTGTATACCCTCCCCCTCCTCTCCCAAACTCCCCGTGTCACCTCTACCTGAGGTTTGCTTCCTTTTCTCACCCTGTCTCTCACTGCCGTGTTAAACTGACAGGTGGTATGATGATAGAAATTCCACACACCTGAGGGTGGATGGTACTAGTCAAATGGAATGCCTAGTCAAACCTAGAGGGAATCTTGTCACGCTTCATGGATTTCTTGCAGGGAAGTTTGAGAAGATTATATATTCAGGTTGCGTCAGCAGCATGAACGAGAAGACACAGAATAAGGTCATCTTGAAATTCTGCAAACTCATAACTCAGCAGCAATCACCGATGGTTACTGTGTCCTTATCGGACACATAACTGGGCTTGAATTTTGAAATATTATAGTGGCCAAGATTTAATATAATATGAAGACCAAACCTTAAATGGTCACATATGCTGGAAAAATATGGGTAATTGTAAAGGAGTGTGAGCACAGCTGGGGGATTAATGATAGGATCATGCTGTATGTTGTTAAGATTACATATAAAATAACAGTGCAGTGTATTAAAAGCTTGATCCACCTTTCTGAAGTTTTTCACTTGTCCACCACTTGATGGCAGTCTTGAAACTGCAAATGCTCATTGAAAGTTTGTTTGCAACTGTCAACACATGGTGCCCCGTAGACATAATTAACAGAGCATGTTCATACACAGTCAAAAATAACTCTCTGCTCCATATCTCTGTCTTTAACAGGTATGCCATCCCCCCCGAGCATGGGAAGAGACTGGAGCGCCTGGCTACAGGTAAAAGATTAAAAGGAGTTGGGTTGGGTAATTTAACAAATATTGAATCGTGATCGCAGCATACAGAGGCAGGTCTGCATTAAACAACAACATCCACTTCATAATTAATCTGAGTGCGCTCGAGAGAACAACCTAGATGTAGCATGCTAATGAACTCTGGCTGCAAAGAGATGTAACCTGACAAATCCATAAACACATAAGCCCATGTAAAATAGATGTAAAATGCAGTCGAAATGCCGATTGGCTCGCTCAGTAAGTTGAAAGACAACTAATTTGAGAAGAAAGACAAATACATATAATTCAGGGTTCTCCAGCCTCCTTTAAACTGAAAGCTGTATTACAAAATGAAAGCTGCTGATAGATACTCCTGTCCTACATTTGTTTTTTTGTGTTTATTCATGTGTCACATCAAGACATTCAAACAAATCTCTGAACCAATCCAACCAATGTTGGATAGTTTTAATGAAAAACCACACAATATTTGGTTTAGCCGTATGTCCATGCCTATACATTTCGGTTTCAGTATGGCATTTAAATGACTTAATATTAGTTTCCAATTAATTATTACTGATGGTTTTTGTTATGTTTTTCTTTGTCTGCATATCTCACTTTATCTATTTCATAAATCGTTGAGAGTACTGATGTTGCTTGGGGTCTCAGCGACTTATAAAGCTGGATTGTATCCTGGATTGTATTGTATGTATTAAGGTCACCCTTACAAATCAGATGAGCTCAATTTTAATCTGTTAGTCTTTTTTTTTTTCTGCTGAAATGGTGTCTGAATAATTAAACTTGAAGTCATTGTCTAGTTTACCATCCTTGCTTTGTCAGACTATATAGACCACTGTAAACAAAGTACTGGTTGTTGCAATGATCTTCTTTTTTGAGTAGATGAACAGAGACAGAGATCTTTTTGTCTTATTGTTCCGTTAAAGCCTGCTATCCCCAAGACACCTCCATACAGCATTTTCATGGACGTTAGTAAAACTAAAAACTGTCTTTTAGTAGAATGTATTGCATGTGTTTGTTTTGCAGCTGGAACAGCTTTTCTAAGAGAAACTGTGTCATTTAGTATTTGCACATTACAGCCATGGTTTGCACATGAAACTGCAAATCCAAAAGTGGTTTATGACCCAAAATAATTTTTTGTTACAAACAGCCATTTCCAATTTCTTATATATGAGAGTCCAGTCCACTATGCTAAATTGTAAAAAAGAACATAAATAATTGCAGTTCTTTCTCTAGGATAGATGGTACTGACGTGACTGCACAATGCATCAGTGAATTGACAGATACAAAATTAATTGCTGACTGTTGTTTAAGTTTAAGTACAATGTTTTAGGGTTTTTTCTGGCTGTAGTTGAATTCATTCTAAACAGAATACTGCTGTATTTCTTTCACCATTTATCAGGGAAAGTAATTATGTTTAAGATAAGCTAATAATTGAAATAATCTTTGGTTTCCATTATGGAAAAAAATGTCACTCTACTCGATAAAAATGTAGCAGTCGATAATAAGCCAGTTCTCACACAGCTTTTCGATTTGGCTTTTTCATTCACCTGTTTTTGTTTTGTTTTTTCTCTCTGACAGATTAAGTCTCTCTAATGGTTTTTTTTGTGTATGTGTGTGTTTCTGTCAGGTTTTTTTCCCAGTAGCATCAAGGGGTGTGAAGCTTTCCTTCGTCATAAGATGACTCTAATCTCCCCTTCTGTACTGAAGAAGTATGGTATTCCCTTTGATAAGGTAGGTTCTCTGTCCCTTTGAAGAATTACTCTCAGTCTTAGTTCCTTTATTTACCACCTGTTTGAAAACAGCTTTTGCTGCTTCTAAAATAGGCAGTGTTAATTTTTATTGGTTGCAGAAATCCTCAGTGGTTTATTTTAAACTTTTCATTTCTTTTCTGTGTTATTATTTTTTTTAAACCACGAGGACATTTAAAGGTCAATCACTCACATACACACATATAAACCAATCTTTTGCTCCTCTTTCTTTCCTTCTTATATGACAAATTGCCAGATTACTCAGGAAGCCGGAGAGTTTATGATCACCTTTCCTTACGGTTACCATGCTGGGTTCAATCATGGATTCAACTGTGCAGAGTCAACCAACTTTGCCACTTTACGTTGGATCGACTATGGAAAGGTTGCTACACAGGTAAGAGTGCACTTAATTCAGTATAATCATAATTTAGATCTCAAATATATGGATTTAAGATCTAAATTATTTACATTTTGAATAGCATCCCAAGTTTTTTGGTAATGTTGTTGTAAAGTTTTGGCCAAAGATCATCACAAAAAACGAATATCTTGCTATTTAGCCTTGAGTCTATTGTGGAGTCTTATGCTGAAAGAAATCTCTTTAATATAAATCTAAACTAGAGATCTCTTTTTTTTTTTTTCCTCCTGTAGTGCACGTGTAGCAAAGACATGGTAAAGATATCAATGGAGCCTTTTGTGAAGCGTTTTCAGCCTGACAGATATGCTTATTGGATGCTGGGTAAAGATTCAACGTCAATTGACCACACACTTGCCACTCCCAGTACAACACCAGAGCTGCAGAGCTGGTTGCAGAGGCGCCGCAAGACCAATTCTGGAAACAAAGGGTACTTTGGTTATATTCATGCAATGTTTATTCTCTTTTCTTTAGTTATTTTCACACCTTCACTGAAAACCTGAACTTTTCTAGATATTAACAACAGGAGGTACACGTGAGTTTCTAACGTTCCAGCTCAGTAGTAGAAAATCCGTGTAGTGTCTTATTGTACATATGTCAGATAGCATTCACAGCGTCGGTGGCGTGTGTCCTGTCTGCTGCAAATACTATCCATGCTACACGCTTGTCTTAGCCAAATGGGCTATTTTCAGTAGTGATAATGTGGCTGACAATTTCAGACAATGTCCCAACATTCTTCACCCAATATTGTCCTCTTGAATTCATGCGTAAACAGCTTGTGGCACATTATTACATCGAGTAGGGTTAATGGTGGTAGTGGGCACTTCATTTGGAGTAGGAAAGAGAGAGTGCATATATGCATTGGATTGTGATAATTTAACGACTGGTAGCTTTGGTGCAGTCATTGGTGATCTAGTATTTGCCCTCTCAAAAGGCAAATCTTTCTACATTCGCTTTTAATGCTTTCATTGCTTTTCGGTTTCGTTCAGGGTTTTGAGTTTTAATCTTCTTTGATCTCTTCACCTTCTGACAGCAGCCACTCTCGTATGCGCTCCAAGCGCCTCAGGACCACAGAAGAGCCCGTTGACTTGGATGGCACCTCAGCGCTGAAAAGCAAGAGGAAAAGTTCGGCAGGTCCTCCCAGCCCGAAGGTACGAAGGTCTGTGGCTGGGACAACCGGCAAAAAAGAGCAGAAAGAGAAGAAAAAGGAAGCTGAGTCAAAGCACAACCAGAGTCAAAACTCTGTTCAGCTCTCTGGTAAGAAACTGACAGATGATAAAGAAGATATTTGAGATATTACTTAATTTTTTTTTATGTACATAGCTGTCTGTGTTCCTGGTTTCTTATATTTGTAAACTCCTTCATGTGAGGTCTGTAAAAACTTTTGGCAGTGACTTTTTTTCATATTTTAGCCAGCCATTCTTTTATTCTCAACAGGTCCTTGCAGACAGATGTGTGTGGTCAAGGTAAATCGTGTAGAGAGTAAAAGTTTGGGGGTTTCTAAAGACCACTCTCGTGACTCTCACGATAGTCCCCCTGCCTCACCTTTGAAGGATGACCTTAAGGCAGAAACAGACACTCATATTGACCCACAATACCTCTCAGGGCCAGGTCTCACAAGCAGAACTGCTGAAAGTCTCAGACAAAGGCCCGAGGCTACTCAGGCAGATCCAGGAATTAACGAGCCAAGGTGTCCCACTTCTGAACAAAGAGACCTCTCATCTCGTAAAGACTGCTCAATCAGGATGCCTCCTGTGGAAGCCAGTGAACACAACTCAACTTCCCACACAAGCACTGCTGATGAGACTGTGGTGAACTTGTGTTCCCCTGTTTCTAAAGCTCACACATCTGCTTCAGTATGCAGAGAAGACACTTTAAGTGAAATATTCAACACTGATTGCAGCATGGACACAGGTACAGAGAGTTACTCTAACAACAGCTTTAAAGCAGAGAGAACGGACGCAGTTGTTGATTTGAAGCCTATCAATCCACACTCCACTACAGAAGCACTTTATGATCTAAAAAGTGAGCCAGTAGAGGGGGGTAGCTGCACATCATGTAGCTCCCCTTCTACACACAATCGCATTTTAAAAAGTAACACTGAGGAAAATCTCCCCCCCCCTCTCCTGCAGAGGAATGCAGTGGATATGCCACAACTCACTCCAGAGCCTGCAGATAAGGTTGGAATTTGCCCTTTGCCACCTGAACTGACCCAAGAGATGCCCTCGCTTACGCCTGCTGATGATGGCCTGACTGATTTTTCAAAATCTCGATCGTGTAGTCACCAGATTGCACCTGTGCTTCAAAGGGAGATGCCAACTGGCTCTTCATCCTCACATGGAGCCAGACAAGAAGAGAAAGAGGCTGATTTAGTGATGTCAGCAGAACTTCATACAGGAGAACATGCCAACAACTGGCATTTAAATTCCCCATATAATTGTGAAGGGGCAGCGGTGTCTGGTTCAGAAGGAAAAACGGCTCATTTAACTGCCAGTGGTATGCACAAAATAACATCTGGTGGTGTCCATGAAATGATGATAATGCCTGCAGTTGCTGCTGACAAGGATCACGCAAAGCTGGAAAATCTTACTGCACCGAACAATGCCTCCCTTGGGCAGCTTGTTCAGAGCACTGCACCTCAAAGAGAACAGAAACCCAACTTACAAGAGTTTGCAAATAAAGATAATTCCAAAGATCCATTTCAAAGACAAGGCGGATTCAGTACCTCGAACAAAAACATCCCAGCCCCTGCCCCTCCATTATGCACTCAAAGTGACAGCCACTCAGCATTACAACTACAGCATCACACTACATACTCCTCTTCCTTTTGTACACCCCAGCACACATACACAGAGCCTAAAACATTTTCCAGTAGTATCTGGAAAAACTTTAATTCCCAAAATCCTGCAGTCCTCATCCAAAGTCTGCACCCAGAGCTCCCTTCTGACTTTACCCACGACCCTCTACCTTACACCATGTGGACTGAACCTCAGTGCAAAGAGGTCACTGACCTGGAAAACCCTGAGCAAGAACTACGTGAGTCTGAAAACCAGGAAGGAGAAAGTGGGCCTCTCACCTGGGCTCAACTCGAGCCCACTTCTCTAGTTTCAGTTGGTGCTATGGAGCCTTTGGGGCTTTGTGGAGAGTACGAGTTGCAAAGAGATGATGGGGCTGACGCGCTGTCCCTATGCAGGGAGCTGGGGAGACAAAGGGAAGCTGAGGAGAGACTCCATTCGGATACTGCTGTTTCACCTCTCAGAACGGGAGATGGAGAACAGGATAGGGTGTCTGATATGGAAGAAGGAGGATCTGATGACGATGAGGCAGAGCAGCACAGTGCCAAGAGAGAGAGCAGTAGTGACTCCTCTGATGACGACGATGATGATGAAGAAGAAGAAATAAATGATACAAATAATTATAAGTGCAATGAATCAGGCCTGGAACCTGGGGAGGTTTGTGCTGTGAGTGTTTTTTTTAAATAGTCAATTATAATAGTTTACACATTACAGAAACTAAAAAATAATGTTTAACACCTTCAATCAATCCCTGTCCATGCCAGTATCCTGCCCTGTCAATGAAGAGGACCACTAAGAGCTGGCGTCACCCACTCAGGAAACCCACCGCAAGGGCTGTACCAACTGCTGTCAAACAACAGGTTGCCAGTGACGACGGTGGGCACACTGAAAAAACACACGCATATATACAGTTAACACAGTTCGATGAAAGGTATTGCTATGGTTGAGCCTTAAAAAAGACATTTAGACAGCGACACATGCACACAGTATAAGCCAAGAGTCAAGCTTATTTCAATAAAAAACCCAGGGACATTTCCTGTTGTGGTTAGTACTGCATGGTGGGTGGCACCGGGCCAGAACCCATGATCGTTAGACTTCTTTTTGGTTGCACTGGAGCGAACAAGAATGCAATCATCACAACATTTAGATGTTAATCCGTTTTGTAGTCCAAAAACAATAACGCATACTTTGTAAAAGTTTGTATTTCTAACACAATATACTCAGAAGTAATAGAACTGACTCTGTTAGCAGCATGAACAACAGTCTTGACAAATATAAAGTACACTCAGGTAAAATTTGTGTTTTTCCACAGTGAGCCATTCCACCCTGTGGTCCATACTTCCCCTCCTCATTTTTCAAATTTTATGTCCCTCCGAAATGATTCTTTTGACGTCAATGCACACATAAACCAAACACATTTAATTCTCGGGCCTACCACAGTAAAATGATCTAGTGATAGATATTCTATTTGTTTTCATGGTTTTAATGGGGTGGGGGGAGGGGGGCCTCCATTAACAACCACTAATGTGCATATACACACACAGTCACATTTATCATCTCTGTAGTTGTGAGAAAGGATGAATAATTCAGCAGCCGTTGTAGTTGTTTATCTGCGAGTAAGAAATGACCATGGCTGTGAGAAGCCTGTTTTATGATCATGAGAGTGCTTAATTATTTTTGAGTAAATTTGGAAACTGACAGGCGTCTATTCCGTGAAAATGTTTTTAAAGTCACTGGAGGAAATTGTCACCACAGCGGCCGGATTAGCTCTGACTTCTGCAGCGATTCTGTGCAGAAAATGCTGCAGAATTCACTTTGTGTTGCGTTTTTTGATATTCTGGCCAGATGATTATTTCACATTCAGAAAAGGCTTAATTAACAAACTACCAGGCAAGAGATTCGTGGTTGGAATTGCATGAATCATTGTCCGCGCCCCAGTAAAAGAAACCACCGTTTGAATAGATGAGTGATTACAGAGTAAGTAAGGCTTTATTTCGTCTCCATTTAGAGCCACCTGAAGCAAGCTTGGCAGAAGAAGAGGGGCAGGAAATGGAAGCGTGGGCAAAGCCGCTTGTCTACCTGTGGCAGAACAAAAAGAGCTGCTTCTCAACAGAGAGGGAGTACAATGCTCATGCAGCCACCATGCAGCCGTACTGTGCAGTGTGCACACTTTTCATGCCCTACTATCAGGTAAAGGGGAGGTCAGCACAAATTGGGAGATGATTGTCTTTAAAACATGCACAGTTCCACTGGTGTAAATTGAGTGCGCATTGCAACTTTCTTCTCTTGAGAATGTTGAAAGATCACATTTCATTCTGTGTTTACATCATTTGCCTCATTTGGCTAGCATTTTTGCTACTCCAATTAGAGGTTGTTTCAGTATTGCACTGGTCAGTGGTTCTTATCCTGTGTTGAGCTCATATGTCTTTTTTTTTCTTTTTTTTCTTTTTTTTTAAATCCAACCGCTTTACTGATAATTGCAGCTTTTCAGCACATTTCCAGCTCTAAATGTAGTTAAAGTTCAGTCTGGAGAGACAATTTTGAGTTTTTCGTCTGTCAGAGGTTTTTATACATGAAAATTACAGTCTCTTCCTCCCCTAGGCGGAAGACAAAGCAGAGGATAATAAGCCTATGGTAGCTAAAGACACCTTCCAATCTTCATCTCCAATGGAGGGTCCCTCACCTCATGGTGGAGGGTTTAGGAGAAGCAAGCCCCTGATCCCAGAGATCTGCTTTTCTTTTCGGGAGGAGAATTGCCCCCCTACTCCCACTAACCCACTGCTGCAGGAAGACGGCACCTCCCCTCTGCTCTACTGCCAGAGCTGTTGCTTGCAGGTCCATGCAAGTATGTATGCACAAGGCAACAGTAGCACATATATTTGAGTTTTTTTGTGTGAGAGGAGGGGGGTAGAAGATACAAACTGATGTGTATAGTTTTTAAACTTCATGCCATCTGTTTACCACTTACCACCAGGCGACATTCTTCGTTTTCACATGTTGTGCTTGTGTTACTGATGTCATTATTAGAGGGTCAGTGGGTTTAAATCCTGACTCATTTCTTCTGTATGTTCCACCCTCTCTCTGTTTCCCTTTCTCCCCCCTTTCTTTGTGGTTTGGAGTATTTTATTTCCCTCGTCAGACTGGGGGTGAATCCTCTGTTTCCACCACACACAGTTCCTGTTCAAAATCCCCAAGCCAGTAACAAGCTCTCACACATTTTCTTAAAAAAGGGAAGAAAAAATCCCTGGAGCTTTTCTTTTCCAGGCTACTCAGACACGACACATTGTGCATTGTCGTAATCCCTCATTCACACGGATCTCTGTCCCAATCATGCACATTTCGATATCTTAAGCCTCCAGCCGGCCTTACGCGCACGCGTACACAGACACGCGCGCGCAAACGCAGCTACTTTTAAAAGACTTAGACAGCAGTATGCCCAGCTTTCAGTCAGTTTGAGTCACTCTTACTAACGTTCACTTTGCCATATTTTTAGTCTGCTTGGTCTAGGATGTTGTGCATTTATTGTGTGTGTGTCTGTAAGTCTGGTGGGGTGGGAGTTAGAGATGAAGTGTATGTCATTTGACACTGATGAAAAAGCCACAAGTTCGGTTTCGAGCCCCAACAATAAGTACATGTTGATGTAGCTTTCTGCCCGTTCTGTTATTTGAACTCTGGAAAGGAAACAGAGGTGGGCTTAGATTTTGTTTTTGGTTTTCTGATGGATAATGCAGGAAAAGAATAGTGACATGCACACATATACAGACTTCAAGTGTGTTTTTTCAAATAAAAATTCCCAACCTACGTGTCTAAAGCCTCTAGCTCATGGATTGTAATCAGCTGCCAGCTTTGAATAAGATCACGTTTGTTTTACTAAATGAAATCCCAGTGTTTTTCTGTTCAAGGCCATTTTTTATTTTGGAAAAACATTTGGACGCGAGGACTCAGACCAAAAAGCAAAGTTGCTGCTGTGAAGTGTCTAAAATGACAGCGTGCTATGACACACGTTAATATGAGATAAACCCACACAGACGGACGCCTTCGTAAACAACGATGAATTGTACACCAACTCTGTCTTTTGTTGTGACATTTTGTTTCCTTAATAACATAAAATTATCTTGCCATTTACTGTCAAGTCTGCTGTTTCTCTCCCAACCCATTGACACAACAGTTTAATAGCATTTGAGGAGTCAGTGAGTATTTTTGCTACAGATTTTTGATCCATCCCTTCTTACTTTAGGTTGTTACGGTGTTTCTGCAGACGACATCAGTGAACAATGGTCATGTGATCGCTGTACCGAGGGAAACTTTACAGCAGTAAGACAATTTTATACCTTTGATTCAAGTATGACTGTGGTGTATAAGGAGAATAGCAGTGCTATCCTAAAATTTTAATGTGAACTAGTGTTAAAATGATTATACGTTATAGCTGATGATGATGGCTCACCCAAAGATCTGACCCTAGTCAGAACAGTCAGTAATATCTTAAAAATATAGATGACCATATTCATATGTGGTAGTTGACACACTGCAGTGTGATCACTGTATACAATAAAGACAACTAATTTTTTCTTCTTTCTGACTATTTAATAAGCAGAAATATCTTCCTCTGTGGCACGTGTATAGATTTTGGTGACTAGAAGAAAAATATCTGCATTTCGTCTTTCTCACTCATTTTTCTCTTTTCCCAGGAATGCTGTCTCTGCAACCTCAGAGGTGGCGCTCTAAAGAAAACCCAAAACGACAAGTGAGACGAGCTTTTGTTCTGCGATTAGCTCTGCACACTTATCCCTCATCTCTAGAGCTCAGCCAAGTGAATTGTCTGGGTATCTTAATCATCACAATGTATTAATTTGTTTGTGTGTATAGATGGGCTCACGTGATGTGTGCAGTAGCATTGCCAGAGGCGAGGTTCAGCAATGAATCCAAGAGGAGTCCCATCGACACCAGCAGGATCCCCATGCAGCGATATAAACTGGTGAGAACACACAGACACACACCCGCACACCACACACACTCCTTGAGGACTGTCCTGGTCTAATTAATGAAGTGTTCACAGTTCTAATTAACAATGTGAGACGAACATGCCCGCAATCAAAGCTAGATAATTAACCACTGGTGGGTGGGAGTGGGGGGGTTTGTGTGTGTGTGTGTGTGTGTAAGTGTGTAAGACTCTGTGTGCTGATGTTTGTCTATATGTATGCAGGTGTATGTCTGCCTCCCTGAGTGCATGTGCATGTGCTTGTGCATTTATTAAGTGTGTATGTGTTTGTTTAATGAGGGAGCTGCAGTGCGTCTCAGCAGACCTGACATGTTGCCACTATACTTAGCTTTCTGCTGCAGGCACTGTGATAAGTCAGCAGAAAGCAAAGTGTTGGAGAAGCACATCCTCACATAAGATGGATCACAGAGATGGGATAAGTTCAATTCTTCTTAGAAGCATATGTAATAAATCACAGTTTAGGACTCCTTAAAACAGCTCATGACAAAAGATACATTAATAAATCAGTTTATTGTTCAAAATGGGTTGCGTGAGCTGAAAGTAACAATGATGTGAATACATCATTAATGTATATGAGCTGAGATTACAAAGTTATACAACAAAAATTAAAAGCCATGCTCAATTTAACACTGGCCGTTGTCCCTTCCAAAGTTGTGTTTGAATGCAGTGATGCGCCACTTCCAGCCCTGCTGCTGTTTTTAGAAGTCTTGTTTTGAGCTTTCGTTACAGCACAGCTGCGATGGCCTGAGGATGTTACAGTAAAAGTCCATGCCTTCACAGTCACAAAAAAGGAAGAATATACAACACCATGAATGGTATTTAGAAGAAAAAAAGGAAGATGAATCAGGTCTCAGGGGTTTCTAGCTCATAGCCAGAGAACTAGATCTCATTTGTCCCCCGACATAAAATGAAGTTCATTTTTGTCCATAGTCAAACTGCAAATGCACAGATGAACTGGACAGATCTGGGCTTCTAAGAAGGGTTGTGAAAAAGGTAGTATAGGCCTCGGATACAAAGGCCTGGAGACCTGTCAGCAACCATCTGGCAACCTCTGGTCATGAGGGAAAAAGAGGTATTCCCTGATAACATTGCACATGGTTGCTGGAGGTTGCTGGCAGCTACATTGAAATTGATTCCTAAAGCCTCGGCCATGCCAGCCTAGAAACGCGTCAGTGACCCCCTGCTAACCACCAGTCACTTGGGAAAGGTGTGTTTTCTATACCTGGTTGCTGGAGGTTGCAATCAGGGGAAATTTGGAAGTACCTCCACTTCCAAATTAAAGAAATGGTAAGAAGACTTTTCAGCGTAACACAATGATATCCAGTTTGAGTTTAGTTATCAGTCCCTCAGAAAACGACATCTGAGTGAATAGACTTCAGTTATAACTAAAATGTCATACTTCACCACAGGGAACCAGCATATTTAGGTTTATACATGACTGCTTACCCAAAAATAGTTCAAGGAATATTGCTGCACTGACACTGAATGGGATGCTAACTCTGTGGACACAGTGACATTACCCATAGGGTATTTACAGGGATATGGTTCATATCTTCTCACACCACATTGAAATTAAGCTCATTTGGATATGAAAGCACAAACCACAAAGTCAGTTTCCATATCCGCAGGCTGAAATCTGAACAAAATGAAAATTATAGTCCAGACGGGGAAGAGGCAGGGTGCTCATAAAAGCCTCTGACATGACCTACGTGATGGCCAAAATATAAGTATATGAAGGACCTAAATTCCTTTTAGAGGAAGTGGCACTTCCTTGCTTTAGATGTTAAATGCTTTATCACACAGTGTGCATGAATAACCAATATGTCCTTCACATGTACACCAGTAGAAAGTGTGCGCCTGTGATGCAGACTTTCTCTCAAAGTTTCGAGGATGGCGTACAGACTACCTTTCTGTTTTGTCTGCGTTGTCATTTGTAGATTCAATCCCCGAGCCACGTGTTCTGAAGTTCGCATTGGACCCGTTGCCCCTGCAGCAGCTCAGTACATTCATAATTTACTATCATACAACACACGCACACCGATGTGCACACATACACATTCATAATTTACTGTGGGAATGTTCTTAACGCATGGCTCAACACAGGCACCTGAATACACACTGCAGAAGTCACAGGGGAGAAATTGGCGAAGTTCACACACACATTAAAACATACAATTATTCTTACATGTTTATATTACTTTGTGATCTAATTGGCATTATTTTATTTTGTCCCCTCCCCTGCCAATATATGTACATAAGTGCTCATTTGCAGAAATACGAACACAGATTTTGCACACAGTGCATGCCAGCTAGAATCTTGTTATGCTGGCCTCAATAAGTGGACTAGACAGTCGGGCCAGTTCATCTGTGCAGTGCTGTCCATAATGTAGGAGGTATGGGAAAAGGCTTTACGAAATGTAGGCCAAGTTAGTCACCGAGAAAAGCACTGACTGCTTCTCCCTCAGCTCAGGAACAGAAAGGACAAGAAACTTCATTATTAGGGGGGTGGGGGAGGATAAACTTAGGATTTTCATCCCGTTTTAAAAACAGCATTTATATTGCCTTTTGGTTTTCTTCACAAGAGGAAAAGAGGGTAGTCTCTCACTATACACAATACCTACTGATCCCCAACTGATATCTGCATTAAGAGGGCTAAGCTGATAATTGTAAAGACGAAGCCAGCCCTGCTGTAGAGGTTAAATTTAATTAACACTGAGCCAACTAATTAGATCAGTTATTGATTTGTTCAAATAAATGAACAAAGGGCAGTGGCTTAGCTGATAAGGACAGAGACTTTAAGAAAGGTTCGTACTTGCGCAGCGTCACCTTCTTATTTACCTCTCAGATGCCTTCTCTTGTTTCTGGGCATCATCACATCCTATTATATAGAAATATACACAGGGGAATTAAACTGTCATAAGGTGCTTTTGATATTGTATTTTCTTAATATTTCAACACGTGCTGTTTAAACAATATGTAAACAACAATATTATGCACAAGATATAGCAATGATATGGTAATTTGGAACCTTTTATAGAAATAGATATTAAAAAACCAGCTAATTCCCACTTAAACTCACTGAGGCACTGGAACGTGTCTGCATATAGACGTATTACATGTCGATATTATAGCATGGATTTCCGAGGAATTAGATTAATGAATAAATTACTTTCAGTAAGATGTGAAACCAAGCTGCAAAGACAGAAGCCAGGGCAGGGAAGCGAAGAAGAGAGCGTAGATGGGTGTTTTATTAAGAGCAGACTAGAGAAAATGGAGTGAGATGGAAGGCATGCAAAGGGGGTGAAAGAGGAAGAGGGAGCGAGTGGGGTTATAATGGGAGGCATGTCGTCATATTTTCCCTTTCGTTGGAGAGGACAGACAAGAGAGATGCCACAGTAGAGGGAACTGACTTGATGGGCTGTTTAGTGCAGAAACCCGAGAGATAGTCTTTTACAAAATTTCGCTTCAAGTGTGTTTGTGCATGGATGCATGGCAGTGTTTGTGTGTAGGATGTGTATGTGTATTATGCTCGCCAGTGTGCAGTTGTGTACTCTTCACAGAGCTTAAACGAGGAAAGAAAATACCACAACATACAGATTGAAGCACTTTTTATTTGTGGAAAGCGTAAATGATGTCATCTGATTGGCTTAAGTTGAGGGTTTCTTTGTATTGCAGCAGTCCAATAACATGTTTCTGTTGACTATTAAACTGGGGTCTCTCATTTTATTTTCTGCTATCAATGACTTGTTTACACTACCGTATCCAATAACAGCAGATTTCACAGATATAATTTTTTTGGAGCACATATTGGCTTTAAATTATGTTAGAGGTTCACGGCACAGCTGAGCGGTGATTCACTTAGCGGTCTATTGTCACTAATTTGCTGTTTTTCCTAGCCAACCTTTAAAGTCTGGAGTGGAAATGCAAATGTTAAATTACTTTATTTTATTTTTTTTATTTTACACCAGACATGGGTGCTTTAGTGAGTAAGGTCAGGTTTCCTCCACAGCAATAAAGGCAGTCACTGGGAGTAGGTGTATTGTGCAGTAGTTTGCATTTGAAATTTAAAAAGGAGAACATCCGACTGAAGGGCTTCCATTTACAGTGTGAATTTTTATTTATTTATTACCCTTGGGGTAAAATGATTTTCCCTTTGTGTAAATAATATCTTCAGTCTGCCCTTTTTGTTATACAGAGCAAATCAGCCACTCTAAGTGTGTGTAGGATGTTGCTGTCCATCACAACTTCCTCCTTTCATCTCTGGAAGCACAGTATTTCATGTTTTCTATCAGTGTCTTTTGATTTTCTATATAAAAACAACAACAACAAATGTACTAATTAACCAAAAAGTTTGATCGTTGTTCATCGTTCATCAAACTGATGTCAGCAGTGCCAAGATCCAAAAGTGGTGTCGTGGAGATATCCGATATGACGGTCCAGTATGAGTCAGCAGCTGCTGTTGGAAACTACTGTTATATAGATGATATGTTACTTGTCCTGGGTACTGATCAAGAAATCTTTGTTAATATAAAGCAACACAGAGCTGTTTTGGTCTTTTCATTCATTTCTTCAAAGTAACTTTGGTCAGGATGGTGATAAAGCAACAGGAAGATGGAGTAAGTCTGGTGCCAGACTGCGACTGAATGGCTGTTACATCCAGTCTGTCATGGATAATACAGCATTTTAATGATACACTGGTGAAAATCGCAAATCTATTGCTGTCTGTTGCAAATCTGTCGCTGTCTACATATACAGAAATGAACTATTTAAATTCAGAGTCCAGCTAGAACATCAGTTTTGACACTGTTTCAGTAATTCTTTCACAAATAGTGACATTAATTTGCAAAATGATATAAAGATACTCAGTGACATTGCTTTTATATAAGAATATAACTAGAAAATAAATCAGCTGGCAACCAGTTGAGTTGAGTCCCCATCTGCAATTATAAATTAGATGGTAGTTTTTTGGAATCCTTTGCTAATCTGTCTGAGAGTGATTGCAGTCAGTCTGAGCTGTACTGGGATTGTTGCCTCCCACAATGCGACCTGTGCAGTTATCTTGTGTTGTCCACAAGTTGAGGGTGTTGCATCCTTGACCTCTGGGCAACAAGTTTTTCACAACATGTACTTGCAATCAGTTTCCAACAGCAAAAAAATTCAATGCAATCACTGCAACCATCAAGTTTTCTTGGTCACGATGAGCTTGGCCATCTTATTCATACTTTAGTGTTATTAAACTGTTAGCAACATGCTTTTAAAAAGACCATATATTCTAAAAGCCAAGAGTGGCGGCCCAGCTGTTGTTTTTATGTGTCTTTAGAACGCAAGCCATAACGATATAGAGGACAAATACTCCTGTTGTAACGATAAGGCTAGAGATTTTATTTATTCGTTGTGTATATTGTTTTGGATAATTTCCAGTAAGGCTTGAAAACATTTTGGTAAAGACGTACTTAAAGAACATGCTTATTGTTTAAAAAATGTTTTTTGAAGAACACTTTGACAGCATTTTAAATCTAGTTATATTGAAACAAAACAAGCTGGATACAGTCTAAAAACACCTTTGGTTTGTCTAAAAGCAGCTGCTGATCGTTCTAGACCACTGGCCATTTTTTGGTTCTTGGCGTCTCTCAATTGTTTTTATAATTCCTTTGCAGTAATAACATTTTCCCAGCTTTTCGTGTGCAACCTAAGTTAATTCAGGCCTATTGACAGTTTGGTCTGGTCCTTATGTGTTTACAGAAGTGCATCTATTGTCGTAAACGCTGTGCGGGAAAGCGGCACTCAGGGGCTTGTATCCAGTGCTCATGTGGCCGGTGTCCCACCTCCTTTCATGTGACCTGTGCCCATGCTGCCGGTGTTATCATGGAGCCCGATGATTGGCCGTATGTTGTGTCAATCACCTGCCATAGACACCAGTCGCGGAGTTCGTCAGCTGTAAGTTATAGGACAGGTGTTTGCTACAGCTGATCTGAACCAGTGCCCGGAATAAATAGACATATTATTGTTTTTGACACGCTTGAAATAACTGACTCAATTATAAGCACTTAATAATTTGTGTTAATGTAATTAAGGAAGTGGCACAAATGACTACTCGCCAGATAATTGAAAACAGCTTGTTAAAGGGGCCCCTTTATGTTATGCCTTTGTCTCTGTTTTACCTGTTGCAAATACTACAGCTGAACTGCCTGAATCACCTTGTTTGTAGTCGAGTCTTTCTTCCATAACTTATACAGGGCACTGTGTAACAACACATCGGCGTGATGCGTGCACAGTGGCTTGTTTGCACTCAAACAAAGAATGAACAACTACTATTTCCCTGCTAGAGCCTTTTTCTGCCAACTCTAACTCTATATTCTATTAATGAAGCACACCAAATGTTCTGTTGTTGGCTGCAAGAATGAACATAAGCATGTTCATTTACTCTTGGCATAAAAGAAGATGAAGATCCAATGGATTACTTTTATTTCTGATGTGAATGTCTCTGCAACACCAGGAAAATCCTTACACTTTATACTGTGTTAGCGTGGGATCTCCTCCTTCTCTAATGTACATGTTCTGTATTTTAATACAAACAAGCTCATAATAAATCATTCAATATTTTGTTTCAGTTAAAACAAATAAAGCGTAAGATAGTAAACTAATGTCCCCACTTTACAAACTGCTGCTCTGCACAACATATTCTCATTTGACCCCAAATAAAATTGAACTTGTGGAATTCCCCCAAAATTGGGATGCTGTGTAAAATGTAAATAAAAACAGAATGAAGTGATTAAAAAAAACTCAAAAGTTTATATTTCGTTCACAATAGAATAAAGAAAACATATGAAATGTTAAAACTTAAGACATGGTAATATTTCATGAAAAATAGCAGCTCATTTTGAATTTGAGAGCAGCAGCACTCTAAACAATCTCTTAAAACTGGGGCAAGGGGCAACAAAAGGTTGGAAAAGTAAAAGGTGCTGAAAAGAAGGAGCTGGATGAACAATTTGCAACTAATTACGTCAATTGGCAGCTGGTTAGCCGCATGATGGGGAATAAAAAGAGCATTGCTAAAAACGATGTTTATAATTTGTGGAACAATTACAGAATAATCCTCTATAGTTCATAATACCAAAATATTTAAAGAATCTGGAGAAATCTCTGTGGACAATGGACAGGGCTGAAAAATCAGATTATGTTGGATGCCGCTGATGTTTGGTCCCTCAGATGGCACTTCATTTAAAACACAAATGTTTCTGTCATGGAAACACTGCTGTCAGAAATCATTGTCTGTGAACACAGTCATTGGGCCATCTATAAATGCACGCTAAAGCTCTATCATGCAAGAAGAAGCCGTATGTGAACATGAGCCACGTGACATTTGGTAAATCATTCTGGTTATAGTCACATTTTAAACGGCGTTCCAGCAGCATTTTTTGTTTTTGGGGGGAATTGCGGTAGTTAATGTAGTTTGACGTTAAGTATTTACTGCAGTCACTTGTAGGTTCAAGTTCAGCTCGTTGCTTTGTTCACTTGCATCATCTATAATAATGCTGGTAACTGAATTAAACGTATAAACTGAAACATTGTCCATGACAGTGCGGTTAGTAGTGCAACATTATGCTAGAAAAGGAGGAGAAAAGTGTGCAGTAAGTCTGTTTTGTTTTGGGTTTTTGTTTTTTGTTTTGTTTTTTGTTTTTTGTTTTAGTTTTGGGCATTTTTTTTATTTTTATGGATAAACCAGCTTAAGACACAAAAGATCATTATTACTGAGTTCAGTTATTTAACAGTTATTCTACTGGAACAGCCGTACAGAATTAACTGCTCGTTTAGAAGACTAATTGCTGTTTTAGAAAGTTCCCGCTTTAAGTGAGCGCAGCATACATTTGCACTGTGGTGCCACAGTGGTGTGAGTGAATGCCAGTATCTAAAATGTCAAGGATGTACTTTCACAAATGAGTTCTTTGTGCTGGTACTGAAGAAAAGTTTTCTTTGGGGTCTTGTTAGAGCTGATGCCCAACTTACACTTAAACTCACACTAATTTAAGGTTTGTCTTCACTATGCTGCAACTAACTTGCATGGTGCAATTTCTTCCCTTCTAAATGCAAAGATAACAACCATACTCTGTTCGTACTGAGCTTAATTAAAAGTAAAAGTTGTACCTCGGTACAAGAAGCTGTCAAGATGACTTGAGAGACAGATCTATAAACCTGATTGTATTAAAAGCAGAGATTTGGGTATCAGAGCCTTTTATAATGCAAATAAATCTAACAGAACATTTCAGTTGTCACTTATTATATAACATTGCTGTACCCCAGTGGAATTTAGTTTGACTTTACTCTGTATTGCCATACATTAGTCTAATTGCTACTCTCTGTCTACACTAGAAGCAGCAAGCAAACCAAGCTTCTATCTCACTTGGCCAGACGGTGATCTCCAAACACAAGAACCTGCGCTACTACAGCTCCAAGGTCACGCAGATCACCTCCCAGACGTTCTACGAGGTCATGTTTGATGATGGCTCTTTCTCTAATGACACGTACCCCGAGGACATAGTGGTGAGGATATGTTTAATTAGACGCACACTCAAGAGGTCACTGCGTAGTTGTATGAGGTCAAACCAGTTGTTTAAATCCCCCTCGTTAAGAGGAACTTCTTTTTCTCCTTTGAAAATATGCTCTAGTGTTTCTCATTGTAAATCTTTCAGCGGGTTTCTGAAAGGGCCTTTCAGAGAAAAATACAATATCACACACCAGGGGTTTCGATGGGAGTATGGAAACTGACAGCTAAACGTGTGTTTCTATATTTAAGAGCACATTAAAGTTAAGAGCATTCAGTCCTGAGCCTCAGCTAGCTACCAAAGATATTGTATATTACACCAAAATAACTGAATGTGTATGTTTTGAAGCCTTGTGCTTGTTTTGTTAAAAAGCTATGTACACCTTAAAGCTTGTTGATTGTCTAGTGTTGAAGCCCCTTACATAGAAGACAAGAAAACAAGTTTCTCGGGGATATTCAGTGTGTCACGGTAGCACAAAGCATTCACGAGGTCCTGCTGTCTGAACACTGAAACAAAACCATTTGCTCTTTACATTACCATAGTGTCTCAACCATTTTGGGCTGAGAAGTTTTGTATGCAGCTTTGAGTTTAGATCTCAACAGCACTCGACTGTCAAATTCTCGACTATAGCAAAAGCTGTTGTCAGTCCACTTGAGTTTTTTTTAGCAGGTAAATATATCAAAGGGAATTACTCTCTTTAGCAGTTATCCTGACACCCACTTTGAATGACTTCTTCTGTCTTTTTGAAATTGTTTTGAAACACTTAGACACTTACAGACCATCTACTACTCTCTTGTATTTCAGAGCAGAGATTGTGTGAACCTGGGTGCTCCTGAAGTGGGGGAAGCTGTTCAAGTAAAATGGCCTGATGGGCTGTTCTACAGTGCCAAATACCTGGGATCCAACGTCTCCTACATGTACCAGGTACCTGAACATGCGATCCATCTGTAAACTACTCAGTCACGGCAGCAGTGAGTGAGCATGGGAGAGAAAAACAAATGGCCACGTTGTGCTGAATAGACTTTCAGGCATAGTTGCAGGTCAAAGCGGCATAGCAGTAAATTTGTTGAACTCCCTCAACGCTGACGTTGTCAATGTCCCCTGGTCTACGTGTGGACAGAAAAGACAGGGGGATTGAGGGAAGCGCTGAAGTCACGATGATCAAGAGGAGATTAAAGATGACGGGAGGGTAAAAGACAGACGTAGGAAGCAAAAGCTGTTTGGACATAGAGATAGAAAATGGGGAGAGGGGGAAAAAGACGGAGAGTGAGCAAGTGAAAAGTGACGGAAGAAGAGAAGGAGGTGACAATCTGCATTATTCAAACTCACTGAAATATTAACTAAGCTAAGACTCATGCAGCTTCCATTTAAGCTTTATTTAGGCGAGCTGGGCGTTAACCATTACTTATGCACAAATGCACCTGTGACGCAAAGACGGTTTAATATAGGTCAGATTAAGATGGGAAAAAATGGCTGGACAAGAACTTTCCATTGTCAAGGTGTATTTTAGAGATGAAGCCCCTGCTTTTTTCCAAGAACTCCAGCGTTAATGTTTAAAGAGCAGAGGTAACATGAAGATGGTCTTTATTTGATCTTTTTTTATTAGAGCTAAGGGGTGGAACGGCACACTTGTGCATTCTGGCAAAAATGTTGTTAAAGTGAGGGGAAAGAAATTCTTTGTGGCCTCTTATAGTCTGTAATAATGGTAGCCTGAAAAACACACAGAAAAAAGCCTGTGTTATATAAATGCCTGTGTAGGTTCTCAGCTATCCAGGTCATGGTACTCTAAGGAGCTTGGATAGAAAGCAACTGGACTCCCACTGTGAATGACCATCATTGAGCAGAGGGGGTGGCTTATGACACCACATTCAATTTTAAATTCAATTTCATTTATATAGCACCAGTTGCCTGAGGGTGCTTTTTATTGTAAGGTAAAGACCTACAATAATACAAAGAAAAGAGAAAATCTCAAAAATCATATGACTCCCTTTGAGCTAGCGCTTTGTTGACAGTGGGAAGGAAAAACTCCTTTTAACAGGAAGAAAATGCCAGCAGAAACAGCCTCTCTGAGATGCGGCCATCTGCCGCAACCAAAAGCCACTAGCATCTGCTCTCTTTTGGATTTTCTATTAGGTGTTTTTAGTACCTGCTTGGCCAGAGTTCCAGCTGAGCTGAGCTGGAATCCAAACTCGGACTCCTTCACAAGAATCAAAACCGCCATTTTTGAAGCTCGGCAATGAGGGAAATGCTATTTTGACACCTGGGCTCATGTGACAAGGCGTATGATTAATAGTAGGGTTTAAATACCGGGGAGACTCCAGCATTGGGTTTTAGATCTGAAGAAGCCTCTTGGATGAGAGGTGTAATTTCTTCAAGAAACTTTAAGAAGTCCAGTTGCCTTCTTTCCCAGCTCCTTAGACTGTTCTGCATTATTAATGCAACAAACCTACAGATACCACCATATGTAACTGCAGTATCAAAGATGATTAAGTAAAAAATATTTAGAAGACAGTTAAATGTAAATAGGAGGGGGGTTTTTTTGGCTTTTTTTTAAGCAAAAATGTTCAGTAAATTTGGTGGCAAGATTTTGAGTGTGCATGTGCATGAAAACTGTATAAATGCAACACATTTCTTTAAAACCTCTTGGATAGCTGCTGATTGGTTTCACCTTATCTCAGGTGGAGTTTGAAGACGGCTCTCAGGTGCTGGCCAAAAGAGAAGATGTCTACACCTTAGACGAAGACCTCCCCAAAAAGGTGAAGCGCAGACTTGTAAGTATTAGATTTACAAGATTTACACATAAACTTTAAAAGCATAAGTTTCAAACTTCATTGGCATAAACAAACAGAATATTCTCATGCCATGTGGAACATTTTGCTATTACTCATTGGTGCTTTCTGATGTCTTGTTTTCTAGTCAACGGCCTCGAGCATGCGTTTCCAGGATGCTTTCTTCACCACGCAGGGGGAGAGGAAACGACAGAGAACGCCAAATTCACGCTTCCAGAAAGACTATGTGGCCCTGCCAGGCCTCCGTACAACTGCCAAAAGCACATGGGAGCAACGCAGCCACAAAGGGAAATGAAGTCATGGAGAAGCATCAATGACAAATGAATGCACTGAGTTAACAGTGGATGTAGAGGGGAGCTTGTTTGTGTGTGTGTGTGTGTGTGTGTGTGTGTGTGTGTGCTTGTAAGTTTTGGGGATTTGGGGATTGCTATTTACATCTTAACTCTTGCCCACACAAGTTTCCTGTGAAAAGTTCTGAGGAAATGATGTAAAGGGGGGTTGAATGAGGTGATGTGGATTAGGTGGATGTTGACTTGCGTGTGCTTCTACATTTTACATCAGTGACTGGATGGTGTAACAGGCAGGGGAGGAATTTTGATTGGACTCTTACAGAATGGGTTAACAGAGGGCATTGTTGCCTCAGTTGCCTAATGCTCTCACAACCGTCAGGGAAATTAATTGTGACTTATAATGGTCACATCACCCTTTTTTGGAATAACATTTTTTGCTTTGTACATGAAAACTTCAAAAAGCGATTTTTCTAATTAGCCCACATACGGTAGCCTTTTGGGTGATCTTTTAAGTTTTGATTTTCAATGTTTACGTTCTTTGCCTGTAGTATTTTCCTCATGTCTTACTGCATGTTCAGCATCGTCTCTTAACTGCTTCTGCCGGGCCGAGTCCAGTTACGCAAGAATGGCTTCCTCTCTGCCCATTTTTTAAAAAAAAAAAAATTCCCTTACAGATAAAAAATAAATAAATACATATGTGAATTGTGTAATTTCAAGTTTAAAAGCATTAAGAAAAATGACCACGTGCTCATAACTTCCTGTGGGGAAAAACAGACAGGAAGCCATAGCTTTGTGTTGGACTTTTCGTCCAATTAACGTGAAATGCTACTGTTGCCCTCTTGAATGAAACACATTGTTGAAATTATTTAAAATTTGTATTTATTTTTGGCTTGCTATAGTTAAGCTATTGCTAACTGCTGTAAGGAAAACAATAAAACATTACATATGTTTTTCTATTCAGTTTTCAGTTATTTTAACTCCAAAAGAAATGATAGTTTAGGAGCCACTGAAAAGCTTTTCAAAGCTATTATGAACACAAATACTGAAACAATACCTGGGTGTTTAATAGTATATGCATTAGAGTATACAATGTAAGGTTTTAAAACTAGTGATAGATTACGGGTTTGTGGGCATTGCCACTAGGTACTGACATTAAATCATCTACAGTTGGGGAAAAATAAAAAGCCCACCTCTTGATTCATATGTGTGTAGAAGCACCTTTAGCAACAATAACCTGCAGCAGTTGTTTCCTGTATCACTTTGTCAGTCTCTCACATTGTTGTTGAGGAATTCTGGTCCACTCTTCTTTACAGTGTTGCTTCACTTCATTGAGGTTTGTGTGCATTTGTCTATGACAGCTCTGTTAAGGTTCCACCACAGCATTTCAGTTGGGCTGAGCTCTGGACTGCAACACCTTGATTCTTTTCTTTCAACTCTGTTGTACATTTGCCGCTGTGCTTGGCATCCTCCCCTATTGCATGACCCACTTCTGGCCAGACTATCAGACAGCTGGCCTCACATTTGATTCTAGAATACTTTGGTATACAGAGGAGTTTATGGTTAATTTGGAGACTGCAGGGTGCCCAGGTCGTGTGACTCAAAACAAGCCAGATGCAACTTTGCAAACATAAGCTGTGCTGCCGTGTTCTTCTTAAAGAGAAGAAGCCTTGTCCTGGCATCCCTTCCAAACAAGCCATACTTCTTTAATCTTTTATACTGCTAACTGAGGGCTGTACACTCTGAGATGTACTTCTGGTGTTTTTTGCAATTTTTCTGAGCAATGCACTGTCTGACCTTGGGATTTATTCCCAGGAAGACTGGCGAGTGCCTCGAATGTTTTCCATTTGGAAATAATCTTTTTCCTAGTAGAATGATCATCTTGAAATTGTTCGGAAATGGCATTATAACCTGTCCAGATTGATCCGCAAACTTCTGCTTTGCAGAGGTGCTCACACTTGCTGACAGTCAATTAAGTGCTGCTACTTACCCTTTTAATTCCAGCACATGACTGCAAAGAACCATGTGAAACTTTCTTTTTCACACAACTGCAGAGTAGATGAAAAGAGGCTGATGTCAGGAAGTCATCACATGATCAATTATTGTCTTCAGTAATATCACTGAATTTATTTCAAACCATTATTTTTGTCATGCTCTCACCTCTTGGCACAGTGGTTTAAATTTGTTATGCTTTCAAAGATATAACAGTAAATTATGTTTAAATATTAAACTTTTCTGATGTGTTCAGGTTTTCATAAATGCTTTTAGAAACCAAAGCTTCAAGTGCAAGTCAGAAGTACCGGTTACATATGTTTAATCTGGGATACTCTGAACTATGGGGTCAGCCCTTGCAGGTACATACTGTATAAGGGCGCCTCACACTGAGCGATAAGGAGCAGAGTGTTCCCAGCAGCTTGGCAGAGCAAACGGAAAGTGAAATCCATGCGGTATCTTAACTGGCTTCAAAAAGCTTTGTACTCCGATGGAAACCACGTCACAGCCAGCTTCAGATGGCTCTTTGTGATACTGAAGCCAAAGCAAGAAGACAAGTCAGCTTTGATGAAAAATGCCAAAAAAGAGAGCTAAACATCCTTTTAACACCGTTCTTTTGTGCGCCCATAATACCCAATCACGCTACCCCTGCTGTTCTTTCAAGTCCTGTAGGACTTTTTTTCTAAACCTTTGACAAAAACATATCTGAGCAGGCCTTTTAGCTGCTGGTAAATATTCAAAGTTATGCACTGGGTGCTGTGCTATTGAAAAGGTTTACTCCTTTTACCAGGGTAGACTTTGTTAGGAGTCTAATGTTTTGGCCAGCTATATTAGAATTTTTGGATCCTTCTTGAGAATAAAGAGGAAAAGTTAAACTGAAGGTTTGAACAGAGAATTCAAATCTAATTGAAGATACATTTCTTATTTGCATAGTTTGAGTTGTAAGCCAGTTATCGTTGTCGTTGTCACTATAAAGCTTTAAAAAAAAATTAGTGCATCATATGTCAATCTGTCACACTTAATGACTCGATTATTTATTGTTTTAACTAATCTGTCAGAACTCACAGGTCAGCTCAAACTTTAAGCTATAACCACAGCTGGACTGGCCATTGGGCATACCAGTGGGCCGATGGTGATTTTTCATTTTTATGTTTGCTTGTTTTTGTAACGTATAAACAATGAAAGGTGGTGGATTAGCCAACAATAAAAGACACAAAGCTGGAGTTATTCTGTCTTTGCTGCACAGCTGCCTCTTCTTCTCTCATTCTCTCCCCCTCCCTCTCCTGTTGCTACTTCAATCATGAAACTGATCAATGATCAGCTGATCGTCTCTTTTGTCTGTTTATTGCCCACTTTGCGCCAGAAAGAGGAAACCAGCAGATGTCGCGCTAAACAACAGCAGCACGTTTAATCCTGATCAGCTGTTGTTTGAATTTATTTAATATTACTTTCTAATATCAGCTGATGTTCGTTGGAGCCACAGCTGTAAAAGCTGCTGGTCATGATATCGGTTTGGATATCTGGTGAGAGGGAAGCATGAAGATGATACACTGTATACAAATCATACATATATATCAACATGACAGTGTACATCACTGTCACAACAACGTTTGTTTTTGTTCAAAGGCTTTATGTTTTTTTTCTATAATACCTGGTGGTCTGGTCAATACTCGGGCCGATCTTTTGTCCCAGTCCAGCCCTGGCTATAACTTATTTAGGAATTTCAGTAACATGCATTAATAAAATTTATGCACTCAGTGCTTTCTCTTTACAATACGTTTCACAGTCAGTCAGGAAGTGCTGAATTACTTTTCCTCTATTATCACACTATCAAGTGTGACAGGATAATGGGCAGAGTTATTTAGGTAAGCCAGACCTCTATTTGCACTTGCTTAACCTCTCACAAAAATGGAAGTTTATTTTAGCTAGACTGCTTGGTTTGAGTATTTCATAAATTGCTGGGATTTTCCCACACAACCGTCTCCAGGGTTTAGAGAGAATGGTCAGAGGAAGATGAAAGACAAAATAAATGGCCGTTCTCTTGGTGAAAAATGCCTTGTTGGTGTTAGAGGCCAGTGGAGAATGACCTTTGAGCTCATAGGAAGGCAACAATAACTTAAAATAAATGCCCAAGGTAGGCAGAAGCACATCTGCAAATGCACAACATGTTTTTGTTACAGCAGCAAAGACCACATGTGGTGCCACTCCTGTCAGCCAAAAACAGGAAACTGACCTACAACTCACACCAGCTCATCAAAGTTGGACAATAGATGATAAAAAGAATATTCCCAGGTCTACAGAGTTTCTGTCTTGAAATTCAGATACTGGGGTCCGAATTTGCACGGTGCAACAAACAATGTGAAAGTATGGATCCTTTCTTGTATCTTGTATCCATCCAGTTCAGGCTGGTAGTTGGGGTGTAATGGGATGGGGCATATTTTCTTTTGCCTATCAGTTGAACAATGTTTAAACAACACAGAAAAAATTAAGGCAGTTCTGAAGGCAAAACCCAGTACAAAAGAGGCAAAACAGAGAGCACGGGGATAAGTGTAATGATGTAAAAGGCCAAACAAGGGGAAGTGAGATGATAGTTCATAGCACAGGCAAACATTAAAACATTGGTGATTTAGCAAAAGACAGCTCTCAAATGTTCCCTCAGAAAAAAAAAGGCTCATTTATTTTCTGTGCCTATACTGAAGTACGAGCCACACATGAATAAGCATCAGCTTCAGCTCTTTCCACTTATTGCCTGAATCTGTTTTCTAATATGACTTTAACAAGACTAAAAGAATAGCACAAAGTCCCGTGAGGCTGCAGTGCTCATTGCACATCCAAACACATTATTGCTGATAAACTGCTGGATCTAAAGCACGGAGATGAAAAAAGAGAGAAAAAAGGAGAAAAAATGTTGCTATTCTGAACATTTTTCCATTAACTGGGGAGTAAAATGTTTTTGGTATGACCAGAGGGTGGCATGAAAGGCTGTCTGTCTGTACAATGACCATATTAGTACACCAGACTCAGCTCTGCAGTCAGAATAAGTTAAGCTGCTGTAAAATATTGTGATTTAATTACTATATTATTATTATCTTGGTTTTAGAAACGCCTCAACAGTGGCTTATGGCTGATAAGGCCTTCGTGCCATTCACATAATAAGAAACACATTAGTTTAAAGAGGAAATAAGAAAGGAATCATTTCAAAGAAGTAGTTAATTAACCAGCAGTAAATGAAGCTTTCACAACAACCACAGTAACTACCACACCACAGTTGGCCTAGCAAAATGTAACATCTCAAAAGGAATCAAATAAATCAAACTTAGAGAAAGAGAATCGTTACAAGAGCTGAGCAAATTACAACACTAGAAGAGATAATCGCCCATGTTTTCGTCTTGGATCAGTATTTTTCATCAGTCACAGGTCGAATAACTCACAGGGAAATCCCCCCCCCCCCCCCCCCCACACACACACACACACAGACACAGGAATGGGTCTGAATCCAGAGGTGGAATATTGGAGTGAGGGGGTGCTGTCCAGTGGTTATTTCAGTTACTGCTGCCTTCCTCTCACTTTTGGCATCGACGAGGCATTTTGGCCCAGAGAACTGCTGCTTGCCAGATATTTTGCCTTTTTCGGCTTTTTTCTTTATGAACCCCAGAGAGATGCTTGTCCAGGAAAATCGTGGGTGGGTAGATCAGCAATTCCTGTAATACTCAGGCCAGGCCATCTGGCACCGCTTAAATCACCTTTCTTCCCCATTCTGAAGCATGGTTTGAACTTCAACAGGTGGTCTAAACCATGTCTTCATGCCTAAATGAACAGATGTATTGCCATGTGATTGGCTGATTGTAGATTTTTGTTGGCAAACAGTAGAGCAGGTGTACCTAATAAAGTGGTGTATTAACATGAAATGTAATTGTCTCCACGTACGATGATATTATTGTTTTGACTGCTGCCAGCGTAAAGATGCTTTGAAGGGAAAAACTGTGGAAAATCACGTTTGTTATGAGCTGTAAAGGCACCTTTGTTTGCCCTTTTGTGGAGATTGAGTTGCTATTAGCGTTGCTGTTTTGCTGAAAATGTGTACAAGAAAATACTCACCTGCATCTATTTCCTGCCTGCTTTTGCTGGAGCCCATTTGAAGGTGCTCACATTTATAAAAAATAATAATAGTTTTACTGTTTGTTAATTTAGTTTTTATGACTTAGCTTGCTAAGTCTTGTCGGTGGAGTTTGTCTGAATTTGGTTTTCTGTTGCTCCTGGAATAACAGCCTGTAAGCAATATTTTATTTTCTTGTAGCCCATAGACAGTACTGACAACAGTTCTCAACAGTTACACAGTGTATTATTAATTTTTTATACAGACATCTCATAAAATCTACACATTATGCATGAATTACTGAAAAGAATGGGACTTAACGCTGCATATTCACATTGCTCAAAATAATTAAAGGAACACTTTCAAAGCACATCAGCCTTCAATGGGGAAAAAATCATGCTGGATATCTATGGTAAATGGCCTGTATTTATATAGCGCTTTACTAGTCCCTAAGGACCCCAAAGCACTTTACATATCCAGTTATCCACCCATTCACACACACTGGTGATGGCAAACTACATTGTAGCCACAGCCACCCTTGGGCGCACTGACAGAGGCGAGGCTGCCGGACACTGGCGCCACCGGGCCCTCTGACCGCCACCAGTAGGCAATGGGTGAAGTGTCTTGCCGAGACCGAGACTGTCCAAGCCGGGGCTCGAACCGGCAACCTTCCGATTACAAGGCGAACTCCCAACTCTTGAGCCACGATCACCCCACAGCCCATATCTACACTGATATGGGCTGGGTACATCGTCAGATGGAAATGAAAATGGAGGATCTCCTACCTGACTGAGGTCCTGGGCAGTCTGAGGTCCAACCTGGCTGGTGGTTGAACCGAAACATAACATCCCACAGCCACAGGTTTTCTATTGGATTTATGACAGGCGAGAGTGGGGGCTGGTCAGTGGTACCAAGGCACTGACTGTCAGCACCGCCATGGGGTCTGTTAATGTGTCTGAGGATTTCATCCCAATACCTAATGCCTAGCCTATAGAGGTCTGTGTGCCCCATGATGAATATGCCTCCCCATCCCATCAATCGATCATGCTGAACATTATTCACAGTCATGTGTCACATGTGCTCAGGGTGAACTTGCTGTAAACAGCACAGGACAACATTCAGGGTGCCAGGCACAGGCCTCACTAGAGGTCATCCGATCCTTAGGTCACCCTCATGAACTTCCTATTGCACTGTTGTGTTCGTATTGTTTTGTTCAGTCTGCTGTTTTTTTGCACACTTGCACTTTATGTAGTCCTGTGTTGATCGTCTGTTATATGTAACACCATGGTCTTGGAGGAACACTGTCTTGTTTCCCTGTGTGAGGTACCACTGTACCACTGATTGAAATGACAATAAAAGCACTTGACTTGACTTGAAGTCTGATTGTTTGGTCAAACACATTCCCACTTGTGGCCTGCTGGAGATCTTCGTGTCATTTTTCACTAAAATCACCATCCTGCAGTAGCTACGTAAATCTATAGATAATATCAATCCCTGTTTCAGGTCTCGGCAGTTCTGACTAGATTCTGTATGTAAGTGGTTAATTAAAATTTCCATGTACATAGACACCAACAGATTTGGTGTTTTTGCTGATTTATCACAGATAACCTTCATTTGTAGCCCAAATTTTGAATTCAAAGGTTGACTCAACATTTAAAAATGACAGCGGTAACAGTCATTTTCACTTGAGTTTATTTGTAACAAATGAAACTTGTGTCGATAAAGAACAGAAATCCATACAGACCTGTTTTTCAGTTTTCACGCGCTCCGAGAACCAATGTAAGAAAATAAAAAGCACTTGTTGACTCGGAGCAGAAAACGGAAACAAAAAGGTTTACATGTACAGACCAATTGGAGGTAACTGATCCCAATAACACATCATATTTTCATTTTTTTATACAATTTATAAACTCCAGTTTAATCCATCTACATGATACATCAGGGTAAAATAGAACACTTCGTTTTGTGAAACTTCTCTTTTGTGGTACAACAAATCCACAATGTGATGTATTGCACATACTGCTGTGCCATAAAAACTGTGACTTGTGGTGCATCCTTTTATTATATCGCTCTGTATATCTGATAAATCTCTATTCATTCTTTGCCGTTATCATCAGTTAATTCATTTACTTTTACGTAGTCATCTATTTATGCATTTCAATTACTCTCTGTGTTTTGTGTTATTTACATATACACAACCGTGTGAGCATTGCAGGGTCCATCTTTGCTGAGTTCAAGTAAGACTCCTTTTTTTGAGGGGGGGAGGCCGGGGCTATCGGAGTTAACAGGATACTAAATATTAGTGCATAGTACAAAGAGAGAAAGTGCAAGTCTTCCCGTAACAGGTGCGACCAAAGGGGCATCTCGAAAGTGGTACCATGCATACAAACAACAACAAGGTTACTTTAAGATGGTGGAAAACTGTCAACAATCCCTCATATGGCCGAGAGTTAATGGGCTTACAAAAAAATGAGTATATACTGTAGGTTCTGTGTCAGCGGAGACGTAGCACCTGAACTTCTCTCAGCCTTCGTTTTTGAAAGAAAAGGAAAAATGCGGAACAGCAGAATGAGGAACACAGATGACCCACTGTGACTGATTTTAGGTAAATGGCTTCAGCTGGGATACTTAAGCATCCTCTTACGGGCTGATGCTCCTCCTTTCAAACAGACTGACAAAGAGCCATTCAGCTTTTACAGATTTCTATACAGCCGAGCAAGTATGACTTGTTCGAGCCAGCTCAAAGTCTGCACCAAAATTTCATGGCGGGTAAAAGAAAAGTGTCCGTAATGACAGTATATCCACAAAGCCTGTGTAAGGAAAAGATGGAAAGCTTGACGTAGAACCTTAAAAAAACGATCAGTCTGTCTTGCTAATAACCTACTTTAAAACCACATTTTTTCTGCAGTCGAGTCTCTTGTAACATATGCTTATTTTCTTTTGAATGAAAAGAGATATGATGATGCAGTTGCTGGGTTTAAAATGTGAGTACGACTGTCCAGCCTACACAAACCCTTCCATTCAAAATTTCACAGCCAAAAACAACAAAACAACAACAAAGAACAAAGAAAAAAAAGAACAAAACAAAACAAAAAAAATCCCATAAAATACTTTTTCACATACTGTAACATAACAAAAACACACACACACACACACACACACACATTCGGTTCACACAAGCATACATAAAATACACAAAAACCCTTTAAAGTAACTTTATCAAAATAGGCGTGTAATATAAGGCACTAGAAATCTAAAATTAAAATACTTATTAGATGCAGTTTGTAATATGACTTCGATCATTCGTTGCTCGCCGTGACACAAAGAAGGATGACATCATCTACTGGACATGTGACTTGATTAAAAAAAAAAAATCGACTTCCTAAGAGGTCAGAGGTTATTTCTCTAACACTTTTATATGGTGGAGGGAACATCAAGTGTAACATCCTTGTGTCTGGAAAATGATGCACCATCATCAGTATTATCGTCGTCATCATCACCGTCATCATCATCATGGCATATAACTGCAGTTAGTGACTTGACACAAAAATATATAATACATCTACTTATTGCACACTGAATCAGACACAGAGAAAAGTCAACGGTGAGCATTCCAGTAAGAAAATTGTTCTCCTTTTCCCATCCCTTTCCTGCTCGCTCGTCTCGCTTTCTGCTTAGGAAATCTTAATGAAGCTTATTTGGACACCTAATATTTTGTCTGCTCTCTGCGCTTACTAGCTTCAGTCGTGGTCCGCCCAGCTTTCTTTCGGGCTACGCGCAGAACAACGTGGCGGGATTATTCTGGGGACTTTCTGGTAGCAGCAGTGCTAATACTGTACCCCGGCGGGCCCTCGGGAATTGAGAAATTACCGTCTTCGTGTCTTTAAACGTCGCAAGTGAGACAGTAATGAGGCTGAGAGTCCTGTGTGCATGCGAAACGTGTGGGTGGAGAATACAGGAGAGTGACACTCGATTTTTTTTCATAGAACTGTGAACATTTTCCACACTAGATTTGATTGTACACTTTAAAACAGTACCGTATCACTTTAACAAAAGAAAAAGAAAATGGCTACAGTTCATTGGATTACACAGAAAAAAAAATGCAACTTTGCCCATGTATGGGCAACGGTGACAAAATCATAAACCTATAAGAATGGAAAAACAGAACGTGCCATATGGAATATCCAGTTTTTAAAAAACAATATAGTCACATATTTTTTCTAGAAAACTAAATTAATGTTTTACTTTGCAGTATGCATTTTTAGACCTCAGTAAACCTTCCCTTATCTTAAATCGTGAAGCATAAGGTTGAACTGGTGGTGTTTATTACTGTATGGTAGAAATGTCTTCTTTTTCATTCACAGGAAACAAGAGTCTGTTTCCAAAATAAGACAGAAAAAAACAACCCCCACTTCTTGTGTCTTTTTTTTTTTTAAGTTGCGTGTTCTTGGTCTTTTTAATACTCTGTGCTCTGTGTTTTCAGGCTCCTGTTGGCAATTCTCTGGTGCTTGATATCCCAGTTCTTTCTTGTCCACGAGGTTTCCATAAGATGGATTTGTAGCTTCCTTCTGAACTGTCCTCGAGATAGAAAAATCGAAATTTCCTGTGACAGAAAAAAATGCTGTAGCTGGGTCCCGTATTTAGGTTGGTGATGCTACACTGGTGGAGTTCCACACCCAAACAACAAAAAACGCAATCTGGGTGCTCGGAAAAGCACTGAAACAAATAAAAAAAGAAAAAATCTATATTTGATCAAGTATTCTGATTGGAACAGTGGTTGAAGTTGCTGCTTCAGACTGACCAATGGGTGTGTTTGGGCTGAGGGTGGCAGGAAAACACCCTTGTCAAGCAGGTTGCTATGGCTCAGTTAGAGGTGCTGTTTCTAGGTACGGATAAGCCGATGGTCCCCCTTCACTCTGCATGCAGTGGCAAAGTCTTCATACCTGCACATCGCAACCTAGTGCATTTATTCTGGCTGTGCATAACATGAGAAAAATGCACTCGGTTGAACGTGCGCATGATCGACAGCCACTGGGTTTATGTTGCATAGTGATCAAAGCTTCCCAGGTACTCCAGACTGGCGCGGTAGCAGAACTGGTACTGGTCCTAGAGGGAAGCAGAAGAATTGTGAAGAAGAGAAGAAAGACTAAACGAACATTCAAGTGTTCTTTGAAGACGTGAAGTGGTTTAGAAAGCTCACCTCTGTCTGAACGGTGGCTGGTCTCTGGGTGCGCAGCATCTTGACAGTCTGGAAAATATCCACCACTCCCTCGTACCTCATCCTCTCTAGCACGATGCTGAGGGTGATGAACACACCGGTCCTTCCTACACCAGCACTGTTGGAGCACAGGTGGAAACGTATTCAGAGCTGGAAATACATCTCCTTATGTATGCATCATGCACTAGCTCAGTTTGCTACTAGTCGTGCCAAACCGTTATTCTGAATATTTGCTCACACGTGGTGCAGCAAGCGGTGGTGGTGCTTTATTAGCGTATCAGCAAGAAAAAAAGTCCAGTGCTGTGAAAAACTATTTCCCTCTTCCTGATTTCATATTTTTTCCAATATCGGTCACAGCTAGGTGTTTCAACCATCAAAGAAGTTTTAATATTAGACAAAGAAAACCAAGTAAATACAAAATGGACTTTAAAAAAAAGGTTTTTGCCCAGTCTCTTTCTTATTTTTGAATCATGAACTCTGACCTTAACTAAGGCAAGTGAGGCTTACAGTTGTTTAGATGTTTTTCTGGGTTCTTTTGTGACCTCTAGGTAATCAGCATGGTAATTCTGTTAGCCCTGTCATTCCTAGGATGGTTCACTACTGCTCTGAGTTTTCTCCATTTATGGCCTTCACTGTGGTTCCCTGGAGTCCCTAAGCCTTAGAAATGGCTTTGTAATCCTTTTCAGACTGATAGATGTTAGTGACTTTATATCTCAGCTGTTTCTTTAGATCGTGGCATCATCTGTTGTTTTTTTTGGGGGGTTTTTTGGGAGATCTTTTAGCAACATCACTTTGTCCGAAAGGCTCTATTCAAGTGATTTTGTCATGGTCCTGGGCCATGTTGGCCCAGTGTTCTTAGTTTTCTTGTATGTTTGTATTTTGTTCCTTGCTTAGGCCATGTTTTCTGAGTTGCCCTGTTGTGTTGTTCCCTAAGTGTTTTCCCTTCATGGCTTTTACCCCCTGTGTGCCCCTCTGTGTACCTGTGAGCCCTCGTCTCTCCTTATGTTTTATTCCATGTTTCCCCTGCCCATTATGTCTAAGTTCTCCCCGTGCTCTCTCTTCCCCCTGTGTGCCCTCTATGTATTTATGAGCCCTCGTCTCCCTTTGTGGTTGTTTCATGTTTTCCCAGCCCGTTATGTCTGTGTTTTCCCCGTGCTCTCTCTCTCCTCCTGTCTGAACCTCTGTGCACTTCCTGTTTACTTTGTGACTCTCACGCCCGTACATGTCATGTTCAGTTCACCCCGCCCTGTCTCGTTATGATTATCAGTGTCACCTGTGTTCCCCGTGTGTTCCCACTTTCCTCGTTAACCCTCTGTGTATTTCTGTCTGCGTCTCCCTCTGTTCAGCGTGACGTCGTCCCTCATGTTGTGTGGATCTCCCTGTGTCTCGCTGCGTATGTTAGTTTACTTTTCCCAGTTTAGTTTTGTATTTCCTATGTTCTGCCATTCCAGCATTAAAGCTGTGATTTTGAGTTCATCCCCGTGTCTGTGAGTTTTGCGTTTGGGTCCTCCTCCTGCCTGCCACACAGCCGAGCCTTGACAGATTTCTTGATTCAACTGGTTTGGGAGTAATCAGGCCAGAGTGTGGTATTGAAATTTAACTCAACTTAGCTTCCCAAAAAATGGATTTTTTCACAGTTAATCTATCATTTAACTACTTTTTCACATAGAAGCAGGAAGGTTTGTTTTTTTCCCTTATTAAATGAAATCATTATTTAAAAACTGCATTTTTCATTTATCTTTGTCTGATATTAAAGCACTGTATATATTTAACAGAGAAGTGGAATAAATTTAACGTAAAAGATTCCCCAAGTCTTTACTCAAGCAGAAACAAAATGTTCCAAGAATCTCTCACAGGTCATCTGGTGAATTTGTAGGTATTCTTTTTTATCGAGTCTGCACAACTTAATGAACAATATGTGAAATGTTGAGGTATTTGTAGGCAGCCTAGACCTTACCTGCAGTGCACAGTAATTGGCCCGTCCTGGCCAAACTGTTCTTTAGTTTTATGCACTTGGCCAATAAAATCAATAAATCCTTCTCCTGACTTTGGCACTCCTTGCTCGGGCCAGTCTGTGAACTGGAACTGACGAACTGTCCGTGACTGGCCATCCTGGGTGAAAGAAAATATGGTAATTTGAAACTCAGAAAATTCTGGAAGCCAGTACAAATTAGTCTGTCTTGCTCACAGGCTGACGACTCACCCTGGCATCAGTGACTTTGAACTCTCTCAAGATGTACTGGGGCATGTTGTACTCAGCCATGGGATCCACCACAAAGTACTGGTACCTGGCTGAGCGCTCTGCAGGCCAGTACTGGTGACACTTCTCCTGTAGAGTACAAAGGCTTCTCTTCAGAGCGCTGCATCATATTTAAAGTACTCAGTGTGTGAGGAGAACCATTTCTAGGCAATTTATAACGGAAATGTCACCATAACTTGTGATATTCATTATTCATTTCAAGACCATCTCAATGCAGATGAGATATTATGTTCACTGAATTAATACTGAAAGTCATATCACTCTCACTGTGCCATGCATAATGCTTCATAACGCCCAAACATTTATTATATTTAATTCATTATATTAAATTTTTGATAGATTTCCCCCCCCCCAAAATTGCAAATTCTTAATCACGAAACATTCGCTTTTCCCCTATTGCAGGCATCAAAAGCTATTCTGCTGCCCATTTTAAGAGGACATTGTTATTCACAGTTCCGTCCTCTCCTGATGTAAACTTCTGCAACAACAACACATGGAGCTGCTCATTATGCTGCTATTCAGTCAGCCCTTCAATATATTCTTTTACTGAAAATAATTAGCTCAAATGACAATATATTGTGTGATACTGCATGTTATAGTACACGCTTCCGACCGGTGGCACTGACGTCACATCTTATGAAGACTCTAGAGCGGCTCTTCCTCAACCTCCTCCGACCACAGGTACAACATGCCCAGGACCCACTACAGTTTGCATACAAGGTGGGTGTCGGAGTGGAGGATGCCATCCTGTACCTCCTACACAGAGCCCACTCACACCTGGATGGGGGAAAAGGCACGGTCAGGATCCTGTTTCTTGACTTTTCCAGTGCCTTTAATACCATCCGGCCCTGTATGCTTCAGGAAAAACTGAACAGGATGGAGGTGGACCCCTGCCTGGTGGCTTGGATCTCCGACTACCTCACCGACAGACCACAGTACGTCAGGCTGAAGGACATCACGTCTGACACTGTGGTCAGCAGCACAGGAGCACCACAGGGAACTGTGCTGTCCCCTCTTCTCTTCACCCTGTACACCTCTGACTTCTGCTACAACTCTGAATTATGCCACATTCAGAAGTTTGCAGATGACACGGCCATCATGGGGTGTATCTGGGATGATCAGGAAGAGGAGTACAGAAGTCTGGTGAGGAACTTTGTCGCATGGAGTCACACAAACCACCTGCAACTCAACACCTCAAAGACTAAGGAACTGGTTGTGGACTTCGGGAGGTCCAGAGAAGGTCCACTGCCAGTTCAGATAGAGGGGGAGGAGGTGGAGGTGGTCAACAAGTACAAGTACCTCGGGCTGTGGGTGGACAATAAACTGGACTGGTCATGCAACACAGAGCACCTGTATAAAAAAGCCCAAAGCCGACTGTACTTCCTCAGGAGGCTGAGGTCTTTTAACATCTGCAGGAAGCTCCTGAGGATGTTTTACCAGTCAGTGGTTGCTGGAGTACTTTTCTATGCTGTGGTGTGCTGGGGGAGCAGCACAGCAAAGAAGGACTCATCCAGGCTGGAGAAACTGATCAGGAGGGCTAGCTCTGTGGTCGGCATGAAGCTGGACACTCTGGTGACAGTGGCAGAGAAAAGGACATTAAAGAAACTGATGGACATTATGGACAATGCTGGGCATCCTCTGCACACGGCCATAAACAACCAGAAGAGTCTGTTCAGTGACAGGTTGCTTCTCCCCAAGACAAGAACTAACAGACTTAAAAACTCCTTTGTCCCACACGCCATCAGACTGTTTAACTCCTCTCTGGAGGGGAGAGGGAGGGGAAACAGGAGGACAAAGGAGGGGGGAACAACTAAGCTGTAGTGCCTCTTCACCTCACTGTGCAATACCTTGTGCAATACTTTTTGTAAATAGTCAACAGTGCAATAGACTCAATACTTGAAATGTGCAATTCACTTGTATTTTTATTTTTTATTCCTATTTATTCTATTTATCCCCTTTGTATATTTTATTTATATTTGTCTCTGTATTTATATATGTGTGTGTGTGTGTGTGTATATATATATATAACAGTTCTGTAACTGTAACTTTGGTCGTTGCTGTGCTTTTTTTGGAAGTCGAATTTCCCAGAGGAACCCACCCGAGGGATTAATAAAGTTCTATCTTATCTTATCTTATCTTAGGCACTTAATCAAGGGAAAAATGTGGGTCTATTGTTTAAAAGCTGCAGCTAGCCCAAACACATTTAATTAATGTGAGTTTCAAAGGATTTGTAAATTCTTTGTCTAGTTTTTAGTTAAGAGCTTGTACAGCTACACACATCTCCATACTGGTAATTCTCTGGGCTCTGAATAGCCGAATAGGATGGTCTGCTTTCCTTCTGTGAAGTGACATGCTTTTTTGTTGTTAACTGAAGTTATTTGTAACCTCTTCAGGTTCCTTTGGTCTAAAATATAAGACTTTATAGAGCCTAACAATGGGAGTGGAAATCAGTCTATATGTTGTTGTTGTTTTTATCTTTAACCATTCTATCGCGTGTGAAAATCAATATTTGTAATTACCACCTTTATTCTTCAACACAGACTACTAGGCAAGCTTTGTTGTTATTTCTTTATTTCTACTTTAGTCTTCAGGAATGGATCTCTGAGACTCTTTGGCATATCACAGTCTTTTCTTTCTCTTTTCCTTCCTTAAGAGGAACTTCTTGACAGCAACCCTTTCACTGAGACCATCCTGATGAAGCTTCAGGTAACAGTGGGTGGGTCGTCTGTAGGGCCAGATGCGTCTCTCAGGCCCTGTGTCAGGTCTTTGCAGCATTTTTTTCCTATTTCTCCAGGACATGACTGTCAGGTGCTAACAGGTTTTCAGTTAATAGCCCTTTGAAAGCTGCCTTGTTAGTGCAAAAAAAAGCTATTTTATGATAATGGGCTGTGTAATTTTTTGGCATTTTCTGTAATTTCAACTAAAGAAATTGGAACAAACTGTGTTTTTGTGATGGGTTGTTAGTAACAAAGTGCCTAAAGCGACAATTTAAAATTGCTTCTTTGCTAAGCTGCTTTGTGTAGACCCAACACTGGTTCATCTCTTGAGTTCAGTTCCTTTTTATCCTTGAACGGTTCATAGGTCAGTGTTAAGTAGCTCAACATTCCTCTGAAATGGTCAAGCACTGGACTGAAAATGAGTAGAAAAGCTGCCAATGTCCAAAGGAAAAAAACCAACATGTAGCTCAAGACTTTTGCACAGTACTGTGATACGCTAATTAAAAAGACATTCAACCAGTGCAGCTATATGTTTTTATCCTGCAGGACCAATGCATGTATCACATTTGAGTGTGTTTGAGTGCATTTATCCGTACCCGTCCCATTTCTCTCAGTTTGGTTAGCATGACAACAATGGTGGAGTTATGTTCCCACAGCATCCTCCAGTAGTCCTCTGTGGTCTCAGCCAGTGGGCCCTGGGTTGCTATATAGGCCTTCTGCTGCCTATAAACACATGGATAAGTATAAATGAAAATAAATTTCTCCCCATGCGTGAGAACATTGTAAAGTGACTGATGTTAAACTGACCTGTATCCATCAATGAAGCTGGCATTGATGTAGTCGGATCCTTCCACTCCTCTGATTGGCTGCAGACACACACGCGTGGTCTCGTAGGGCATGATATTCACCAGCCGGTTTTTGAACTTGTTGCACGGCAGATTGGCACTCACAAACCGTGATGTGTGGGCCTTGGCACTGGCCAGACGCTGAAATATAAGAAATAAAGGAAATATGCTGTAATATTGTGCAGATGAAAATTACAGAAAAAGAATTACAAGCAGCACTGATGAGAGCACTGAAATGATGGCGAAATAAAAAAGGACGGATAAGCAAGGAAGTAAAAGAAAAAAAAAGTACTCTTTTAAAAAGCACAAGGTTTGGTTTTTTATTGGACAAGTGGAATTAGAAAACCATCTTTAATCTGCAGGCCTCAGGATATTTAGTCAGACATCTTCAACTGAATCAACACAGCAGGGCCGATATAGGGGACGAGGGCAGCGGTAGGGAATGGAACAGGGAGAGGAAGGAGAAAATCAAAAGTCAGGGGGCAGGAAACCACAAGGCCCCACACTGTCTCAACACACACATGTGAACCACAGTTGATCCAGTCAAAAAAAAAAAGAAAAAGAAAAACTGGAACACACACATTCATATGTGGATATGTGCAGACAGGCAGCCGTAAGTACATGCAGTACACTCGCTCACACTCGACCACTGGATGACACGGTTTAAAAAGAAACACAGAGAAACAGAGAATAGGCAGAGGGAAACCGCAGACTCAGGGGGAAACAATGGGGTCTCATGAACCCAACGTCTACCATCAGCGGCTACCGGAGTGCTGTGGGAGAAACAGCAGTACCTTATTTTCTTACAGACAGACTGAGCTGGAAAATCCCCACTAATCACAAGTTCACCAGTTCATTCTGGGTACTCTGAACCCAGTTTCCAGCATCAACAATAGTAATTCTTCATGTCATTTGGTTTGAATTTGACGCGGTCTTATCAATAAAGCCTGGCAAAAACAAAGCTTTTCACCGCTTCGATACATGCCAATATTTTTCACCAAGGAGAAAATCATGCCCTCCTGGCAAGCTCCGAGAACTCCACCAATAAACTCTCTGTGAAAAGAAACAAAAACACGGCGTATTAAGGTGTTGGATTACCAAAAGCAGCCAGAAAACATTCACCTCTCCCTTTTCCTCACACGCTTGCTTCAACTTTGTGATTTTATTTGAGGGACATGACGCCTCTTACACGAGAAGTTCCAACCTTTTGGTGTTTTGTTGACGGAGGTGGAAAGTAATCTTTCAGACGGTGGGCTGTGATATACCACGCGAGTTCAAGTGAGATGAAATATGGTGAGTGGGACAACCCCGCCATGTGTTTCACATCAATCTAAGGCTGTGAAAACAATACAGCGAGCGCTCAGTTCATTGTCATTCTGAGGGGAGCGCTCCTATTAGAGGGAGGGAGGAAAGCTGGGGCATAGGATGAGGGAGATTGCTCAGAGTCACTTTGTGTTTACCTTGCCCTCTGATTGTCTGAGCAGACACAAGCCATTCCTGGGAAAAATTAAGCCACCTGCTTTCAACGTATACCTGTAAAGCTACAACCGATTCTCTCTTTTTCACCCAGCCAGGCCAGTCAGGTCTGCAGAGAACTCATCTGGCATGAGGTAAACAACACAGTAAACAAAATAACAACTAGAATATAATGAAAATAACACTTCCCAGCAAGACTTTGAATCCCTTATGTTCTCACTGCGATTGTTTATGATGCCTACATTTGCTGTTCTCACTTTATATTCTAATCAGCTCCCTAAAGTTTTGAAAAAGCTGTTATAACTTCCAACCCCCTAAGATTTTATTACAAACTTCAACTATCTGGCCTACATTATTTGGTCTTTACGTGCATGCCTATCAAACTTCCCAAACTGCGATGCTTTCAGAAACCCTCAGAAAAGCTGCAATCCCATAATCCCCTTCAAATCCAACCATCTATATGAATCTCTCAGAGGGGGATTGAAACTGTAAGAACCACTAACAGCCCTGGGAAAGATGCTCAGGGGCTATCAAAGTCAAAGCTTCCTGAATTAAACATTCTGTATGTCATTTTAGACAACGTTCTTCCCAAGCTTTGGTGGTAAGAACCATCTTCCTATGAAAACCCTCAGCATGGGACCTGAAGTGCAACTTTGTTTTTTGGTCAATTATGGCTTTCAAGGTCAAGAATTAAATATGAAATATGAACGTTTGCTCTATTCTTTATATGGACAGAATGGCCAGTAGGTAAAGTCTTCAGACAGTGATTTATCCCGCTGGATATCTCTGAGCAGGCCCTGAAGATCTGCAGTGCTTCAAAGATGCTTTCACTGGCTCTTACTGTTAACCTTTTAGGTGGCGAAGGGCAAGAAAAAGACAACTCGGCCTTACAGAAACCAGTGAAGTGTTACATTATTATCATGAATCGGTTTTATGAACCACCATAAATCTGTAGGGCTTAATTTTATAGCCTTCGGAGGAACAAAGTGAATCCTCCTCACCTTGAACTCCAGCTCCATGCCGGTGACATTTTCTCCTGGTTCAATCTGCGTCAGCCTCTGGATGTAGGAGTACAGGTTCCTCGCAGGGACTTCGGTGTTCCCGCAGGTCACCGCCTCCAGCAGTGCATCGTGAATGAAGATGTACTGGTCTTCCGTCTGCACCATGTAGTTCCTCTCGGAGCGCATCAGCGTGACATGACCGTAGATGTCGATGGTCTTCTCATGCTTGATTCGCTCTGTCATGGCATCAATCACAATGAAACAGCCAGTGCGGCCCACTCCAGCACTGGAAATAGGAAAAGAGAACCAGATAGTGAGGTTATTTTCTCACATAAACTGCAGTGTGTGCGCTGTGTCCTAATACCTGGTGCAAATCTGTCCCCGCAGAGCTCAAACATAACATGCTTTGCCTAAATCAGCTAACTATCATCGAGATCCCAGCCAGCAATATTTCCGTCAAAGCAGGTAAAAATTGACATCAGCGATGAGTCAGCAACACTGTCTCGCTGGCATTAAGAAGATATCCTCCCTATCGACACACGATCCGGAAATATAATACCGTTAGCTGCCCACCCAAACACTTCACATTTTTGCTGTGCTAGTAAACGGTGAGACAACCTGACCAAGCAAGTTTGTGCAAGTGAATAGAAAATTCTTTATGTGGTTAAATGAATATCGGTGTGCATGCGCGGGAGCGTTGTCGAGGTGGAATGAGATTTGGTCCGTTGTTTGATACAGAGGTTGGTTGAAATGTAAAAGCACATTATGATGGAGTCTTGCCAGGATAATTAAATTTGACTGATAATCCTGTTAGATACTCCATCTGACTGCTACGGAAGATTAGGAAGAGCTGCTCTCCTGCCAACCTTCTCCGCTGCGTCCCGCCCCCGTCGCTCTGCCTCTTTTTCTCCTCGATAAGTACCCTCTCACGCCAGCCCCGACACTTTTTCACACTCACATTTGTCCTTTTCTTCTTCTTGGAAACCATTTTCTCTCCATCTTTCCTTTTCTTTAATTCATCACTTTCATTCACTGTGTCCTGGATTTGACCTCACCTTCTTTTTTCTCACTCTGCACACATCTCCTCCTCTAACTCCCAGTCCCTCGCTACCTTTCCCTCTCCATCATTGTCTCAGCCTTACCCCCTTCCCCTCCTTCATTCTCCTCCACATCCATACCTCACTAATTCTTCCTCCCGAGAGTTTCTGCTCCATATTCCCACTGCCCTGCTCTATCTTCTTTTCTCTGCGATTGCCGGTAAGAGCAAACAGAAGCTTCATTCGAGCTCTGGAGCTAAACGCTGTGCCAAGCCCGTAATGACAAGCTCCCAGAGTCTCTTCTCCATCCAACACATTGGCCTCCTGGTGCTCAGACAGCAGCTCATTTGAATATAAACTTGTGAACCCAGATGTACCCCCAGCCTAAATGGTATATTGTCAACTGTGAAAGCTAATTATGGAAAATAGGGTCAGCATGGTAGCTGATGATGGAGATGAAGGAGGTTGTTGTGGGAGGAATGTGGGTGTCTAAGCCAGCCAGGATGTTTGGGGTTTGCATAATCGCAGGTCAATCTTATTTTACTTCAGCGCCTCTGAACTATTTTATACAAGCACCCTTGGACTCTTGTTGATTTTCGCCGACTGCCAGGCTTTTGAAAATGTTGTTAACTCATAAATGCCAAAATAACGCATAAGTGTTTCATGCAGACTCACAAACACACAGTCACGGAGCAGACCTGTTTCCTTTATGGTTGTGGATGGATATCATAAATAATTCTGGTTCAGTGAATAATAAGAATGGATGAGCCGAACTGAAAATACACAGACACATACCTGCAATGGACAACCATGGGTCCCGCATCTGGAGGATTGCAGGCCTTGACCCGGCGAAGGAAGGCCAGGAAGGGGGTGGGATGTTCAGGCACCCCGTGGTCTGGCCAGGCTGTAAACTGGAAGTGACGGACTTCACGCTTCTCATTTGAGCCGCTCTGGTTGAGCAGATTAGACGTGGGGTTAAATATAAAGACTTAGTTATTCTGTAATTTTTGTAAATGTCCACAAATCCCATTAAAAAAACGTAAACAAGCATGTCATGAGCTGCCCAGGCTATCAGGTTTAGTCTAGTTTATTTTAAAAGAAATCTGCAGGGCACTATAGTTTTTGGCAAACACTGCTCAAATATAAAGAAAGTGTATTAGTTGGCACTCTCTTCAGCCACTGATTAATACGCTGATGTGGTTTGATCACTCATTACAGCAGCAGGATGGTTTATAGTGTGAGCTCTCAGAGCTAGCTCTAAAAATATGCTATCCAACCATGCTGGGAATGAAATTTTGTTTATAGACCTGCAACGAAGTATGTATAAATATTTGAACAGATCAATTACGCACACTCCATTATACATGCCATGTTTCAGTACCTTGTAAAGAGCGAAGGTCCTGACAGAGTAGGTGGCCAGCTCCACTGTGTCAAGCAGAGTGACCTGGATCAGGCCGTAGGTCTCTGTGCCACGTGTTGGCCAGTACTGATCGCACTTCACCTAAAATGGAAGAGGGGAGAAGCTGTGAGAGACGAAGAGCAGGTTGAATAATTCTTTGCAAAGATTTTGGTGAAAGAAAAGAGAAAGAAAAGAGCTGACGTGACTTTGAGTGCATGTGTAGAGGGAACAAAAAAAAAGAAAAGAAGGGGGAGAGGAGTGCTAAAGCAGATCAGTGAGAGAATTTGAGAGAATCAGACAGTAATGTACATACAGAGACAATCCAGCATATGAAAAGGGGTTTTAGTAAGTGTGTGTCTGTGTCGGGTGGGGTGGGCGTTTGATCATGCTAGTTAACTGCTATAGGTTGGTGGGCTCTCTCAAAGATCCACACCAGTGCTCAGAAAAGCCAAGAGATACCGAAAACTCATCCTTCACATATTCGATGCTGTACGTTGCTAATACATCGCAGCCCCACAAATCCCTACATAACCAATCGTAGCACACACAAAATCCCAGCATCCCTATCAAGCAAAACACTTTGATTTCCCCTGCACCCGGCAGTCATATTTGTAGTTCTTCGATTCGGCTTCGGAGACCACAGAGGAGGGAGGAAAAAAAAATCCCAGAGGAGATGAGGGGGGGCTTGGCAGAATCAGGCCAAACCAAACGTTATGTGCTGATCCCTCCAGTCCTCACATCAAAGACTGCAGGGAGCTCAGCTCAGCTTGCTCTGCATTCCACTGCTCCAGACTGGGGATTATGCGTTTTGGCCCGTGATGTTCAGGCTGTAATTACAGCTTTTCAACTGTTGTTTTCCCACCAGACCTTGAGAGACTGTGGGGACAGGAACGGTTGCCTGTGTAAGGAGGAGGGGGGGCTCACACTGACAGAGCATAAACAGGATCGCAAAAAAAATAAAATCCCTGGTGTGAAGACTATATTATCCATTGATTTATGAGGCTAGCAGCATAACTGTGCCCTGTTCTAGCGTGGTTTGATTGGTGCTAAAAGGAAGGATGCTGGCATCGTTCCCACAGTGGGACCATCTGTGATCATCTGTGCGCTTAATGCGTAAACACATAATGGTATAATGTTGAGAGGTGTTAAATGAGATTAAATAATTTTCTCCAACAAGCAGCCCACTACTCACTCAAACAGTACGTGCAGAGCTAGTGGGCTGATAATAAACAGCTAAGTATCTTCAAATTGAATGTTTTCATTTCATAACGCTGTTTATTGAATTTTGACAATTTACAGCTTCACAAGCTCAACACAAACTTGCTCTGCAGTGGAAAAAAACCCAAAAAACCCAACCGAAAAACAACCAAAAAATAAACCTTATGACAATGTGGCCAGAAAACAAGGACTACTTAATATACTACACAGTCACAAGACAGGAAGTGGAGGAAAATGCCCATTGTGGGTGCGATCATGCAAACCATAAACACTTATGTGCACTCTTTATGAACTGTATTAAAAGCAAAAAATAACATTTTTAACTAGTTAACTATGTGGTCAGTTTACAATACAATTTTTGCATTATCATCCAATGCATTATTTGCTATTGCTTGGAGAAAAAAAAGAGGAGGTGGGGAGGGAGCAGAAAAACTATAACAAAACGGGGGATAAAGGTAAGGAGAAAACCATGAGAAGTGAGTTTGTACTTATAAAGGGATTTTAGCAAAGGAGAGAAAGAGAGATCTTGCCTTAGAGAAGAAATAAGAGGGCATCTGAGGGTCAAACAGACACAACAGAGACAGTTGGAAAAAGTTGAAAAGGAAACAGTGTTTTAACACAAGGCACAGGTTAATAGGAAAAGAAGCACAAATGGGAAGAAAGGATAATTTTCTGAAAAGGTCTTTGGACATAATTGGTTAACACTTCAGTCATGATTCATACCTCAAGCCATTCATGTTCATTTTACTCTGACATGACATTCTCATTACACTGAATTTTTACTCAAGTGCACATTCTGTTAACAATAGCAAATGCCTCGAAGCCAGATTATTTTCTAATTCATTACTTACCCCAATTTAGCTGTACTTGTAATTCCTCCAGGTCTGGTTCATCAATCCACGCTATTTTTTTTGCCTTCTACTCTGATACACTACACGCCCATTCTGACTTCCCAAGAACATTTAGCTTGATCGTCATGCACTAAATGTTGTATTCCAGCGATTCCTCGCGTGTCCTCTTTTAGCCTATTCTGTTCACTCCACCTACAATCTATTGTCCTCGTGCATTCAAATAAAATAAAATGAAATAAAATAAAACTCATGTCTTTTTCTAGTCTCTCTGTATCTCCTCACAACATGCCACAACACCTTAGCTGTAATTTAGCTGTTTTGCACTTCTCACTCATTATGTCACTCTAACCATCAGTTATATATACACGCCTCCATCATGACAGCTTATGCATTAGTCGCACGTTGCACATAACTTGCTTTCTAATGTAAAGAAAAAATACTGACGATACCGATGATGAAAAATGTTTGTCCGTCAGCATGCCTGCTAATGCTGAAAAATATTTAGGAGCTCACTAACAATATTTCAGTACTAATTACCAACAAAACGACTCTTTTCCCCACAAACTTTAAAAGTTAATTCAGCCACAGAACATTAGCTTCCAGTTCGGAGTGACTGGACAGCATTGCATATGGTATAAAACAGCAGCTTTTGTTGGCCTACACATTCTCACTAACAAAAAGTTTAATTTAAGTTTCAATGATTGTGATTTTGTGGATACCAATTTAGACACAATTTTCATTTGAAGCTATCCAATGAAAACACCAGCCAATATTACCGTATTATTATCAGCTTATTGCCACAATAATGTAATAATAGTAGAAGTTTTAAGCCAAAACATTTTCTTGTTACCACCTTAACACATGGCGACCACAACGCTACCAAATAGTTCTACCTCACTGGCATCCTTGGTTTATAAATGTAAATATTAAGTTTACAAATTGTTAATACCTTTGTATTACTTGCTTAATATCTTGGTTATTATATTATTATCTGATTATGTTGTTATTATGAAACTATTACCCTACTATAAGAACATTACTGAGCTGTAATGGAGGCTGCGATAATATATTTATTGTTGCAGATGAACTCTATATATCATATTCTTTTCAGCTTGTGAAAAAGTAGATGCTTCATAATCAAAGACAAATAGATAACCTCATTAATTTTAACCAAACGTGTAACTTTTCTCCTATTTTATGCAGTGGACCTCACAATAGAGCTTACCCAGTTCTTATACTACATTTGATACATTTAATCTAATAATAAAACCACAATTTTTCTCATCTAGCCTTATGCTTTATCATGTCCTGCTCTAGTCTTTGGCTTCGTCTGTAATATTGTATTTGTACTCATTCTCTGTGATGCTCTCTCTATTCAGCTCTGCAGTCGTGCACACTCCCACCTTATTCCATTTCCTTACCCGTGATTTCTCTTCCAGCTTGGTCATCATGATGATGTTGGCTGTGTGCTGCTCCCAGACCATCCTCCAGAAGTCCCCGAAGGTCTCGGGAAGGGCGCCCTGAGTGGCAATATAGGCATTCTGACGGCGGTAGCCATCAATATAGTTAGCGTTGATGTAGTCACTGCCCAGGACACCTGAGTAATAAGAGAAAAAGTGGATGTTATTTAAGGTGGAGAAAAGAATAGAAACACATGTGTGCAAGTTGAATTGGAGAATGGATTAGATGGAAAAAGCAAATAAGGGAAAAGACAGAAAAACAGATGGGAGCAAAAGATACAGGCGGTGATGAAACACTCAATTCTAAGTCTGTATGCTGAGAGTATGGGAATGATGCATGGCACCGATTGCATCAAATTACTGTCTGCAGATGAACCTGATTTTTATTCTGTTCCATGTTGAAATAATCCAAGTCTACTACTATAAAGGCAGGTTTATGTGCAAGTAATAAAGGGTGAGGATCATGTGAGGTCATGGCAGGGAGATTAATGTTTTCACAGGGCCCAGAGGCCTTTGGTGTTGGATTGTTCAGCCGTCTTGTTTTATAATACATGCTAAGACGATCACGGGCCTAATCTGAGTATACTCTGGATGTGTCGCTTTGAATGGCAATATGACTGTAAGGCCGTCTCTGTGTAAGACTCGGCTGACACTGCTTGTCCTGGAAGGGATTGTGTGTGTGTGTGTGAGAGAGATGTGAAAGACTGTCTGTGTGTGTTTGATTTAGGATCAGGCCTGCTCATCTAGGGCCTAATACCATAATCCCAAAAATCACTGAGTCACAGCTCAAACATGCACACATACGCCAAAAACACCAAAGTACACACACACACACATACACTCAGGCACACATGCGTATGTTCAGCTGTGACCCGATTCTGCCGAAATGGGACCTAAAACTCCTTTTGAGCCTTCAGATGGCAGTTTACGTTTAAACAGATTGAAATCAATGAACAAACAGCAGGATGCTGACAGGAAGAAACTCCTGCAGCCGAGTCTCCTCCCGCAGCTTATTTTACGAGCACGAATCAGTCCCATACAGTTGTAAAATCCCACGCCAACATCGCAAACACACACACACACACAGCAGACACACACACTCAAATGACAGAGGAGCAAGAGGAATGCTTATACAACTTACTTTAAATGGGATGTGGACAGACGGTAAGAAGAGCTTCTAACATATGTTTATCAACCCCAGTCTTTAAAAGACAGCTTGCCTAAATTCTTTGCGCTACAACTTTACTGCAATGGACTACAACAGAAGCAATCTGCAGATAAAACACACACTCGCACTTTCCAGTCACTTGGTGGGAATGCTGGCTTGGCAGAAGGTCTGCGTTCAGCAACGCATGGAAGCGGCTGCGAGGAGAGTATATGTTTGTGCTCGTCCACATCTGGGCATATATGTTTTTTTGTGTGTGTTTATGCGTGCATGAAAGCGCTCGTGTGTGTGTGTTTGGACATGCTCAACAGTATTTGCATTTTCTTAGCTGGAAGAAAGACAGACAGCCAGGGCTCCAGGACAGGCGGGGGCGGAGGGGCTGCTCACACATGCTCTGCCCAGATAAGGCTCATCTGTTTGGGCTTGGCCTCCCACTGCCTCCCTCTCTCCACATTGGAGCTGCCAGTTTCTCTGCCTCGGGTCTTTCCCAGCTGAGGTGGGTGAGTGCTCTTCAAAATGCACACTGAGTACAGAACTATTTGTTTCTTCTCATTTTAAACCATTCAGAAAGCCCAAATCCAGGAAAATGGGCACACCATGAATAAATCGGTAAACAGTCTAAATAAAGCACGATCACACGCTATCTCCTCAGATATTAAATTGGTCAGGCCGGGTCCAAACCAGTCATATGACGTGGTAAAACAGTGGGGTAAGACACAGCAGTTGGTTAGATGGGAAAAAATGATTGTTTTCATTGTGTTTACGTAGGCTCAGCACTTGGTTTGTGATGCATGGGAACAGCCAGTGCAGAACAGCTTCGAACTATTAACATCCCATCTTTCACGGATAGAAGCTCTCACGCAAAAGTTCACACAGTCATATACACACATGCACAGTATGACATAACGCACTACTTTGCCTCCACACCCAAACTCAAGAATCACAACTTCATGCCCAATTTAAAGCCTAGCCCAAACCATAACTCTGCAACCAAATCGTAAACCTTAAATGGCCCTGAGAAAGTGACCAGAGTGGCCTCATTTCCTGAAACCATTACCGTAGCCATATAAAGACGGAGGTAACAGGTCATGCACACCCACACACGCACACAAACACAGCGGAAGCGTGTCCTACCCTCGATGCTGGAGAGTATAACTCTGGAGTGATCGTAGGCAATGACGTTCGCGTAGCGGTTCTTTGGTTTGTTGACCTCCAAGTTGGAGTTCTCCCACGTGAACTGTTGACCAGGATCGACTGACTGCAAGACATGCAAGCGAAGGTCAAACAAAGAACAAACATCAACGAGAAGCTGTTGCAGTTATATCGTTTCATGTGGCTTACCACAGTTGTTCTGTGCTCAATCATGTTTTTGTTACCAGAAATATTTTGGCGTTATTAAAGCAAGTGGGTTTCAGACAGTGAGACTAGCATGCAGTCTGTCAAAAACATTAGATTAAGATAAATGGCCGTGGCACGAATGATTCACAGGACTTGCAATGAGGAAAAAACAATCTTGCTACATACCACTTTTAATCCCCGTATGATTGTAAGGTACGATATGCTGCTTATGCGTGCACAGCATTGGCTGATTCTCTAAAATCACACATAAGCACCAAGCATTAGCACTTAAAATTTACTGCTGGCATCGATATCGCTATCTCTTAAACTGAACCTCAACGTGCAAGAAATTGGCATCCAGAACAGGAAGATTTTAACAGTTCCAAGAATCTGAGCTCACAGGCACCGGGGCAGGATCGTTGCAGCAAAACCCACTGTTAAAACCAACAACAAACTGAAAATTAAGAAGGTATTATTGATACTGTATAGGAACGTGGGCAACCATGATATCCCTTTTCAAGAAAGACTTTCCACTTTCAAAACTAGCTAAAAGAGAAAGACGATAAAAGCGCAACCAATAACCCTGGGAGAGAGGGGATGGTTGTGTTAGAGCAACACATTAAGTTCCTAGAGGGTAATTACAGCAACCATTGCTGTTAGCTGGGAGAGGCAGACATGAGGTCATTATAGGGCTGTCAATGGAGAGGGACGAAGAGGAGAGAGCCAGAGCAATTTAGCAATTCTGAATATTTTACGACACATAATTATGGTTTGGTTGAGGAAAAAGTGGACAGGAGCGGTACTGGATACGTGCACGTATCTGTGTGTGTGTGTGTTTAAGGCTGCTTTCCATGAGCAGCCGACATCATGTGTGCCTGATTATTACACCGCAATCATTTCTGGCCTCTCTCTCGCTCTCAGTCCCTCTTCCATCCATCTCTCTTGTTCCTTCGTTAAAGCTTCAGTACCGAACAAAGCACACAGTCATGCAGAGAGAATGTGAGGCTCAACAGAGTGGTTCCAGCTCACACCACAATTGCATACAGCTTCTCCCTCAATGTCTCCTCCATCCTCCTTTATCCTCTCTCCCAACACTCTCCGCCCCCCAAAAAACATTCTTGCTCTGTTTTTCTACTTTTTGCATAATGTGTCCTTGTCTTTCTCTATATACGTACTATATATCTGTCACACACAATTTGTCTCTCTTTTGCGGCAACCAATTAGTGCCTTATGCAGTCTCCTCCACCCAGAAGCCCTTGGCCTAAACACATTTTTTATGCAGGGAAAAGAAAACATTTTTACTCTTTTAACAGCTCTCCGTGGAGCTCATTGTAGCGCTATTTGCGACACAGCCATAATATTTCTGCTAATGTCTTTTTTTTGAGGGCCACAGTTCAGCACGACAAGTTCAGCCACACTGTTATCTCCAAGCAAATGGCTTTTCTGTTGTTGTTCCACATTAACTCTTCTGTAAGTTGAAGGAAACTAATCAAGAAGCGTCTATTTTACAGAGAACATTTGCCTCTTGCATCTCTTGGCGAGTCTGCTCTCTGTGGCTGCCGCTTTATTTCTAGCTCCCCTTTTCTCCACCAGAGTGTAGAAATGAGGGGTTGATAACCATCTGGCTGTAAGCAAACTCTCTTTGAGCTTGCAATTTCAATTTTCCTCTTATATTTGTATAGATAACAACAAGACAGCAGAGAGAGGGAGATGCGCTCGATTTTGTATCGTTCGACAGAGACGAATCCAAACGTAACTTAACTGTATAGTCAATGCGAGGCTTTAAATCTACTCGCGCTCGCTATCAGAACTGGAACTGAGCAAGAGCAAGAAACGGCAGGTCAATGATAAATATGCGAGTGTGTGCGTGTGTTTATGTGCATCAGATAATCAGCATTCGTACCTCGTACTCTTGAGAGAACTTGAGATTGTCATTTGCCTTGAGGCGCTCAATGTGATCTGCCAGCTCAGAGATGGGGACGGGCGGGTGACTTGCCATGCCTGCCGAGCACAGAAACAGAAAAAGAGGCGGTTTTGATACACACACAATTGAACTCCTTTGGAGGAAAACGTTAAGAGTTAGGATTCTCAAAGGAGGTGTTGTTTAGTGCTCGGTCCATGGACAGTGGAGGAAGCAAATGGAAGTGTTGTCTTTTTTTTTTTTTTTGGTTAAGTGACCGTTTTCTCTCCAGGCAGACAGAAGGAACAATGTGCATGTTCAGAAAGTTACTGAGCCACAATAACATGTCTTCAGAGGATACGCACACTGCTGGTGAAGATTTAAAAAAAGGCTATGACACAGGCAATAAAAAATTTAGCATGATTTTAATTTTGTTTTTTTTCAGTAGAAGTATTCCGGAGGCGTTTGATGAAATGTCAAGCAGCTTCATCCTATACGGGATGGATGGTTAGTTAGCATGGATATGGAGAAGGAAAAGAGTAGAAAAAATGGAAAGACAGAAAAAGAAAGAGAAAGAAAGAAAGAAAGAGGGGGACAAGGACCAACTAACTTGACAGACGCCGATAACCGCGGTACACTGATACACGGTAGGCTGAAAAGGGAAACAACACCACAGTTAATCTCATCAACACTGGCCACATATAGCATATTTTGCATGTGGATATTTCTCCCCAATCTACCTGGAGTCTGGAAGTTGATTCTGCGTAGCTCCACAGGATCAGTGGGATGGTGGGAGGACATCGCTTTGCTGCAGGGAAAACTGCCCTTTCTTCCTTCAGCCTCGGCTCTTTTCCTGGAAGAACAAACATAATTTACCTCAACCTGATCTACTTAAAATGCACTTAAAATGATGGACATAAACCAGCCGATGCAGTGCAGCTGTCACTCTTCCCATACATATCTTTATCCAACACACTGAATAAAGTGAGCTTGGGGGATTACAAATGTACAATTCAGCCAGTATACTTCTAGTTAATATATTGTCAATAAAGGCACACGGCAATAATCCTGACTCTTCTGGGTTCAATTTTCTAAATGATTCTTTGCAAGGAAATTGTCCCCGTAGGACAGAGGAAATGGTAATAAGCAGTGTTTGTTTACCTGTCAGGTTTGCTGGATCCACGTAGGCAGACGTGTAGATAAAAGCAGAGACAAGGATGAATAACATTAGTGTCCAATCAACAAACATCAGGGACTAAAGCATTGCTGAACTCATCATTCTCTTCCTCTCATTTAAATGGATAGGAATAATAATATGATCTTAAATATGCAAAACAGCACCTCCTGTAGCTATAAAGATCAACAGTAAATCTAAACACAAAAGCTTTTTCACACAAGGACACTACATACATATCAACACCTAGCAACTCTGCCCTGGAATGGTACAGCTTAAGAACAAGTGTGAAATGAATAGCTAGAAATCACCAGGAGTTGCACTCTAGGGCTGTACTGAGTATTAGATTATGACCATCAAGGTTAATAATTTTGCTGAGCTGCATCAGTCACACTAATTATTCATGTGCATTAACTAACCTCTAGCTAGAAGATTGGCTGGCGAGCTTATCGTGAATAGTGCTAATGGGTGATAATGTTATCTTTCACTTTTCTCTCATGCTAGCTAACACTGCTCCCTATATTTGGCTTTAAATGGGCGTTACTGTGCAAATACTTTATTTATTTTTATTTGCAGTTTTCTTCAAAAATGGGAAATTGGTGCAACAATTTATTGGAAGTATATAAACTCAGTATATAAGACAAAAACAGACTTTGCTTCTAATGAGCTTGAAAGTCATTATTTGGTGTTGCCATCTCTTTTCCTCAAAACACACTCTTAGGCAGCTTTCTTGTAGTTTCATTAAGTAGTCGTCAGGAATAGTTCTCCAGGCTTCTTGAAGGGCTTTCAAGTCTCTTGTTTGGATGTTGGCTTTATTTTTGTTCCATTCTCTGTCAAGAGGATCCCGCGCTGCTTCAATATTGTCAATAATGACGTTCGGGCTCCGGGGAGGCCAATCCATGACTCATAGTGCTCTGTTGTCTGTTTTTCTCTCCAGGTTTGTTTTTGTTGCACTGGCAGTGTGTTTGGGCGTCATTGTCACGCTGATGGTAGTTTTCATGATTCCATCAATTTTGACATCACCAGCGGAAATGAAGCTCCGAACCATGACAGAGGCTGTTTATAACGAAAGATGGCTGAAAACAGTCATTCCTGTCACTCCAGAAGACCCGTTGCCACTGATTTTAGGTCCAGTTCTTTTCTCCACTTTTCCTTCCTTACGAGTGGCTTCTTGACAGCCACTCTTCAACTGAAGCCATTTCTCATAAGGCTTCAGCAAACAGTAGATGGATCGCGTGAAGGACCAGATGCATCTCTGAGGTCCTGGAAATGTTCTTATTTCTTAAAGACATCATTTCAGATGTTTTTAAACCTGTGCACTCGTCCAGTTTTCTCAGTTTTTTTAAGGGCAGCTCGTACACCATTATGAGATATGAAAAATGTTCAGCTAATAGCTCTTTGGGAATCACCTTAGAGGTGAATGACCTTCAGAAAGCCTGAAGAAGCATTGCTCATGACTTTTGCACAGTACTGATGATGACAGAAAAAAATACATATCTATGAAAACCTCAAATTTAAGCTTAGCTATTATTAGTATAAATAATTATAAATATTTCACCATACATTTAACCCACTGGTTTAACCTTTAAAGCAACAAGGAAATGCTGATTTTTTTATTCATTTAGAAATATAAATGATGTTCACACAAAATGATAGATCTGACAACTGATGTAAACGATAATAATCTGTATGCACATCTCTGAAAGAAAACTGACACTGTCTGCTGATTAGGATCTTTTTCTGTCACACACTGCTTGATAACTTGTAGGAAATATTCATGAAATGAACAAAAAAGATACATTAAGTGATGGAAATGGATAAACCCCTGCAGAATAACTGTTGTCCCTACTATAAAGACTTATGTGAAGCTTTAAATTCTTTTCTCCATATTCAGCAAAACTCAAAATCTCTTTTGTTTACAGCTTTCTTTGTGTCAGCATTCAAATGTACTACTGAACAGCGTTTATTTCTGTTTTCCTCCATCGTGCTGATCTTACCTCTTGAAGAGGAGAATGGCAATGACGATGCAGACAATGAAGATCACAGCCAGCACAGGCCCCACCACCCACAAAAGACCCTCCTCCTCATCAACAATTGGTTGAGGATCCACATATGATGATGTCACAGGATCAGAGTAAGGGCTGGTTGAATACATAGTCTGCAAGAGACCAAGGGTTTAAGCAGTTACACGTATAAATTAAACACCAGTGTACCCAGACGGTAGATTTGTTCGGGCGTGTTTGCATCTGCACTCACATTCTCGGAGAGGTCGAGCAGCGCCAGCACAAAGAAAACATAGTCTTGTCCGTTCTGCAGTGGACGGTTGCGAAAGTCGCCGTAGTTTCGGCCGTCCCCTAATGTGAATTCAATGGGCAGAGTCTTGAAGTGAGCGGTGACATAAGCCCTGGGATCTGACTGGCTAGCCTGTCTGCGGATGCGAAGGGCTCGGCTGACGCTGGTTCTGTTGATCTCTCTGAGGAGCTATGAGGAAAAACAAAACAGAGAAAATGAGCAGGCAGGTTCAGAGTTTAGAGGAGATGGGGAAAATTGACAGAAAGGAAACAAAGAAACAAAAAAACGTCTGACACAAATACGTGACATAAAAATAGGACAACAACCTGCAAATGCTGGTTGCACCAAGTTCAAACAAAGGGCATGACCAGATCATCAGTCTGCTTCAAACTCCCCCCTCCCATCCCAACCCACATACAAAAAAACCTTCAGAAAAAAAGGTCAGTTTTGACAATTTTACCCCAAACAAAACCCTCATTATTGTAGAAACAATGGACTGTACAGTGCAATATCACCTTAGCCCAAATTTGTTCATCAACTGAATTGCTGCCACATTTATCCACTGAGACAGTAGGCGCCATAAAACTCTATTGACTCAATTGCTTTCAGAGCAGAATAATGAGGTGGTGAAGTCTTTAGAAAAAGGCAGGGAGTGGAATTAGATGGGAAATGGCATGTGAAAGCATTGTTTAGAGTGAGCAAGGAATGGATGGTTAGGCCGTTTGCCTTCACGTAACAAGGCACAGTCTGATAAGTCTGATACAACAGACAAAAAATCTGCATCGCATTTAACAGTTATTACCCCCATCATCCTGATTAACATAATCATTCCCCCCCAGCATCGGTATTACCTTATAACAAGTGTGACCATTATTTAGCTTTTTATTTTTCCTGCCTGCTGCACGTCTCACCTCATCCAGGTTCATTTGGTCAGGGTCCTCCCAAGGATTCAAGAATTTTCCCCCTCTCTGCTTCTTCAGCGGCACCACTACCACAAAATAACCCCTGAAACACAACATGCAACTGGGATCAGGCCTGAGGAAGCACACTCCAAACTGCACAGTTTCTTAAGAACCGTCAGTGTTCTGACATTTAACAGAATACTTTAAAAGGATTTCAGACACAAAAGTATGGAGGCATTTGATGTTACACTTTATTTATTCTCGATGTGTATGGAACATGATGGACACACCTGTCTATATAAAGACCCATAATTCACAAAAACAAGCCATTAAGTTAAGAAACTCTAAAGCCAGCAATTATAATATTGTTTTAAAGCACAGAAAAGGATAGGGGCATAAAACTTTCTAACGCTATCAGTGGTACCACGGGCACAAAGGCCATGTACAAGGATAATCATAAGGATGGTTGTCAGGTCAAGTGGAATAACTGAGCAGGAATAGTCTTGGTCTGGAAAGTGACTTAAAACCACAAGATCATTAAACGGAACTTCAAAGGTGCTCTTCAAAGATGAAGGAAACTCCCTGGAAGTAGAACTCCATTAAACTGGCCTTCATGGTAGAGAAGCAAGACAGAAGTCACTTCTGAAAAATGCATATCAGAGCCTACTTGGAGTTTGCCAAATGGTGCACTGTGAAGTCAGATCTCCAAGCATCTGGCAAACACAATGCACTGACTCATTTCATCTCTATAGTAAAGCATAGTGGAGGCAACATTATGACATTGCTTCTCTGTAGAAGGAAAAAGGAGAGAGGACAGAACTGTGGGGAAGACGCATGCAGCCAAATTCAAAAGTACAAATGTGTTGTTCACAAGAGCAGTCGTAACTTTAATTGCATAACAGGGCTAAATACATGACCTGGACCTAAATTGTAGCCATTTAAATTTTTTCATAGATTTTTTATCCATTTAATTCTTTGAAAATTAATTTTATGAAAAGTTAAAAAAAATTGTAGTTACTTTCTGAGCATAAGAAAAAGTGGTTGGCAATTTCTATTACAAACAGACTCAGGCTGTTTCAAGTGCTTAGCTAAGCTAAGTGGCTGCTGGTGACAGAAAAGTGCTATTGATCCTCTCATCTAACTCTGGGTGTTATCTCTACTTTAAAAGAGTATGCAGTATCTGACCATCAATATGATATACATTATACTAATATACATTAGTATGTTGCTGTAGTTGTAGCTGCTGTGAAACAGTATAGTACGTTGAAAGTGTGTGGCATCTGCTGGGAGAGAACTACTAATACAGTATGCGGCCTCATGTTGAATCTGACAATAAGAATTTGTAAAGAGGGAATAGTATCCAAATCGATACGTATTTAAATCCAGTTTGTGTTTTTGGATTATTTTGACATTTTGAGTGACCATCTTGTAAACAATAAAAGAGTGGAAAACCCCCCCACCCCAAAACACTACTGAAGTGACAGAGAAAGACAGACTTCTGGAAAATAGCTGTGAGAAGCAGTATGCATATTTAAACATGTATGGCTATTTGGACTTTGTATCTATATTTATTATTGGTGCCAAAAAGCAGATAAAATGTTCAGTAGTGGGGATTCGTTTGGTCTGTTGAGGGAGTTCTCAGACTTGTTGTAAGCTCCGAGACATAGTAAAATGACCTCACAGGGTCCGTAGATATATTGATACAAAGTAATAATTTAAAGCTTTCACAGTTGGTATTTAGGATAACAAATCCACTCTGTCTACATGCTTTAAGTCTTTCCTACCTGACTTTAGCTGTGGTCTGTACAGTCGGTAGCTGCACAGTCACCATGCCATCTGCATTAGTCTTTCCTACTACAATAGGTTTGGTTTTCAGGATGTCTGGAGCGGTGGTAGTAGTGACACGGTGCTGCAGGCCCCCAGCGCTGTTGGCTCGGTTGGTTAGCAGAAAAGAGTACTGAGTGTCTGGCTCCAAACCAGTGATCAGCTTCTGAGTTTGTTTGCCATCCACTTCCACAGACTGGCCCTTCCCATACAGGATCTGAAAACACCACAAATGCACATACAGTAGAGGTCTAAATAGGAAGCCTAGTTTTGCCTTACACTTAGCTGATTAGAATAAAATTATGCTTATATTGTGCAGTTCCTCCAATGGAAGTAGAAACCACAAAGGATGGATTGCACTGACAATGAAGAAAATCAAGTTGTGATGCTATTTTGTTATAAAAAATACCAGTTCATGAATATTTGTTTACCACAGACGTGAGAGGTTTTGATGTTCTATGAATTTTCTCTTCATATTTAATCTGTAAATATGTATCAAATGTCTGTGTATTTACATTTAACTACGTTATGACTCCAAGATGGAGTGAAAAGATTTTGACATAAATTGTGGCAATTGTGAGATAAAAGTAACAGTATCTTCCTTTGTCTGTTAAGGAGCCAGACTTCATTATCTTTTCTTGACAGGAAGAGTGAAGTTTCATAGATAATGAGTGGTTGGAAATATGATTCCTCATAATTAATCTGCCATATACAACTGCAAAACATGCAATTCTGAATTTAATCTCAGGCTTTTATCAAGGTCCTGCTTTTTCAGCTTATAAACGTTAAACTGCATGAGGCACGGCTAATTTTTATACCTACTAACAAACAAATATACATCTCCTTACAGTGAACGGCTGGACAGGGTTCTTATCACGGATCTCCCAGGACAGCAGGACAGAGTTCTTCATGGATGCTTTTACTCTGAAGTTGGTGGCAAAAACTACGGGACAGAAAAAGAAAAAAAAGAAAGGAGTATTAATGTGGCCCAGCATTCGCAGTTACGGTCTCTACTGTCCAGTCCTACTGGTCTTACCTGCGTATCATTCTCTAGTACCAGCCTCATGCTAGCTATTTGCTCTTATTAACACACAGGACTGTGATTCCTGCCCAAGACCCAAAACTCTTACCTTGCTTTAGGAAAAGGATGTTGGGTCTAAGGCTACAGTGACAAGACAACGAAAAAGGACACTTAGGATGCAGCCACAAGATGTCTCATGTTCATGTGGGACTTTGCTTGATTTACTCTCAAATGTGCTGTTTGGAAGTGTGTCTAGCATCCTGAGCCTGGTGAAGATGGGTCGTTAGAATGTGAGTGTGAGCCTACCTTGGTCTAGCCGTTGGGTCCTAAATTGGACACTGGGGCTGTAAGGCCCAGGACCGACAGCTGTGAACGCACACACCCTGACATCATACACAGTATCGGCACTCAGACCCTCCAACAAAACACTCGACCTTTGAGTGGGCACCACAACCTCTGTAGCGTTTCCCCGACTGTTTATATCCTTGTATAGCACCGAGTATTTCAAAATTTTCCCATTTTGCTCAATCAGCGGGACTGTTTTCCACGCCAGCCGAAGCGAGGTGGCAGACGCCTCTTCTGAGATAATATTTTCTGGATATCCACTCGGGACGTCTTCTGGAGTAGTCACCTCTTTTACAGCCTCTTCTCCATAGCCCATCTTGTTGCGGGCTGACAGTCTGAACACATAGTTAGCACCCTTGTGGATATCCTGGGCAGTGTAGCGGTTTTCCTTGGGGGTAAACCCAACCACTGTAAAAGGGAGAACGTCAACGCGGCCGAAGGTGAGGCGGTACCCCAGGAGCGGGGTGGCTGGACTGGGAGGGGGGTACCACTGAAGCAGGGCCGTACCCGAGTCAGTGGCACTCACTAGCAGTTTGGGCTTCTCGGGCACTACGAGGGAAAGGAAAGAAACAGGAGAGAGGGAGAGAATAATGAAAAGAAAATTAGACGGTAATTACAAAGCACATTATTCATTACCTCGAGCAAAACTGCACAGTACGATTAATACAGCACCCGTGGCTTCTTGTGGCACAGCAAGGTGTGAGACCATTTCAATGGGCAATAATTATCATTAGTGATGCCAAACTCTCAAAGACAATCAACTACGTGTGTCATTTATTTCAACCTCTGTGTCTTTGTGTATGGTTGGGTCTGTGCAGACACACTTACATGGCGGGGCGGTGCACACAGTAACAGGTTTGCTGCGAGCGCCATCGCCCTTGGCAGTGTAAGCCCCTACTGATACAGAGTAGGCAGTATCTGCCTTCAGGTCCCCAAGCACCACTTCCTGCAGAACAACAAAAAGCATTGTCAGCGACAAAAGGCCACTAATTTTTGTTTGTCCTCGGGATAATGAGCAGTCACTGCTCAACAAAAAGAGACTCAAGGAGGGTGCGGTTAAAGCAACACAAAGAGGTACAGCAAAAGCGTACAGTCTTTGTGCCTGACAGTGTGACTGTGCAGTTATTCAGCTCACTTCTGCACAAACAATATCAAGACGTGTACGGATACTCTTGTTTAAATCATTTTTTAAACTCAAAATATCGTTTACCTACAAAGAAATTAAAAACTGATTTGTCTCCATATAAACACATATATTTTGTTAATTTCTTAGTATGTGTGTAAATCGTATATATAACAAGAATATTTTGGTGATACAAAAAATGACTCATATTATCAGTCATCTGTGGGGGTTTTTTTAGGTCCCTTTATTAAATATATTCTCTTTTCTATGTTCCTGGTGAACACGCAATACAGAAATAGAAATGTGTTCTTGCACGACGTTTAAAGACTTAATTTTAAAGCTCCAGTCTCATAAATATGACTCATCTACTTTTTTTTCTTTTTCTAACATCAAATAATATGCACAAATAAATGTTTACTCACATATACTGTTGAGTCATCGTATTCCCACTGAATGATGAAGCAGCAGGAGGAAAAAAAAGAAGAGAGAAACACATTATGAGTAATAGTCAAAAGGACTTTTTTTTTTATCTGCATTTAACAAAATCTCCAGTTTAATTTAAATAAAACGTAATAACACACATTAAGGCTGTTTAACCTTATCAGATTGTAAATCTTATTTTAGGAATTCTGTGAGTCAGGCTGTGTTCACATTACTTTTAGAGTTGCGATGGGAAAAATTCTCACATTTACCAGAAAACAAAACAAGAAGAAACAAATGCTAGCTCCACTTACTCGAAAGAGTAAGAGTCAGAAAATAGTTTACCCTTACTGAAAAAAGCGCATTTTTAATGTTGAGTTTAGATGTTAAAGATGTAAAGTACGATACTTAACACTGTGGTATTTTCTTTACCAACGGACTTTGGCTGACATGACATTTGCTTGCTTTTGCTGGCACATAACATGAGTTACTAGCTGTTATTACTACTTGGACATTAGTGGAGTTACATAACATGTGATGAGAATAATGATTTTGTTCTCACGTCTGTTCGCTAAGTGTTTAGCTACGGGTTGCGGACTGTTGACTTAGCACAATCAGGAGAAAACACTGATTCTCAAATACAAGTAAGCCCACAGCTGGGTGAAGAGATTTAGACAACAGAGAGGGTGCATTTAAGCAAAATTTAATTTGGATCCTTTTTAGTTGATGTCTCTATAACTGTTGATTCTTTAAAATTGTGGTGAGGGTTTGAAGGTTCTTTCATTTCTAAAGGGTAGAAAAAGTCTGACATTCGCCGACCTGCACAAAGATGGACCAGCTTGTTTCCCGTATTCATGCAAAACTAAGCGTACTGGTTGCAGGTATGAGATATTATACAGACAAATAAGAGAGTTAGCTTCTTATTTAGCAAATGTGTAGTCACTAATTCTGTTGTCATAGTGTTGTTTCCTGCTATTTTAGTAATATTTCCTGCTTTGTTGGGTTAATTTTGCTTCCTTTGCCTCTGTCTTGTTGTCCTTCTTGGCGCTTCTTTTTTTTTTTTAAACTAACAGTTGTTACACATTTCCTGTTTTACTTTAAAAAGTTGGTCCTCTCATGTGTTCTTTTTCCTCCCTACTTGATTGTCCTCACCTGTGCTGATTATACACATCTGAGTCTAATCCCTAGTTAGTCCTCACTGACCTTTCTTCTGTTTGCTCTTTGCTGTTTCTTATGGTTCTCTTTGTGTTTCTGAACTTGTGTTAATGTATTTTGGACTTAAATAAAAAGCCTATATTGTCCTATATTTGGGTCCTAATTCCAGCACAACACCTTCTATGACAGATGGTGTTTGCACAATTGAAATAAGATACTTTATTGTCTTAATGGCCACATCGTGGTTTTTGACATCTGTATAATATGTCCAAGGAAACCTACGTGCTGCTGAACTGAGCTGACTGTGCTAATAATCAGCATTACCATGTAATATAATTTATCTCATAATGTTTTATATTGCATTTATAGATTACTTATTTACAGATTACCCATTAAGGTAATATTCTCGGGTTACCTGTGAGTCATCTATGAGGATGTCCTTGATGAATGGCTGACCCTGAGGTTCTCCGTAGTTCATCCTCACATAATGGACTTGGTAGCCTCGGATCAGACCGTGCTGTCTTTCAGGTGCAGGGGCTCGCCATTTCACCCTAACAGCCGAGGCGTTCACAGTTTCTGCCTCCACCCCTCGTGGAGGACCACTTGGAACTACAAATGCATTTTTGGATAGAAGTCAAGGGTCACAGATGATGGGCAGTTAAACCTCTCAGTTAAAGGCCTTCACTTTAGTGAAGTTTCTTTCTAGTAAAAAAAAAAAAATGCTTTCAGGGGCAAAAACAGCCAAAAGCTAAAAAAAGGTGAAAAACTACAACCCTACAAAAAGTCTAAAACAGCTCTGATGTCAGGGAAAAAAAGTCAAAATAGTAAAAAAAATGAGAGCGCTTGAGGAAAAACATGGAGGAAAAAAGCAGTGGAGGATAAGAAGCAAATGTAGAAAAGATAAGAATGGCAGATAGAAAAGGATTTGTTGCCAGGGGCAGATAAATAGTGGCAGGCAGTCAAAGAGAAAATACTGTTATCAAGAAAAACCTCTCCCGTACTGCCAAGAACTACACTTCTTTCCCCAAAAAGCAAAAATATACAAAAAGAAGGAAAAAACTCCAGCCACCTTTATCTATTTGACAGACCCACCCACAAGCACAAAGAGTACTGGAATCAAAAATATAACAAATTACTCTAGATACAATAAGACACTGCACTGGTTTACATTAGATGTATCAAAATAATTGTAAAGGTACTGGAAATGATTTGGTAGGACAGATTACTGGTGAGAAAAGCCAAGGTGAGGAAAGATTGAGGTACACCGACAGCCTTGTTATTGTTAGAGGGGACTATTGCTAGCTTTCGACAGGAAAATCTCAGCAATCCTTTTAGTAAAAAGAGGGGCTTTTAGAAGAAAGGGAAAGGTGAGGAAAAAAGATGCTGGTTCAAAAAAATAAAAGCGGATAATGCCAGCTGCTGCAGGAAAAAAGGGGACTGCTGCTGACAAGAGAAAGCAGTGGTGAGGGAGATTCTGTATGTTGGCAGATTCTGGTGGTTACAAAGGAAAAATAAAGAGGAGGTTTTCACTGGAGGGTCTGACAGTGGTTCACAAATGCATTGTCCGTTTAAATTGCAGCTCAAGAACAGAATAAATGAGTTTACTGGCCAGTAGAACAAGCTTGCTGTTAGTTTAGGGTGCTGCTTGGTTAGTAAGTTAGAGGTAGCGACTATTAGTAGGGAGGACCATCCTATTTTTATTTGTATCTTTTGTTGGAAACATACCATCTTCCTCAGTGCGGATAAGAAGCTGTAAACTTTCTGGTCCATCCCCAGCTTCCGTCTGTGCCCTCACGGTTATGCCGTACTCAGTCCATTTCTCTAGGTTTTCCAGGAGATACGGAGAACTTTCCGGAGAAATTCCATCAATTCTTTTTGATGTTTTGTTGCCCTCTGTAGTGGCATACTGGATGGAGTATCCTGTAATGATGCCGTTCTGAAACTCCACAGGTGGTGGTGCCCAACTTACCAGGACGCTGGTAGAACTGGGACTGGTGCATTTGATGTCCTGGGGAGGTGCTGAAGGAACTGATTGGCCAGTTTTGAGGAGGCACAATAGGGGTTGTTTGGGTAAATGTTATTTGGTTGTGTGTACAAGTTGTTATTGGTGGGTGGAGAGGTGAGTGGAGAAGTGAGGTTTGCCATGGGGGTGAAATTGAGCAGATGAGAGACAGAGAGCAAAAGACAAAGAAACACAAAATGAAAAAGAAACTCTGGAGAACTGAAGCTCTTTTGAAAAATGACCATAGAAATTAAAAGATGGTTGAACAGAGATACTGAAATGATGGGTGTCAACTTCTGTTTGGTAGCAATGTTTGATTAATGAAAACGAGTGAATGACAAAAACACTGACTAGAGCTTGAAACACACATACCTTCCCATAATTTGTCCTTACAGCCTACAAGCCTCTGTGGTCCATGTTGGACTTCTCATGTCTATCTGCCAACCTCGTCTTACCTTGTTTTACTGAGTCTCTTACGGACCTCAGATTGGTAGCCAACAAATGAAGTTTTTCTGGCAATCTTAAAAGAATTGCTTAGTACTGTATGCAAAATACATCAACTAAAGCTAAGTTCTTGAAATAATTATTGGTCTTTTATATATTTGTTGAAATATCAATTCTGAGGTCAGCTCCAGCTATGGTCTTGATTCATGATGGCCCCTTTTTGACAATGCAACAATGCCACATATGTGTCTAATTAAAATTGCAGCAGAGAAACCTACGTGATTTAGCATTACATGTATTTGCTTTTGCATTGTCAAAACTGGATCTTGTTTCTCTTTCGCTCTCACAAACACCTTCACACTTTCACACACTGCAGTCTGTGCAGGTAGACCTACGTGTCTGTGGTGTGTCAATGGACACTTCATTGGTATATGCCCCAATTCCATTTTTGCTTTTGGCAGCTAGCTGGAAGGTGTAGGTGGAAAAGGGCTTCAAGTTCTTGAGCAGGTAGGATGTGGCGGGCTCAAAGCTCACTTTTTTCTGAAGGGACAAAAAGACAAGAGTTAACTTTTTATAACTAGATCAATAATGATATCAAATTAGTATCACTTTACACAATCGTATTTGAATTTGTTATTGTCTATCCACCTACCAATGTGATCAGAATTTTAGGGACACTCATTAAGGGCATGGATGTCATGGTATCTTGGAGCTTTTAATGATTTCTTTCAACTTTTCATTTTTTCAGGTGACTGATTTTACAGCATACATCTTTAGTGACTGTTTGCTGAACTGGCAGAATTAGCAGAGTTTGTTTGAAATGGTTGGTTTCCTGAGACAGAACTGGCTGATCCACAAATTTTCAATAGAGTTGATGTTGGGGCTTTGGGAAGCCCTTCCAAAAACGTAACATCAAACATTTCAAAAATGGTTTTGATGTGTGTTTGGGATCATTGTTCTGTTTCTTTACTCATTTTTCCCATTGTTTTAAAAAATTGGTCAATCCAACAACTGCTGTGAAACTAATCCATGTTATGCGGGAAAAGAGAAACTACCAGTTGTAACCAGTCACGATCACCAATGATTAAAAGAATCAAGATTCAAATTGAGCCTGTTTGCGTGCCCTGTTGAGCCTGTGTGGACTCGAGAAATAAATAAATCATTAAATTCAAACTTGTGCACTCAATTCATGTTTTTTAAAGTCATTAAAGTTTTCTTTTCTGTACAATCATACCACCCTGAAAACTGAACAGTTCAAAGAAAACATTCAACGTCCAAAATGATCATGACATTCATACCAATGATGGGTTTAGGTAAACTTCTGACCACAACTTTACCTATAAAATTATACATTTATGAAAACAGCCCATTTAGTGACAATTTTTTTTATCTCCCCATCTTTACCTCTTCTGTGTTGTCAGCTCGTCGGTAAACAAGTTCATATCCTGTAATCTGGTTATCTGGGCCACCCTGGGTCGTTGGAGCCACCCAGGACAACAGGATACTGGTTTCAGACTTTGCCTCACCCTTAAAATCTAATGGTTGAGAAGGAACTAAAGGGGAAGAGGATTGTTTAAAGAACACTAAGACTACATAATCTTAACCATTATATGCCATTTGCTTCTCTTATTTTACCTCCAGTCTTGGCTATAATCTGCAGGTCCTGGGACAAGGGGCCATCTCCTACAGAGGTAAAGGCCAGCACTCGGATGTAATAAGTCTTGTTAGGAGTCAAATCCTGGATGGTGATGAAGCTGGATCCACGCACCATCTGCTTCTCCCACTGCACAACACAATGCATGAATGCAAGCAGGCACACAGATACACTCTCATACCTTATACATCTTGGCAACACAAGTTATCATCTGTTATGCATAAATAGTAACAATAACAATAAGCCAAACCACACACACAGGAATACACACCTGGTTCACTGGCAGCGAATTGTCAGAGGTGTAGTACACTCTGTAACCAACCACCTGTCCATTAGGTTCCTCAGGCTCATCCCAGTGGATCATTGCTGTTGTGGCGCTCAGCATCCGACCTATGACCTACAAATAAAAAGAGTAAAATTAAACACCAAGTGCAAAAGTGACACAAATGTGGAGAAAGTTTAAACCTGGATTCTGCTAATAGGCAACAGGGGACAGTTTATGTGGTTGCCAAACGGACAATGATCGCATTTAAGTCTAGGGGGAAAAGACCCTTCATCTATAGAAGGTGTACGTTTTGGTTGACATGTCAATATTGCGCGTGTGAAAGTGCCATCGCACTACCACCACCATGTTTGACTATTGGTAAGTTCTTTGTATTGAAATGCTGTGTTAGTTTTACACCAGCTGTAAGAAGATTCAGGTCTTCAAAAATCCAACTTTTGTCTCATCAGTCCACAGAATACTTTTCCAAAAGTCTAGGAGACCAATAAGATTTATTTATTTATTTATTTATTAACCTTTATTTAACCAGGAAGATCCCATTGAGATTAAAAACCTCTTTTTCAAGGGAGACCTGGCAACTGGCAACTTTTTGGCAACTGGGAAACGTTTGTGTTCTTTTTGGTCAGCAGTGTTTTTTCCTTGGAACTCCTCCATGGATGCTTCCCCCCCCCCAATCTCTTTCCATGTTGAATCTTGAAGACTGACCTTAACTGAGACAAGTGAGCTGGCAGTTCTTTAGATGTTATTCTGGGTTCTTTTGCGCCCTCCTGGATAAGTCACCGATGTACTCTTGGAGTAATTTCGGTAGGCTGGCCAATCCTGGGAAGGTTCACCACTGTTCCAAGTTTTCTCAATTTGTAAATAATGGTTTACATCAGGGTTCAATGGGGTCCTAAAGCCTTACAAATGGCTTTGTAACATCTTCCAGACTGATAGATGTCAGTGTCTTTGTTTGTCAGCTATTATTGAGTTGTTTGTAGATTGTGGCACAATGTGTTACTTTAAAAAAAGATCTTTTGGCCTACTTCATTTTGTCAGACAGGTGTCAGATATGCAAGGGGTTTCTTGATTCAGCAGTCCTAGAAGTAATCAGGTCTGGATGTGGCTAGTTCAACTGAACTCTTTGCAAAAACATGATTAATCACAATTAATTAATAATTGAAAAAGGAGGACTGATTACTTTTTTGATGCAGAACCTGGGAAGTTTGGCATGTTTTTTTCCATAAAGAAATGAAACCATTGTGTAAAAACTGCATTTTGTATTTACTTATCTTTGTCTAATATTAAAAGTTGTTTGATGATTGGAGAGATGTAAACATGACAAATATGCAAAAACAAAACAAAAATAAAACTAAGAAATCAAGAAGGGGGAAAAAAGTTTGTCACAGCACTGGAAAACAGCACACACTGAAATGCATTAAAATAGAGGTTACATAAATGCATCCTCATATTGAACCAGAAATACCAATTTGTATTTATATGCCTAACTAGTCAAGTTGCATATTACATCCATATCTCTCTACATGTAATATGAAATGTTATGATATGTAAAATGTATAATATGTGAGGTGAAGCCTTAGAAAAATTTGGTCTCTGACCAAATGTAAACCCTATATAAATATAAGAAACATGTATTTTATAGAAAATTATGATGATTTATTTTGGCTAAAATGCCATCACTGTGATATTTTATCCAATTCCACATTTTTGTATACCATAGTTTGCAATAATTAGTGAAATAAATCCTGGTATATGGCCCTTTGAACAAATTCTAATCATTCCAGTATGTATGCTTGTACCAAATTTGAAATTCCCTCAAAGCTTTTATGAGAATAGAACAGGATGGACAGACAGCTCCAGCAACAGCTGTCTCAGAGTCAAAAATAGCCTCGATCCATATTTGGAAAGAACATTTTTATCGCTGTAAAAACTGCTTTCCACTTTGTCAAATAAAGGCATCATCCTGACCTGGCGAGGAGGCGAGGAGGGGGCCTGCTCAGCTGTGCGAGCCTCCACCACCTCGCTGGAGGGGCCCTGACCAATGGTGTTGACAGCTGCCACCCGAAAGTCATAGTGAGAGTAAGGACTCAGGCCGCCCACACTATAGCGTGTTGTAGCAATGCCATCAATCTCTTTATAGGGGTCCTCTGAGCCTTTGGCGCGATGCTAGATGAAACAAGAGATGAAAAGGGGAAGAAGAAGAAGTACAGACTGAATTCAAGCTGCAATAAACAACTTTGTATTGAGTTAACAGCTACAGCTGTGTCTGTATACATAAATACATCAAAACTATGTAAAACCATACCTGCATCTACTCATCTAGATTTACATTGAAATGTACAGAGTGAAATTTGGCAATTCATGTTTCATGCAGGAGTCCTGCAATTTAGAAAGTGAGTATTTCAATACTACTGTTAACCATAGTACTGTTAATTCATTCTCTTTTATGAATTTACCACTGTCAGTAGGGAGTATTCACAGGACACCAGATTTACTTTGAACACTTCGAGGGAGGTTATTAGTATTGGGAGAAACAGGGATTCCTGCCTTCGCAGCCATACTAAGTAGGCTTGAGGCCAACATAATAACAGTTTATATTGATAAATCCTAGTGCTAAGACTCTGGGTATGCAGAGAATGCAATAATTCATAAATAGCATTTTTTATTTACAACAGAACATAGAAAACATGACATTTTCTAAATCCTTTAACGATATTATTTATTCTCGATAACGAGTCTTTACACGTTTACATTGAGGAACATTATTGCGAAATTGTTCCACGTTTTGTATTTTTAATAAAATGATAAAATGCCTCAATTCAAGCTTTCTGTGCATTGTTCTGAAAATATTGGTTTATGAGATCTGGAATTCACTGGATTGTGTTTTATGTATACAGCATTATACATCCCAAGTTTCTTGGAATTCGAGTTGTATAATGTGTGTCTCAGCAATTTGTGTACATATAGTGCTGTGAGGGAGGTAATGTTTACGTGCTTACAAGTCTGTTATACCTGTATGATATAGTAGGAGACGGGTTCAGGGTTTCCAGAATCCCAGGTGAGAGTGATGCTTGTTGCAGTTCTCTCTGTCACCACAGGCATGCCAGGAGCCTTTGGCAAAGCTGAAGTGTGGAAAAAAGACGAGACATATTTTATTGTTTATTGTAATAGACAGCTGGGCAGAGACACGTTTAGCACTCTAGTGCATCACCTCTTTTTTAAGCGCCCCAAGCAACATTTTCTCAGTGTTTCTTGATAGGATTTAAGCTGCTCAGCAGATCAGGGCCTTCTTTGTCATATATATTTTTTTTAATTAATTCTCTAAATATTTTGTCTTGAAGAGAAACACGCAATGAATTTAAGACCACTTAACAGCATTTTACTGCAAAGCTGTGCTAGTTTAATGTATAGACATGGCTTGGTATTGTCTTGCTGACAGAAGTAAGACTAGTTTACTGGTAGCCCACAGGATGCAGTTCTTGATTTTTTTTAAAGTAGAATTTCATATTTTTGACTGAGTCTTACAATCTTACATGAGTTCAGGCCCAGAACTCATACAGTGTAACTCGTGCAACTCTTTCTGGATTTTTGTCTTACACTTTTCATGTTTATTTATTCATTGCATGGTGAAGTCTTTACAGTAGAAACCATGACAAACATTGTTCATTGAGCTCAAAGAGAGATTTTCACAAACCCATTAGGTCAGTTTTTAATGTAGTGCCACTTGAGGCCATGAAGATCATAGTAATTCAATATTGTTCTAGGTCTTGTCCTTTGAGTACATAGATTTACCACAAGCTCTTTAAATTTCAACATTTCTTTTTAATTTTTGTGATGACAATCCCCATTTTTCCTTCTGAAAGACTTTAAAAGTCTCTATGGATGCTCTTTTCATACAGTATATCATTACGTTAGCTACCTGTTACCCATTTGCCTAAATAGCTGAAAGATACTCCAACAGGCGTTATTCCTAAGAACTTTCTTAAAACACAAATTTTCTTTCTTACCCCTGTTCCAACTTTTCTGAGAGTTACAGGAACTCAATTCAAAATCAGCACATTCTTCACAAAGTAACTACAACAGTAAAATCTCAGCTTCAGTATTTAACACGTTTTTCATACAATACTGAGTTTAGATTTGCACATCACTACACTGTCTTTTGATTTCCATTTGCTTAAAGCAGCTCCCCAAGGAATAGAGTTGCATTTGAAACCAAATTAACCCTCTTGAAATAATTAAGTATTCAAACTGATACAGCTGTTACAGCAATAAAAAAGAGCCTTTTCCAATCTAAACCATAACAAAACAAATCTAACTAAATCTCATAAGTCCATGTTACGGCCCTAGCAGGGCCTCCTCCTGAAGTTGCCTGTGTGGGCGTGTCCTACCATCTCTCCTGCCTTAGGTGCCACCTTTTTCTATCGTACAGCTGACTCACGTCAGCAATTAAAGGTATTTAAGGGCAGAGAAAGGTGAGCTCTGGCGCCAGAGTGCCATGTGAGTGGTTGCAGCTAGTTAGCTGTGTGTTTGCACTAAGTTAGCTGTGTGAGTGTTTGGAGGTTGCAGCTAGTGACATTGTTTTTTTGTGATTGTTTGCTTGGTGGAGAGTGTTTGGTTACTAACCTTTTTTCTGGCTTCCATTATAATAGTTTCTTCTTAATTTTAATTAACTGTAAAACATGTAGTTGTCTTTGTATCTGCTTCAAATGTATTCAGTGACTATTTGTCTGCGTCCATATAGTACAGAACTGCATCTTTAGTGTGTTCATTAGATGCACTCATTACTTTCCTCTTCAATACATATTTTTAACATCTGTATATAAAGGAGCTCTCATCCAAATAAGTTTCTTTACTGTCTTACTTTTTAATTCTTTTGTAATAAAAATACATGTTAAACAGAGAGAAAGAGAGTACTGCAGTTCTGCCTTATTACAAAGTCATAAGCAAAATCGCCCTTGATTAAGGTTGGTGTATAACTCTTTTGTTCCTATCCTTTCCACTACTCACCTTTAACTATAATCTGTGCCACTGCCTCAATCACACCTAGCGTTGACATGGCAACGCACGTGTAATTGTTGGACTGGCGTACGTCAGTCAGTTCTAGTACATTGCGGCCAATGGGCATGTCGTCCTCTGGCGTCAGGTCTTCTGCCCCCAGCATCCATTTCACATATGGCATGGGTGAGCCTACCGCCACGCAGGTGATGTTGACGTTCCCTCCTGGCATGATTTCGCTATCCGCCGGAGGAATGGAAAAGCGAGGGGGGACACGGCGCACTGGACCAAACGGCAAAGAAGGCAAGAGAAGACAAACAATTACGATTTAATGATTGTGCAGAGCGGCGGAGAACAATCAGGAGGTTTGAGCTCTGAGATAAAGTTTTATGACATTCAAGTTAGAGTACAAGCATTTGAACAGTCTGGTACACTACCATTAGGGTGCATGTGATATCAAGATGTTTTATTAATGTGAATTTTAAAATTTTATGAACATAAAAGACAGAAAAAAGGAGAACAAAAATCACAACACACACACACATGCATTCACATGGAAAAACAGCACATGGTATATTACTCTGGAGTAAAATGTACAGGCGGGTTTAGACTTTCAGTATTGCACACAGCCCACAGCTGAGCCACACAAACAGAAAGTGTCAGTTTAATGGAAGAAAAAAGGCAAAAAACAACAACTCAGGACTCGAGAGAACCACTCGGTCGTTACAGTACCAACCTTCTCGCAGCTCTGCAGTGGGAGATATGACATGGCGGGAGGAGGAAGAAAAGACAGGAAAATGCAAAATATCAGAAAGAGAATACAAGACAAAGAGAGATATGTTAGACAAAAAGAGCTTTGCAAGGTGGCAAAATACAGAAAGGACAAGAGAACGAGCAAGGAAGGGCAAGAACGTGTGAGGGGAGGACAGGAAAGAAAAGGAGGCCATACATGGCCAACGTTGGTGAAAGCGTTCCTGTTTAAGGCAGGCTCCTCTGCCAGCTGTCTCCATAGACTGCCTGTCAAACACTCACTGAGCAGCTCTGCAAGATTTCCCTGGCCCTGCAAGCACTGTTAGACACACATCACTGACTGTATGCTGTTTGTGTTTATGTGTACGTGCATGTGGATTTTATATATGACATAGGTGTGTATCCTAATGTGTGTGAATTCAGTGTTTGCTATGTATCCCCATGAGCCATGTTGGAGTCAGAAAAAAAGAAAAAAAAAGATGCTCCACTGTTTAAGACCTTTTTTAAGGGGTGGGTTGAAGGCAGACAACAGAGCAAAAGGCCCCAGGAATAAAAATGTCTCCGAGATTCAAACATTTCGTGGGTATGCGTGTGAACGTGCGTGTGCTGAAGGAGCAGAGGGGAAGACAGCGCCTGAGGAGGTGAGATGGCTGTCAGATTTGGAGAGAAATACAAGTTTTAACCAGACAATGATTTGGTTTTTCTCTGAGGTCTAAAGGCTAAGAAGGCAGGGCAAAGAGATAAGTGACTCGAGTGAAACATTTAGGCCAGCCTTAAGAGCGCTCATTCTTAAACCATCCAGTTTCATTGCTCGATAGCTAAAAACTATAAAATATAGTCTACTTAAAAGCATTGTATCATGTTAATAAATTAGATATATTCCTAATATAGGTCTATCTACTGATACGTGTGTGTAAATTTCATCTCATCCACACATAATCATTAGAATTGTTGCATCATCATAAAAAAAGTGTTCAAACTCTTACCTCTTACATAAAGGTTAGCTGGGGTGGAATAACGTGTCCCATCCCTGTTGGTAGCAACACACTCATACTTCCCCTGGTCTGACTCCTCACTCATCTCTATCTGGAGGGCACCTGGATGCATGGAGGGACGGAGAGGAAGAGCAAAAAGATAAAGAGAGGACAGAGAGTCACACAGACAGACAGACAGAAGAAAGAGCAACCACACAGACGTGGAAGACATTAGGAATTTTGATATAGTAAGTATATACATTAACATATAAATGGTAAAAAAAAAAACTGCAGAAAGAATAAGAATAAATGAGTCTGTGGGCATTTTCAGAAAACAAACAGGCTGAACTCATTCTGAGGAAAGTAGGGGTACAAACAGAGCCAAATCTATAGAGCGACTTTAACAAGTTTCTACCACTTTCAGCAAGAATCTGCCCAAAACAAGGGTCAGCTTCCTGATTTCAAAATATGAAAAAAAGAAAAAAAGAGAAAAACAACCCAAAAGACCAAAACAAAACCTACAAAAAAGGAGAATGCGGTCTTCATGCAAAGCAAATGAAACAAACAGCTAGAATGCGCAGAAATCCGTCACTGTATTTTGAGAAGAAAAAAAAATGCTGAAAATTGAGATGCAGTTACATTAAGCAACAAATCATGTTTCATTTTCCAAGGATAACGTCTGACAAAAGATATTGCCATGGCAATAAGATTTCCCCAACCCTTTCGGATCCACCAATGGGATCAGGAGTGTGATGTCAATTTAAAACACACCCAATAAGGAGGTAAAGACATCAACCGACCTCCGTCAAGGCCAACAGATGGGAAAAAAAAAAAGAACGACATACGCAAAGCCTTGGGAAGGGACCGATGTTTTCTCGCTCCCTGAAAATAGAAAAACTGTCAAAAAAAGAGTCAACCAGAGGTTCTTTAAAGATGGTGTGGTAAGGCAAAAAAGCGCCCATAAAAACTTTATCAAAAAAGTGGTTGTTTGGGGCTTTTTATCGGTAATGAGAGAGGTAAAGAGAGAGGTAATGGTAAAAACCATGAAAGTATGTGTGTTTCTGTGTGTGTGCGTGTGGAGATTTGAGAATTTATGTGTGCGTGTGAGCGCACTCATGTTTGCAAGTGTGTGTCTGAGTCTTTGCCATCTGGACTTTTCAGCCTGAGCGAATAACAGCTGGGAGGAAAAACAAAACTGGGACGTTTGATTGGGCAAATAGAGACAAGGTAGAAGGAGAGGCCAGGCCAAGCTTAGGTCAAGACCTCTGAGAAAAAGAGAGAAAAAAAAAAAAAGAAATTCAGGTCACAAAAATTTAAAAAGCAACAAACAAACAAACAGAGGTAGAAGTGAGTACGCTTTTTCACCTCAAACTAAGCAACAAAGAAAGAAAACCAAGTTGTAAACATATCATGCGTTTGATTGGAAACACGGTCGATGTGAACGGTGGTTAAACTGATGGGTACGAAAGAGAGATCACAACATGACGAGGAAGGAAGCAATGGACTTCTTTGTTACAGAGTGAACGCTGAGGCTGAGATGGAAAAATTAAAGTGTGAAGAGGGGATGAAGGATGAGAAGAGGGGAGGTGACAGTCATAGTATAATGAGTTGCTTGCTCAACTCCAATTCCTCCTCTTGCACCTACTGCAGATCTGAAGCAGTTGGATGAGTTTTACCAATGTCACAGAGTCTTGAGTCTTTTGGACTAAACCCCATATTGATTAACCCACCCGGGGCTGCTTTTCAGATCTGTGAGACAAGTAGGAACCAGGGGTTGAAAAGGAATCAGGCCACTGTGTCATGTTGGTCCTCCCAGCAGTCTTACCTCGTATGGGCGTGCCACCTGAGTGGGCAATGAATGCACGAGATTAGAGAAGGAGAAGAAGAAGAAAATGTTAGTACCACAGAAGGAGAAGGGGATAAGGGAGGGAGGGACTGGGGGAAGGGGGTGGGGGTGGGGAGTAACTTGGCAAGGAGAAGAATCAAATTAGAGAGAAAGACTCAAAATATAGATCCTTACAGAGCGAGAGGAAGAAGAGGCATAAAGGAAATAGAATAAACTAAGACAGAATAAGCCTGAGAAGAGGAAAAACTGACCTGAGATAGAGCGATAGACAGTGACAGAGCTATAAGGAGATGGGTTATTGATTGGACTTTATTGACTTGTAGCAGGGGTGGATGTGGCTATAGGAGAAGGGTGTCTGCACTACACTCATCTGGGTGTCTAAAAAGTGTACAGGCGAACTCTAAGTCCATTAACTACTATGAGCTTTTAACTGCTCTTGTCCTCTAAATGGCTCGAAACCAGGTTTAATCCTGCTAGTTGCAAAGTGTGTTAAAACCTCTATTAGATAATGCGATATTTGCCCCATGCAAGGCAAGCACCCGCTATTTTAGTTCGTGGCTTCTGAGTTCATCTGAGCAGTGACTTCCTAGTAAATTCACTCTTAGCCAGTCACATCACAGGTCTCTATTCTCTGAAACAGCTGTGCCAATTACAGTGATGCATGATGACAACAGCTCCAAAAACAGCAAGAGGCTGATTAAAAAATGTTATTATTGTCTGGGTGGTGCCGAAAGGCACATCCTAAACACACAACACATCAAATTTTCAGCCAAAGGCAGATGGTGTGGGTTTTTATTCAAGTTGTGGAATAATACCAGAAACAAACAATAAAAACGTGGCAGAAGCCTTTGATGTGCCCTAATCTCTCAGAACTACCTTAAATGATAAATGCTGACATGCAGCTTTGCACAAAATAAACATTTTTTATGGTGATTTAAAAGACTCAACTGTCTGGAGAGCGATTAATTAAGGTGATGTATTTGCATAAATCATAAATACATATTTTCATACTCTGTCATACTTCATTTGCTCTCGCTGATGAAATCACAACAGCGTGGTTCTCAGATAACTTTTCCCAGCACGTCTATACATATTTTCCACCAAAAATGCAGACACCCCACGCGGCGCTGACTTATTGGAATGAACTCACACCTGTTTGTGTGACGTGCGCACAGTGTGGTCGCAAAGTAAAGTCATTTAAAGGTCAGGAAATTACCAAACCGATAAAGCGCAAGCTTTTGTGCCACCACTAAAATAGGGCTTATCACATCAGAGCGCTTTCAGCAGGGCATCAACTGTCAGCCAAGAAATGCTCAACTGAAATCAGACGCATGTGTCGAGCTGATGTCTCTTAGGCTCATCTTAAGGTATCTAAACTGAAAATGTATTTTAAAAAAAGTATAGCAAAGTTTTTTAAGGTAATACTACCTATGAGAAATGAAAGCTAAAGCCAGCCTCTACTTCCCCCCCCTCAGTCTTATAATGAAATTTTAAAATTTATAAACTAACATGACAAAAAACATCAGTTTTAATCAGATTAAACTATATATCAGAAAGTAGATTTGCAATTTAACAGATACAACTCTGCCTTTAAAGGTGTAACATGAGGAAAAGCTAAGGTCTGAGTCCTCACATTACAGGAAAATTTAAGCTGTAGTAATCGCATATTTGGCCCACTGTGCATTTATATGCCAAAGAAGTTTTTCTAAATCAAGTAAATGATTCAAATGTCTAAAACATTTCACGTGATTGTTGGAAAATTAGTGGAAATTACAGCATCACTAAATTTTCAACTATCCATAAACTGAGCAGACGAGATTGTTTCTTCTTCTTTCTAAAACAGTTAATCCTTACTAAGCTCTTTTTTACACTAATGCAGTGTAACGTCTGACCACTACTTTTACACCACAGCAGCTAGACTTATATGTTTTCATATATGCCTATCACAATGCACAGCTAATGTCTAGAAGGCTGAAACGTGGTCTCGATTGATTTCTTTATCCTGGCTCCACCAGTGGCCATCTAGAGCTCATAGCTATTGACTGGTAACTTTATACAGCAGACTGGAGATAGTAAGTGGATGAGTGAAAGGCAGGGTGAGTGAGTGAGTGAGGGAAAGAATATTTGAATTAGCAAAGGAGTGGAAAAGTAAATAGGTGAGTGTGAGGAGAAAAAATATTATTCTCTGGGCGTGGAAGGGCTGCAGGTGCACAGATGAGGGTGAGGTCAGCTACATCTAGGTTGACAGAGTGTGTGTGTGTCTTTCTATGTGCATGTCTGTGTGTGTGTGTGTTTGTACGTCCTCTTTGTGGCATCTACCTTTAGCCAGTACAATGTACAGGTGCTTTGAGAGACAAGTGCGTGTATTACAGTGGGTGTGTTCACATCTATGCTTTGTGCTGTGTAAAAACTGTTAGTATGCCATGCATTTTAATAACACTGCAATAGTTGTAAAAGTGAGCAGCAGCAAAATCAGTAGCAACATTAGTGAACAGTATATAGAAAAGTGGACAGTGAGGGTGTGGGCCTTGGAACAGAAGCACTTACCAAAGGACTCTGTGGTTAAAAAGATACAAAGAGAAAAGAAACAGCATAGACATTGCATTACAATCGGACCATTAGTTACACAGAGGAGTTGACTTAGTAGAAACACCTTGAAAACTCCACAAAAAAAAGTAATGACATGGAAATTTATACTTTAAAGAATCATACAAGTCACGCTATTTTTCATCATAATAATAACCACTTAAAAAAGCTAACATGGCTAACTACCAAGTATTTTACATTTAAGTTGTAACAATTTTTCTACATCCTTTAAATGTTTTTTTTTTTATTTCTTTATAAATTAAGATAATAAAGAATCCAGTGCAGGGTCTTGGGGGTTGAGCCAGATAATAATAATAATAATAAAAAAAGCAGGGACACAAACAAATAGGTTGGTATATCCACACAGAAGCCAGAGACTTGGGTGTCCAATCACAAGAAAGGGGGTTTTAGGTCCAGAGTCGGTCCCTGAAAGCAGAAGGAGGACTGAGGAGGGAGCGGACTTACACACTACTGTGGCTCAAGAAAAAAACAAAAATATAAAAAAAAATCTCGATTGAAATGGATTAATGATTTGACTGGAACAGAATAAACTGTCCTCGTATTATTCAATTTTGGTTTTTGAAATTCTGTTATCAGATTTTCTCAGATAACACGAATACATGTTCTTGGGCTCAGTGTCACATCCACCCAGGACGCTCAAATCAGGAAAAACAAAATGTTATTCAAGTAAGTCACAGCAGTGAGCTCTATGTTAGAGAGGCCATTCAGTCAGTACATGCCACCACCACTTGGTTTTGCTAAATCTTGTCTGTAGATACAGTTTTTACTAGAGATGTAGCCCACTGATGTCTCTTAGGGACATTTTTAGTATTCTTTTACAGAAACTTTAACTGTCTGTGATGGTGACTTGCACAGGAAGACCTCAGAATTAGGAGAAAAGTCGGGAGTCCACTTTTAAAAAGGCTTAGAAGAGTTTAGAAGGGTTGGCAACCGTATACAGTCAACTCATAACAACAGCAGCAACAGCAGCAGCAGCAGAAAGAGAGGCAGCTGAGAAATACAGCCAGTATCCATAGCAGGAGGAGAGTGGAGTAAGAAAAAGGGTTAACAAGGGCAAGAAAAACAGAAACTTTGTAGGAATGGGAAATAAATAATGGGTTTAAGGGGCAGATATTAAGAAGGGGACATAAAACAAAATGGTGGAGGAAAAACCCTTAAGGTGGAAATAAAATCTGGGATTGAAGAGAAGGCAAAAGAATGGAGGGATAAAAGCACTGGTTACCTGAGCGGAGCTGCTTGATTCTTCCATTGTTATTGGACGTGTTGACCGGGAGGAAATCCTTGAACCAGGTAATTTCTGGGTCAGGGTTGCCACTAGCGGCGCATAACATAGTGGCAGTCCGAGAACGCTCCACCACTTTCAGCTGGGGGCCCATGTCAATGGTGGGAAACCCTGAGGGCAGCTGATCCTCTGGAAGGATTAGGTACACAAGTAAAATATTTAACCTAGTAAGACAGAGAAGCAGTTTTCTTCTAACATCTTCCTGCAGTCTTTTCACCCTCACTTACACGTTTGTCATGTTTTGATTGTACTGAATAGATTTGAGTCCATCGTTCCATGAGACAGGTTGTCTCTGATTTTTGTCCAGTTCTTCTGTAATTTGGAATACCTTGACTATTTCTCCCAGTTTCCTCAACTCCTTAAAAAACACCCTCCCACTGAGAGCCACTTTGTTTGTCCTCAGCTGTCCAGTTTGCTCAATTCTTCCAGCCCACACTGCAGACCACACAGAGATATGCCTAGTTTGTACTAATAACTCTTTGGGAATGACCTTGTTGGCGCAAAAATAAAAGTTTATGCCTGTAAAATTGTGTTATCTTTGGCATTTTTTGTGGATTCAGCTAAAGAAATTGGAACAAATTATGTGTTTTTGTTACAGGCTGTTAGGCAAAAAGCCTAAAGATTCAATTTAAAACAGTTTCTTTCCTAAGTTGTCTGTTATGTGTAGACACAACACTACTTCATCCCTTGAGTTAGGCATCGTTTTATGCTTAAATGAGATCAGTGTTAAGTGGCTCAAGAAACAGACAAACAAACAAACAATCCTCTTAAAATTGTCAGGTACAAGGATGTGAAGTGAAAAGCAGCCAATCACCCCCCCTTACTTAAATCTTTGGGAGTAGATCTCACCAAGAATTCAGCATGAAAACAAATAACTGTGTTTCCCCAAATGTCAAACTAATACTTGAGATTGTCCCGCCTGTCTGCGAGCAGTGCAATTTAGGCTATTAAGAAAGCTCTCACACAGTGATCAGTCTGTGCTCAATGTAAGAAATTCCTGAGGCCTGAAGACACACAGCTTAAGCACCGAAATGACATCAGGGAGGTTCAAATGCTAGTCCAGTCTCAGAGGAACTTTCAGGGGAAAACTTGCGAGCTAAATGGTAAAAGACTAATTTGGATTCAGTTTAAGTCAAAATATGTTTCATCAGCCTTGAGTCCAGAGGCAAGACTTTTGAAGAATCCAATAGTGAGGTCAAATAGCATAAGTAACATTTCATCCTACCTGACAAATTCACTAATGCTTTAGGCAACAGCTTTTTGAACAGGAATCAGGTGAGCTACAGTTTCTGTAGCGCCGCGTTTTCTACAGCATGAGCAGGTTGCATAAAGTCAAATGTGTGAGCCCTATAAAGACTTATCTACTGGGACTTGCACTCTTTTGGGATGGAAAATCAAATGTAATTTCATTAAATCAATTAAATCAAAAATAGAGAGTCATTTCACTGTGAGAGAGGAAATCAAAGGCAGCGAACCAACTTCATTCAACTGAAGTAGGAGATTTAACAGAAGGGGGGGACAATGGCTTCGAGGAAGTAGGGGATCAAAGACGAGTGAACCCAGCTCACTAAAAACTGAAATGATACGGTATCCCCCCTTTGAATCAAAAAGCTACAGAGCAAACCAGGTTTTTAAAACTTTGTTCAAGGCTACACAATGAATGCCACATTTGTGAGTCATCTATAATACAGGGAATAAAATCGTTAAATAAAGTCAGACGAACAAGGAATATTTATATAGAAGACAAGTTTATTTTAAGCCCTCAACCCTCCACAATCCCACACACACAAACACTCGCATACATATATTTTTTGTTTTACCCAGAATCCCTTGTGACTTTATCCCTCTACGCCAAACAGAACCTCATTAACGGGAAATCCTAGCGCTGAACCTCGCCAAGGAGATGCTAATTCTGGTACCAGCCCATCGAACCATGGCTGATAGGTCGTGAGACGCCGGTTTCATGAGTGCGTGTGTGGCCTTTTAACAGCTCCGGTTTCAATCAATCACCACGCCCGACAAATGGAAACACGGACATAATAAACCAAGAGAACAAGATGAGAAGGTGTTTGTGTGTACGAGCGTGCCAGCGAGCACGGGTGGCGAAGAGGGCGAAAGTGTGAAGAAGAAAAAAGAGAGAAGGAGAATAGACCAGAATAGATTCAAACAGACTGGGAAAAAGAAAGAGTGACAGAAAGGAAAACACAGCGAGAGAGAACAAGAGAGAGAAATAGAGAAATAGAGAGGGAGAGAGAGCACAAGGGACCTATACAGCATAACAATCATGATTCTCTCTGCTTTCATTATGCAAACGCTTACTTCAAAGCCAGCCCCTTGTAGGCAGGAATAATGCATTCTATTTCATCTACCTGGGGTGGGACACTGCACTGAACATTGAGGATGCACAGTCAGAATGCTACTCCCTGAGAACGTGCATCTTTCTCTGCCCCTTTCCTACAACCACTTAGCATGTGCGCAAAGAAAACAAAGTTGGAAATGTACCACTGCTGGTTGAAGCGTTTAAAGCCTTGCAAAACACACAAGTATGCTCATGTAATAGCTGAAAATATTTGCACACACATAGAAGTATATGTACAAAGAAACACCACAAAGACAAACACATACACACAAATTTAAAGTTGACAAGGTGGAAAGTGATGTAAATGAAAGGTTGAGGGAGGTTTCAATTGGCTAAAGCACACACACAAGTTAACGTGCGCACACAATCAGCATTCCGCCATCCATGATGGCGACAGGTGTAAGCAACACCGCAGTGTGTTTGGGTCAAAGCCGCTGCAGCATGTGTATTTGAGACTGGGCTGCTGAATGGTAACAGCTAAGAACCCCCTGAGGTCAGGGTAGATTAGTAACCCTACACTCCCTTGTTGGCGTGGCCTTGCACACATCACATTGTTTCATTTGGATGTGCTCCCTACTTCACCATTTCCACTGAGAGCCACCCAGATAATTTCACAGCTCATAGAAAAAGCCCCGCTCTCGCAATCATGGGAACCACTGCGCGAACACTGTCCCCTTTATATAAGACCTCCAAAATGAATTCTGCACGCATTGCTTTCTGGGTTTGTCATCTGTAAATTTGGAAGTCAAGCCTGGTTTTATAATCATGGGAAGAATGAGCTGGCTGCTGTATCAGAACCCAGAGTGCACCTGCAAACAAACCTGTTTCTGCCATTCACAACTGCTGCACAGTATAAACAGTGAATGCTTATAAAACAGATGACTTTAGATTTCCTAATAAAATGTTGTGTTTCTGACGTGTTAACCTCTTCCTTCTGTCTGTGATGGGTTTGTCAGGTGTGCCTGCAACACTCTAGCACTGTTACAAGTCATTTATTGTTGCAAAAAGCACCACATGACAACAAGAAGTTGTCACTGAACACAAACAGAAGAAAGTAAATAAGTTGGAACTACAAAACTCCATCATTAACTTTATTTTTTTGGGCTCAAGTACCTAAAATAACGCACAAGCTTTGTCTTCAACCACTAGTTATACAATACCTGATTGTGCCACGGATACTAAAGCACATAATTGCTCTCAGCTTCATTATTATTTCAACCACTGCCAATCACAGCCATTTACTGGAAGCCCAGATTTCAATTAGCCTGGTTCTAATCCTCAGTAATTAAGCCAGCTGACCTTAACACCGGATCCCTCCTGTCAGAGAGTGAGTCAGTCAGTCAGTCACCGGAGCTGTGTCTTTAGAGAGCCAGAGGGGAGGCATGGAGACATGACTGACAAGACTGCATGTGTGTTTGAGTGCTTTTGTTTAAGTGTGTATGTGTGTGTGTGTTCGTGTGTGTGTATTTGTGTGGGTACATTTGGACTGACAGTCTATCAGGGACTATTAGCTGCTCCCAGGTGGCCTTTTATTCATCCACAACACAATGAGTCCTCAGAGGAACAGAAAGAGGCTAATCACTACATAAAGGCGGACTGTTTTAGATTGAGGATACGTTTGTATGTCTCTATGTGAGTGTGTGTGTGCTTGAGTGGTTATGGTCTTGATAAGGAAAAAAAACCTGGAAATGAGTGTATTCATCCATCAAGAGTAAAACAAAAATCAAAAATAGACGCAGACACACACAAAAGTAAGCATGCCTGCTTGCACTCAGATGGACAAGTGCACAAACACGCACAAAGACGACCATGTGAGACAGGAAAAATTCTGGATGGATGGAGCGGAACAGCACAGAAGATGCAAAGAGTGGTCTGATGTGAATAATTTAGAGGCTGCTGTGTAGTAGACCTAAGAGCATGAGGAGAGACAGAATGAGCGAGAGTTTGGGAAAAGGAGGAATGTTTGAAAAGATAAAGAGAGGAAAGGGAAAGAGTAAAAGTAGGAGGGATGGACTTGGAAACAAACAAAAACAAGTATAAGAGAAACAGGAAGAACTGAAAACTATGCTATCACCCATCAGACAGACAAGAGGGACACAGAGAGAAAGAGAAAGACAGAAGGGGAGAGAAAGCATGAGAAGACAGAACAATAGGCTGCATGTCCGTTCCCCATGAGCATGTACTGTAAAGGCAGGCAATGTGATTATCCACACTTGAGCAACTTCACTCACTAAGACACTCTTGAGCTTCAAACAACTGGTACATAATGTTCTCCTAATGGACTCCACTAACACTAACATCACTATCTGCATTAATGGACTCTTGCGAACACTAAACCGTCTACTGCAGCGGATCCAGGCTCACACTTGAATATATAGCCGCTTGCGAAGAATCCCCCAAGCCTCCAATTTCCATCCATTCACTCAGCCATCCATTAGTTACACCCACTTTATCCTGTTATTCTGGGTTACAAACAGGAATAGTCATTTGCAAATCATTGTCACTAAATTATCAGAGGAGCAGTTAACCATTGCAACTATTTCTTTTTAAATATTGCTTCAGTTAGTTAGTTAAGAAAACCTGCAAAAACAATGATTGTTTAATGTGTGTATACATATATATATATATATATATATATATATATATATATATATATATATATATATATATATATATATATTTCTGTACTATTGGAGGGTCTTGGAGGGTCTTTACCTTACAATATAAAGTGCATTGAGGCAACTCACCTTTAAGGTCTAAAGGTGAGGTGATGTATATACTGTATACGTATATACAAATATACTACATGGACAAAACAGGCGCACTACTTAATCTTTGCATGTACATATTGTCAGCCTTATTGCCACAGTTGTACAAAATCAAGCACATGGGCATGGAACCAGCCTTTATAACGAGATTGCAACAGACTGGCGACCTGTCCAGTGTGTACCCCGCCTCTCGCTCTCTGGCAGCTGGGGGGACTGGAGCCTCTCCCAGCTACCAGGTTGGATGAATGGATGGAGAATTTTTTGGCATAGAAGTATTACTAGGAACAAAAGGATGGGGTTTTAAACAGGGCCAATCCATCCAGTAAAAAGCCACTGAAAAGCTGTTGAAAAGATGACTTTTGCAGAAGTCTAAATGACACTGACATTTAGTTAAAAAATGAAACCCTTGTTTCTTTGGGTTATTGAAGAATTTTGGTTGAAAAGTGAAAAGAGCATTTCCTTTCATCTTTTGAAAGATGAGGAGCAGGAGATTCAGACCCACACGCCTCTCACTGTGAGGCAAACTTCTTAACCACTGAAGTCTCGCTCGCTCTCTCTCTCTCTCTCTCTCTCTCTCTCACACACACACACACACACACACACACACACGTATGTAAATTGCATAATATACTTCAGCATTCCCCTTCCTGCAACCCTGAAATGGATAAACAGAAGAGAATGGATGGATGGATGGATGAACTACTAGTCTGCATACCTAGAGTGGATGGCGTGTTGCTGCCTGATCAATTCACAATCAAATGAAATGGCACAGCTAGGTGTGATGCAGACGCTTACTAGACTACTTTACTTCGTTTTTAGAGGTCTTTCTAAACTCCTGAAAAGACAAATGCTTTTGTTTTTCGTCAATAAAAATTCTCATGTTACCCTCAGAGTGAACCCTCAAAGGTTCACTCTGAGCCAGGAAAACCCCATTTGTTATAAAATGAAGTGTGTCATAAACAATTTATTAGCTGTTTATGTACAGATTATAAACGCCACCTAAGATGTGAGACAGCTGGATGGAAAAACTGTGTGGGGGAGTTCACACTGACCTCGTAACACAGTGAGTCTGGCAGTGGCAGTAATCTCTCCTGCAGAGCTGGAGGCGTGACATTCATAAACTGCCTCGTCTCTGGGGGTCCTCAGCGGCTGGATCCTCAGGACTGAGCCGGATCCATCATCAAACTCTATAACCTGTTAGTGGGGGAATATGTTAAAGCAGCTAAAATTTCTATTTCTATTATAGATTGGAGAATGCGCAAGGTCAAAGATTTCCTTGATGAAGGAGTGCATAACGTGCAGTTCCCAAAATTCAGTGGCAGCATATTTGTTTGGATCATTTGTATTTGCAAAGGAAAAGGTTTTTAAGGCTTTCCCCCCATTTTTTTTTTTACTATGGAAAGCTGAATCCAAAGTATGACATCATTGAAAACACAGCTTAAAACAGATCTCAGGTTTGGAGAAAAGCAAAGACCTTACACTTGAATATCTCTCATGTTCTTTTTCACATGTAATGACCAGATTTTTCAGATCTGCTGGACTGCACATTATAACTGCTGTTGCATAAGTCTAATACATGCATGTAATTTATCTGGATTCTGAATTCTGGGAATGTTTCCACTGACTGAAATCCAATAAAAATAAATCCCACAACAAGTCCTAACCTACAGGACGTCAATGGGAAATATACAGCAGGTAGCCCAAATGTTATATAGTCTGGATTAAAAATAAAATATCTCCTCGAGTGATTTAATCATGAACAGGAAGATACTGAGGTGAACTTGAACCTGGAAGGAAACTCCACTTATTAAAGTGGAAAAGCACCCTAAGCTGAGGGTGACACTGGCTGAGCAGGACCAAGGCTGATTCAACATCTCCATCTAAGAGTGACTTGTGGGGTGGGGAAATAAAGCAAAGGTTAGAGCCTACGGGAAACCAATAAGGCTGATCACATAAGAATCTCATATAGTGTAGCCCCAGGCATCAACTGACATATGAAAAAGTTGAAGCATTCCAGACATCTGTATGGCAGTATAAAAAACTGTTCAAATTGACAGTTTTTGTTGTTGTATGCAAACAGATGCATTGGATTATATATATATATACATATATATATATATATATATACATATATATACACATATATATATATATACACATATACATATATATACATATATATATATATATATATATATATATATATATATATATATATATATATATATATATATATACATACATATACACACACATATATATATATATATATATATATATATATATATATATATATATATATATATATATATATATATATATATATATATATATATATATATATATATATATATATATATATACCTACATATGTATGTATACATATATACACACAATTCCAATTTATTTATTCTTAATAGGGACAGACGACAACAACAGTTGCCTCAGGGTACTTTATGCTGCAAGACCCTACATTATTAGAGAGAAAACCCCACCAATCAGATGATCCCATAATAATAGTGATGGGCACTCATTATACAGCTACATGTCAATTTTTGTACAAACAGCACACCTTTCTCCCAGTGGGGAATCTAATGTGTCAAGAACTAGTCCTGTTATATTTAGACAATGATTGAGTCAGTAGCTTTTACAATAGCTCTGACGCTCTGGAATAATCCTTGTTCATGAATACGTTTCATGAATACGTTTCTTAAATAATTGATCGTTTGCTCTGTTAAAATGTCAGGAAATTTAAAGAATGTTTAGACAGTTTTCAGGAGGCCGGTTTGACTTCATCAGCTATTATTTTTTGTTCTCAACGTCAAAGGGTTTTGTTTCATAAGACAAAAAAAGAACATCCTCGCTGTCAGCCGGCTGGGACTATAATGTTCGGCATCTGTTCTTAAAAAGTTTTTTTTAGACGAATAGTTTTGGGAATATCCTTTTTCACTTTCATGCTATGTTGTATGACAGCATAAACAGTTAACCTGGCATTATCCAAAGATTATAAACTGAACCTATTAATATTTGACATCTCAGTATGAACAATAAACTATAAAAATTACACATTATCTTCGGCTTCCTCTTTTGTTTTCCACAATTCTCATTAGTACTTTGAACAATTAAGTGATTACAATAACAGCTGAAAATGATTTCAGCTGATTGCCAATTATATCGGTGCTTTTAACAGCTATATTTAAGGAGCAGAAGTAGCGAGGGTAGATCAGTTGAAATACCTGGCGTCAGAGAGGTGAAGGGGTGAGTGCAGGAAGAGTGGGTGGAGATGAGTTTTGGGGATGATTTGTGACAGAGGGATAACAGCATGAGTGAATCGGAAGGATTACAAGATGGTGGTGAGACCTGCTGTGATGTATGTTTGACAAAAAGACAGGAGGTCGAGCCAGAGGTGGCAAAATTGAAGATGCAAAGATTTTCGATGGGAGTGACTAGAATGGACAAAGTTAGAAATGATGAATATATCAGAGGGACAGTTATGTAGAGGAAGGATTTTGGTGAATATTAGACACACGGTGTTGAAGATGGAGCTCTCAGGCAGGAGGAAAAGAGGTAAACCACAGAGAAGCTTCATGGATGTAGTGAAGGAGGATGCTAGAGATGGGGTGAGATGGAGGCAGATGGTCTGCCATGGTGAACATCCCAAAGCAGTCTTTTTACTAAAAAATAAATAAATAAATCGTGGGCTGTGGGAAAAATTATAAAGAAAACAAGACAGGAAAATGCTAACAAGAACTGACAGTAGCAGCAGTCATCTTGCCTCAGTGCTCTGTGTGGCCACTCACTGCAAACACAGCTGCTTCCAAGTAGCCAATAAATCTCTGTTGTTGGACACTAATCTATTTTCTTTCACAGCACTTCACCACGGGAAAAAGTTAGTTAATGTTACAGGAGACACAACGTTTCAAATCCCATTAGTATCTCAGCTTCTTTACCTCAAATCGCTGATTGCTGACTTTTTTGCCTTTCTTGTTCCAGACAATCTTGGGCTGTGGATCTCCTGTGGCCTGGCACACAAAGGACGCGACTCCCCCCTGGACGCCTGTCTGGTCCTCTGGGGTTCGTGTGAATCTAGGGGGTGCTGCATGAAAAAAACATAAATCAAACATCAGGTTCACACTGAGCGTGTTACTCTGTGTGGATGCACATCCACATGCCGCAAAGCAAAACGATAAGTTGTGACATACAGTTACAATCTTGATAGAATTTCCACCACTACTATTTACAGGCACTCCTACAAATATTCTCTAATAGATTATTATGTTTTTCCGTTCTCTGCTTTGTTGTTTCGCACCCAAATATCACTTCATATAAAACCACAAACTTCTGCTTACACATCAGTAACAGTTAAAGTGTGATTGTGATCTGTGCTGCACTTACACAGAGTGGGAAAGAGGGACGCCAGCTGTGTATGTGTTATGCAGTTTAAGTAGGAAAAATTAAGGACAATGATGCAGCCTGGAAACGATTTCAACAATCCAAATGTGTGTAAGTGTGTGTGTGTGAGTGTGTGTGGTATAATGTCAGCTACTTCTTGAAGTAGCTCTACACCTTCAGCACATCTTTCTGTTGGATGTTCACGAGGTTGGCTTTGTCTGTGTGTCTGTGTGTGTCCTTTTTTCTCTGTACATGTGTCTGTGTATGTTCCGCCATGTTTTTCCCTCTGTCCCTGTACCACCAAAGAAGCTTAATATTTATATGCCATAAAGGATTTATGAAGACTTACTCCTGACATGACCACTAAAGCCCCTCGTTCCAGGGACGCCAACAATATCATAACCGCAGCCTCCGCTGGATTGTGACATCATGACATCAAATAGATTCGGCACGTCAGTCACGGCACGTCACCACCAGCTTGCCTAATGGCATTCCAGCCAAACCAGAAAATCCCTACTTAAGGGCTTACCGCCAACCGCCCTGACAAAGGGAGAGAAATTGCTTTTTGCTGTTTAAAAGGAGGGAGGGAGTAAGGGAGAAAAGCTAAGCTCTTCAGAAAAGGGAAGGAAACAGAGAGCGAGAGAGAGTGAGTGTGTGTGTGAAAGAGTGGGAAGAAATGAACAGAGGAGTGAATGAGATAAAAGGAACGAGTGAGAGAGACAGATGGAGAGCAGTAGAGGGAGCGAGCAAGACACCGAGGGGTGAGATGGAGCGCGAGCGAGCCAGATGTACTGGCAAACATAGCCGGAGAGCCCCAAGCTGCCCAATCACCTCTACACCTCACTGGCTCGCAGCCAAATCTACCTCAATGACTGACTAAAACAATGTGTGTGTGTGCGCGTCTGTGTCAGAGAGCCAGAAAAAGGTAACGTGTGCATGTTTCCGGGTTCTTCTCCATCCTCCGTGCCACATTACATGCAAACCGCATGTTTCGGGTTACGACTAGACTACTAAATGCTTATCGACAGGCTCGCGGTGACTGCCAAAAAAAAATTGACAACTTATTAGTCGTGTATTTATTTCAGTCAGCTGCGAGGCAAGAAATACCTTCATCAGGCCAAGCTTTTAAAATAAGAAAACTCGCAGATCCTCCTGGTAAACATGTATACAAAACAAAAATATAAGCAAAAAAAGTATCTTAGTATCTTAGTTAACAAATCAGTCAAGCAGAAAAGCAGTCTGCAGATTAACAGAGAACAGAAATAATGACCTGCCTGCAGCTATAACATGTAAAGTATGTGCAACATTTTTTGCGTGTGTCATTATAATGCATGTGTGTGTGTGTGATGCATGAGCGAGTAGATGGGTGTGTCCCTCTGAGAGAGAGAGAGAGAGAGAGAGGGAGAGAGAGCATGAGAGAAAGAGAAAGAATGAAGAGCAGGAGAATCTCTCTCTTAATCCTCTTGCTAATCTCTCCCCCACAAAACAAATGAAAAGTGTAAAGGCAGCAGGGCCATACTAACGGTAGATCTTTCCAATTGCTTTTTTTTTTTTATCTATCCCCCTCTTCTTTTTTACCCACCCTAACCCTGATCATTCTCTTCATACATCTCGTGTTTAATTGTCTTACGTTAAGCTTTGCCTCTCTATCTCTCTACCCCATCCCAGTTTTTTTAACCACTGAATCCCTTCTTTCTCCTGCTTCACAGCTGCTCTCCTTCCTCCATCTTTCACCCTCCTCCTTGTTACTCTTTCCCCATCTCCTCCCTCCATCTCTGGGGTGTTACATAAGTCTTCCTGTCACATTGACTGACTTTATGAAGGGAGGTGGGGTTCCAACCGTATGCTCCACACTTCTCCCAACTCTCTCCTCGCAATTCCCCATCTCTTCTCTCCTCCCCTCTCTTTATTGGCTCTCATCCTTATTCTCTTTTCTTTGATTTCCCTTTCAGTTACTTCACTGTATTTTCTCTGAATTCATCTTCACTGTTCTCCGCCTCTGGTTTCCTCCCTCTGGGTGTCCTAACTGGTCTGTCTTTTGCCTTGATCATCAGGGTTTTTTTTGTGACTGTGCCACTTGGTGGGATTAAGCATTGACATCTGGGCCAAAGGAGAGAAGCTGAAACTCAAAAGAAAACCTAAATATTTGTACATGTTTTCAGGAGGGACGGAATATGTACAGGTTCATTGTTTTGCTGATGTAGATGGACTCGGAAAAATGAAGAACAATTACAGTGAGAAGGTGCTCATGAATGTTACCATATGTTACCACATTTCCTCACACCATCCTTCAATGTGATCCAAGATGGAAGTGAAGGAAAACTACTAAGTGGTCCACAGAGAGAGATTTAGAGGGAATTAGACGGTGCCAATCTTTCCACTCTGGTGTGAGTGTGTGTGGGGGGGTGGAAGAAGGGTGGCCTACATAGCAATCCATATAGTGGGACCTAATCTACACAACAGATTGCAGAAATTATTCGGTCAGCTCCTGTCCCTGCACCACTTCTGAGTCATGGCTAAAGATCTACGGTAAACAAAAAGATAATCTTCAGATCTTCCCTGTAATTAAAAATAAAAGAAACATAAGAATTTGGTTACCACCAAGTAGCACTGAGGATCTATAACCTGAATAATTTTGACTTCTTCACACATGCTTTCACATTTAGACATTGTCTTTTCCGTCCAATTTTTAGTTTTAATTTTGTAAATGGTGACAAATATTATGCCATTTCGGAATTAACCGCAATGGGGTGATGGGGGCTCAGTGAAGAAGCACTTTGAAAAGACAAATAGCCAGACTAAAGGAAGCTAATGGCACCGTGTAGGAGACTATGGGGGCATATTATAGCTGGCAGATGCTGTCTTAACCTAGAGGGAGGGAGAGAGAGATCGGGTTTGTAAGAACAGATGCTAGAACAAACCTTCAGGGAGCATGATTTACGGATATAGTGTACTAGGATTGGGAATGTGATTAGATATAAGAATGGAGAGCTGATGTTTGGTAGGGAAAACAGATGGAAAGTAGTGGAACTTTAAAGGTTTGATAAATAAAAGTCTACTTTTAATGCGCAGAGAAATTCATGAATATGTGCCGAGTAATGAACAACGACTGAAATGTATATTTTATTCTCAAGACTCATGCATTTGATTACAGAAACCTAGGATGACTTTTTCATTCATTTGATTACATTTTCTACTAAAAGTAACCCTTAAATAGCAATATATTTTGGACAGGCTAAGGGCTCTGAACTCATTCCTACACATCTTTTAAAATGCTGCAAATTATGTGCCCTCATATCTCATCTTGTGTGCCCGCAATCACTTAGCTGATCCAATACGAAAAAGCCATAAAGCAGACAGGCGGATCCGAACAAATCAAATCAACAAAAAGCAATGGATTGAGCAACACGAAATGGGACTATTCTGCCTGATACTGCAGATATCAATTGGAAAAGAAAAACTAATATAAACAATATAAAAATATAGCGGGAGTAAGCTGAGTTTTCATTAGTGAAAGACTAAGGTTTCAGCTAAAAGGAGCAGATACTGAGGTCAGCTTTTCCTATGTGCTGGCTAATGTTTGGAAATGAGGATCAAATTGTTTTTAACCTTTATGATCACATCAAAATCAGGGTCATCTTCATCTACGTACTCATAGATAATCCTGGGTGTGGACGTGTAATCATGCGTATGAACAGGTTATGTGAGTACTTGTGTTGGAAGTTTTGATCATGTCTAAAAACGCTGACTAGATCTTACCAAACATCTGTGCTGCACCTGAGATTCATTAGTATGTTAGGGATAGAGAAAAGATCTAAATGTGGCTGGCCGATCAGTACTCAAAAGAGCACTGAATCAGGCTTGTCAGACAAGTTGAGGAACGAGGCCAATATAGAAGACTGAGCCAGGGCCATGATAGTCAGGCGAGAATGGGTGGGCAGCTGGCCAGAACCATAACTTAAAACACATTAACATCAAACGGACACATTAAGAGCAAATTATCAGCTGCTCGCTTTCGTCCTGGTAATGAAATTGGATTGCTTGGGCCAATAAACACAGAAACACAGAGCTATCATCCTTCTGCAGAACACAGAAGCATTAATTGGAAATTATTTGGCAAAATGAGCAATTTCAACTTAGCAAAATTAAATTTTACACAATAAAGTGCCGTAACATTTGGAACAATTTCACATTAAAATATGATGTTATTCAGGTTGCACAAAGTTTAAGTGTCTATTTGAACCAAGCCAAAGCAAAGTATTACATCCTTCTTTAAACTCAAAGCCCTGCAGTTTTTTGGGTGAATTTATTATTTGACTTATTTGACATAGATTAGGAGTTTCTGAGCAACTGCCAGCTGATGTTAACAAGCATTAACGAAACATTGTGATTTTTACACTAATGCAGGGAAAGACAAAATGCACTTTTATTGCTGATAGTTAACGCACATCCAATTAGCATGACACTTACCCACCCAAGCTGCCGCAGGGTTTGGCTAGTGCCGAGTTAATCAGGGTTAATTTGTTAGAAACACAAGGGGAGGAATTAATCAAACAGGATCTCTTTTTATACACAGGTCATTAGAAGCACATGGGCTTCCCACTGGGTATACTACTTTACTGGGTCAGAGCTGGCTTCCCATAAAGAGGAACAGAGGGTTTTCAGTGCTGGTCGCACTGCATTAGTTACAGACCACTGGTCAGTTACGTTACAGCAAAGCTAACATTATCCAGGCCTCAACACAGATGAGTGCACCTGCTAAGCTAATGCTAAGACAAGGTAGTCAGATTCTGTTACTCACAGATGAGCGCACAGCTATGCTAGCTGCTAATAGCTACAGTGCCTGTGATAGCACAAAACTGAGAAGCTTCATATTTCTTCAGTTTCACATGCACTGTCCTGCTCTCAGCCTATCACCTTACTCAGGGTTGGACATTAATAACAATAAAGAACAAATTGAGGGATCACAAATAGTCAATTTAACAATAATTTAACAGGCTAATTTCCCAGAAAGTTAATAGTAAGGCCCTTAATCCTAGCGTGAGCTAGTTAAAATAAAGTAACACAACTTTGATTGCCATTTTAGTTTCGTGTGTTAATGACTTTGGAAATTGTTTGTGATGTGGCCCATTTCTGTCACCTTCTGCTGCACAGATCAAAGATTTAAAATGAGCAGATGAGCATGAGGTGACACATCATCACTGAAAATGAATTTTAATACAATATAATGAATTATTTCAGAAAACATACCATGAATTATTTGGATAATGACTAAAATTACTTAAGTTGATGGATGGCATTTTCATTTAATAATGAGCTGCACACATTTCTTATAACCAATCCTTTTCTCCACTATCGGAGCAGATTTCTGAAAACTGTTAACCCTTCTACTCTCCATGTGTCCATAAATTCATAAATCCTTTACTTGCCTAAAAAAAAATGTTTATATTGCCTTTTTCATTTTTAAGATACAGGAGCAGAGGACCTAATGTAAACAGATCGCCTATTGGTCTATACTCATTTTCATTTTTAAAAAATGTATTATATATAAATGTAGGTATTAGTAAAGAATTGAAGTCAGTTCTAAAGCAAAGACTTTATCCATTAAATAACCTGTTTTACACTTTGCTTCCTTTGATAGCTCTGAAGTAGAGCGGAGGACTGGAGGGGCATGTACTTTTTTGATTTCATGTGGAGACCAACAGTGTCAACTCAAAAGCAATGAAAGATCTTTTTAAATTTTTTTTACAAAAGCTCAAATGTAAAACTAAACCATTGTGATTGTACAGAGAAGGGTTACTCACAACGAAGATAAAATTAAAAAGATATATAATGTGTTAGATCTGCCTGTTCAGTTTATGCAAAACAACTGCTGGATCTTGCTTAATACTGAATAGGGAGCTGTTATATTTATTTCTACAAAAATCTTTGTATACAGTACAAAAAAGTGTCATTGAAGGCAATGAATTCACACAAAAACTGTATGTTAATAACAAACTACAGAGAGTTTCACAAGTGTGATCATACCAACTTAATTTCTTGGACCTCACCCAATAATGAATGACATCACTCATTCATATGTCAGCTACATACCTAAATAGGTACAAAGTTTAAATACATACATAAAGTTTGGGGCTATACTTTGAACAGTTGGACACTGTTATTGATCACTAGTGCGCCAGTCATTTGAAAATCTGAGCCTACAGAGGAATTCAGCAACTGTCTGCATCATGGCCCAAACTGCGTTGGGCAGGTGCTGACGTTATAACCAGTCATGTCAACCAGGTTCGGGGCTTTACTCTCCTCTTTCAGTGAGCAAAGTGATACAAATCACAAAAGAAACAAAATCCCTTAAAGTAAATTGCTTGTATATCTTTCACGCACTTAACAAATTCTTTGGGCTCAACCCGCTGACCCTGACCTTTAGGCTAACCTGACCTCTGTGACCCTGTTTCTTCACCCTGATCCAATGAATCCTGACTATGGCTGCATCCACACGTATTGGAATTTTCCATGTTAGTTTTCTAAAATATCTCTGACTATTTCCATGAAAATGAAAATGCAAAAAATGATGTCAGTTGTCATCAAGTGCATGCCAAAGCAACAGGTGGCAAAATAACCTCAACTGTGTCGAAATGTCAGCGATTCGGGAGCCTGAAAAAATACTGAACACGCAGTCTGCCAATAAAAAAGGAGAGAAAGGCACAAACATTTGATGTTGGAAAACAAAATCTTCACTCTGGTTTTTCAAAATCTCCTTTCAAAGTGACCTAAAATAAAATTTATGTGGATGAAATGTCAAATAGGAAAAGCTACATTTACTTATTTTCTTTATGTGTGCATGTGTGTGTGTGTGTGTGTGAAAGTAAGAAAAGCTAGCTCCACTGTCACTGTAGCATTCTGAGCCAACCATCTCTCACTTTAAGCTCGTCCAAAAGGCCAAGTAAATACTGGCAATGGCAATGTGTTCAGAGGGTGACAGGTCAATCGGTCACCACATGAGCAAGTTCTTTGTTTCTAGTGTTGTGCGCTTGTCTAATATGAATGAAAAGATTATTTTTTCTAGTAAAAAACAACAAGAACAAAAAGACTAAGGAGTTTATTGAATCTCCTGTGTTTTTTCCCTTTATACAAAAACCTTTCAAAATAGATAAATCGGAGCTGCCCAGTTTTTACAACACATTAATGAAGTGACGAAGCTGAGGGAAAGTTTCACATTACTGAAATCTTCCTCAGGCAAAATGTTAAAAAACTCTTGCTTGGTTTCAAAATGTACAGTCCCCTTACGAAAGCACATGGCTGCGACTCGATAATGCCATCCCTACTGTAAGCCTCTGAAACATGAGCTGTTTCTTTGTGTTGTGTTTCACATACTGTGGGCTGGAGTTTTCACTGATACATCCAAGCCACATGGGGAAGCATGGCAACCCAGTGGTTTTTGGGGGCAAATGCAGGCCAGCAGAAAGAAACCCTGTTGTTGTTTTGTTCCCGCTCACCCTGAATGATACGCAGAGAGATGGAGTTTCTCGTATCTTGATGCGTACGTGTGGCAGTGGCCTAGATTGTGACAGGATCAGGGCATTACTCTTAATCCACCAGATAGATGTCATATACATGCACGCGCACAGAAACACAGAGAAAGAAAAGTGTGTGGGGGGAGAGGTGGAGAGTAAAAGAGGGTGAATTAAAAAAATAAAAACGTGAAATCACATATGCAAGCTCAGTGCACTGCTTGCACAGTCGTACCAGCGCTTGTGTGCAGAATGCACATATGGTGAAGTCATGCAAGGTTTCCAGCTATGCACATGGGATACTGTTCCATTTGATTGCGTCATAATACTCTAGTGTAACTATACGAGTAACTTGGGTGTCGAGCAAGGGCGTCGATGTCGTCGGGATTTCTAGAATTTAGTAACATTTTATGCCACATACACATAAAAAAATCAAATGTGGCCTCTTTTTCTAGAAAACCCTATTATCCTTCAAATGTGTTTTATTCCTTCTGCATTAAGTTTAAGGAGAGATAAGCACAACTGAAAGCAATTTTTAGAATGAATTTAACATTTCAAAACATGTCGCCACATTTTGAAGACCAAAGATGCCAGTGTGTCCCAGCACCCCTGTTTGAATCCTCAGTATTCAAATCTCAGAGTCCCTACTGTTGATATTAAAAGAAGCTCTGAATGTCATACACAATGAGATAAAAAGGGGAAGAAACATCCCACCGCCCCCTTTCAAGCCCTCTGTCCCTTCTTTCTCACCAGATTACATGGATGTGCTGAGAGGAGGCAGAGAGCGAGCGCCAAAAGAGCAATGGAGAAAGTCACAACGAATGAGATGAGGGCAGGAGAAAAGAAAAACATAGACAGAGAAGGCAAAGTATGAATCCTTTCCCCCCTTGTCGCATCTGTGCTGCTCCCCGAACTCTCATAGAGGAACTGTGGGAGCATCATTGTTTTGATGGATGACTGGGGCTTAACTGGCCGACCCTGGAACTTACACGTGGGACAAGAGGGCAGGAGGCTGAAAGGAAAACAAGAGTGGTTTGCGAATATGTGTGCGTGTGTGTGCTATAACTGTGCTCTGGGTGACTGTGTACTTTTAAAACATTGCAGGATGGAAATGGCTGACTGAAGCCTGCACTTGTGTGTCATTACAGCAGCTTTGTGCATATGTATGCCTGCTTTAGAAGGTGATGATGAAAAATGTGCTCTATTCTATAACCACAAACAGCTACGCATGCTTCATGTATTATATACTTATGCAACAAGCATTTCAAAACAAATACACGGAATGAAATTTCCACTAGATACCATTTTGACTGAAAAAGTATAACTCCTGGATGTTTAAAAGACTCATAAAGCTTGACTAGCAGCCTTTTCCTCTTACATTACTCCCTTTCTGAGTATCAAGTCTTTTAGTACTCCCACATTCCTCTTATGCCTTAATGTCTTTTATGCTTAGTCTCAACTCAGACCGGAGCATTTCATCATCTCTGCTATAAGATCCTCATTGCTAATTGTCAACCTGAATAGTCAGACCTGGCCATGTCTCTCTCTCAAAAAGTCTGGATATGTTTCCAAGCACATCAACTCAACACGACGTTTTTGGTTTCCAAAATCTCCAGAGCCACGTTTGTCCCTCTCAGCAGCTCCCGGCGGTCTGTCAATCTATACAGTCTCCAGTTATTTAAAAAAGTGTTCTATTCTATTCTGTTCTATTTATTATCAGAGAAAGCTGCTTTAATTTTTTTTCATTGGCACAAATAGATAGAACTGACCTTCCTCCATATCACAAATATTCCGTTTTGTTGATAATGAAAAAAATCACAACACTGAAATGTAGCTTTTTTGTTTCCACAGTTTCATAAATGCAGATGAAAATGCAAATTTAAAATACCAAAAATTTTGTGGACAATTACTGGAGACAAGAAACACCTGGTAAAGATTTTAATTCTTTACACTTATTAATAATGTTGGTAGGACACGTAGGACACATGTTCTTCATGAGATCAAAAATGTGTCTCAATACAGATTTTTGTACAGATTTGATCTTGTAAATTAATTCAGTTAAACAAGCTAAGCTTAAACTATTGGTAAACTAGCTTATGCTTAAGAAAACGAATCACCAACTATCTTGTAATCATTAGAGCACAAATTAAAAAAAAAATCAAAATTTTAAAATTCCAAAATGGACTATTAATAAACTAATTGTCTTTCAGTTTTAATTTAGCCAGTGGTTACACATATTGAGCATTTTGATGACATCAACTTAGGCTGTGGGAAAATCCATCCTTTCATAAACAAACAAACAAAAAATACATAAATAAATGAATAAATTCTTTTTTTGTTCAGTAACATTAAAAGTAACGATTTGCAGTAATTGCAGCTATAGTTTCGTCCAGGATGTGACTATACCAGTATGCTAATGTGCATGTAAATTTCCTTGACAAATATATCGGATGAGGATTGGATGATGTGATGAGCCACATGGATACACACACACACACACACACACACACACACACGCACACACACACACACACACACACGCACACACACACACACACACACACACACACACATGCACATGGTATAATCACAATTACACAAGCAGTAGGGAAATTATCTGATTTGCCATATGTGGTCTGTCTATCCATGCCAAGTAATACTGGGATGGACAAAAACATCTGGCCTTGTATCAAACCTGCTACCAAACATACACTCATGCACAGATGTATAAACTCACACAAACACACACACATATAGTAGGGATGTGATATCTGGAATAGTGGTCTATGAAACACAAACTGCTACAGTGGGGCAAAAAAGTATTTAGTCAGCCACCAATTGTGCAAGTTCCCCCACTTAAAATGATGACAGAGGTCAGTAATTTGCACCAGAGGTACACTTCAACTGTGAGAGACAGAATGTGAAAAAAAAATCCATGAATTCACATGGTAGGATTTGTAAAGAATTTGTAAACAATCGGTGGCTGACTAAATACTTTTTTGCCCCACTGTATATATAACATATAATATATACAATTAGCTTTAGCAATGAAGCAATGAATCACAATGTACAATAAATTACAGCAACAGTTTATAAAAAAGCATTTTATTATATTTTTTACACCTTACATACTTTGGAGGTTTGTTGTCATGTGCATCTTGAAGAACTTCATGTAATCTCAGAGTAGCTAAATGTTAATGAGATCAGGGCTCTGTTGAGTCCATGGCATCTACTGCAGATCTGTTTGTTCTGCTTTCATGACTCTGGCTGTTTGTTTGGTTTGATTTCATCAGAATAAACCAAATTAAATTCAGACTCCTCAATGTACACAAATCCAAACATATAAGGGTCACAAACCTCTGCACAATATTATATGCGTGCATGTGTGTGTGTGTGTGGCTGTGTCTGCACTAGTGCAGAGTGTGAAAGCACTCACTGTCAGCATCAGCGAGGAAGAGGAAGCTGAGGAGGAGCAGGCCTGGACAGGAGTGCATCATGGGATATGTCGACACTTGCATGCTGTATCAGCCGTGAGCTCACTGCCTCACTGTACAACAGGACAATAGAAACAGGCTCTCACAACCTAGGGAGGGAATCAGGGAGTCAGAGAAAGAAAGAAAAGGAAACACAGTTATTAGTCCACTTTTTAGAGAATTTCAGACATTATATCAACTGTGGCTACACACACACACACACACACACGGGCACACACAGACTTGAAGTGTGTGAGTTCCCTCTGGGCCTCACACTCCAGTTATGCAGCTGCCTCTCCCCTTCTCGCTTCATTAAGACCATACACTCATTGCCAGAGGTGTGTTTTGATGTGTGTGCACTTGTGTGTGTGTTTGAGAGAGAGAGAGTTGACTAAGTAGCTGATGAATTTCAACTTATGGCAAACATTTGGCATTAAAAAAAATCAGCAACTTCTGAAGTTCAGTTATGCTTTTCTTTCTTTTTTTTCCAATCTGCCAAGCAAGCAATGGTCTGAGTTTTTCTGCTTTATTTTTTTTGCCCATTATATAATCTACAAAGCTTTTAAGTACTACAAAGTACTTCAGTAATGGATTTCTTCCAAATGTGCGTCATATCGTCATGATTTCAAATTGATAAAAAAGGAATGACTGGCTTTAAGATGGAGGGGTGGAAGGCTAGAGCAAGGGATTGATGGATGATGGGCAGATTAAAGTGGGAGGAGACTGACTAGTTTTATCTGCTGGCTATGTTGCACAGTGTTGGATCAACATACAGCTCAATGTCTCTATCCCTTCATCTTAAGCCTCCTTCCTTCCTTACACTCTGTCAGGTCCTTTCCTGCTTTTAAAGTCTTTACTCTCCAAAACGTTCCCTCGTCACTTCCTCATATCCTTTCTCTTTAACTTACGTTCCTTCCCTTTTCCTGTCATTTGTTGTTACTCTCTCCATTGCATCATTCTTTCTCCTTTCCATCAGTCAATTCTTTTTGTATTATTCCTAACTCTCTGTCCCTCTAACTGTCTGTCTGTCTGTCTTTGTGCCATCTGCAGTGCCTGGTGTGAGTGTTTGGCATTAGAAGAGACAGGCGTCAGTCTGTGTGTCAGAAATCTCACAGCTCAAATCACATGACACAATGAGACATGGCAGATCACTGCTGCTGTCCAGAAGCTGACAGTGTTGAATGAGAGACACTGAAAGTGAGCAGAGGCAGGAGAGGGATGCGTCTGGGCCTATGCTGTAACGTACATGCGAGCATATGCGCGGGTTCATGCTCATGCTGCTTTACGTGAATTCCTGTGTTCGCTAACTCTGATTGCAAGTACCTGTAACTGAACTGTTTCTGTGTGTGCATCTACATATGCATCTGTGCGTGCCTGCAGCTGTGTCACTGAGAGGGTATGTGCATGTGTTTGTGTGCCTTCCAAAACTGGACAGATTCATCAGCGACGGCAGCAGTCTTAATCCCCTCCACTCGTGAACAAGCCATCTGATTAAAAAAAGACAAGGGGGGTGGGGTGGAAGAACACTGGAACCCAGAGCTCTTTGCATCTCTGCAGCTAAGGCAGCAAACAACTAAAACCCTCGCTGGATTTTCCACTTGGTTAGGTTTGGAACAATTGCTTTGGGATAACCTAGATCTCTCCGTGCACAAATTAAGTCCTGCACTGATTTACACTACTCTAGTACAGTATGGCCAGGCACAATACTTATTGTGTTTCTTGAGGATCTACCCAAAAGAAAAACACGTTTTTTTTGTGTGTGTTCTTACTAACTAATTCACAAGTTATTTTGTTATTAGCTGTAAAAACTGCTCTCAATTACACAAACTCTACTTATTGTACTAACTACAGGGTGACTGCTATTGTCATTCTAAATGCATACTCATAACAGACAGAGCATTCTTCACAGAGCATTCATATGCACATTTGTGTAATTAAGTCTAATTTGCAGAAAATTCAATATTGGTAAGAATGGATCTTTTTTTTTTATGTGTGTGTGTGTGCTGTGTATGCCCACTAATCACTGCAGCTTATTCACTGTCACTGGAAAAGCCTGCATTATTTAGTAACTCACTTCACAGCGTGTCACGTTAATTAAAGAGCTAACTCAGGGTGGTTTAGGGGATGGCAGTGATGGAGGTAGTGATAAATAAAAAGATATGAGAAAAGGTGTGTGGAGAGAGGAGAAATATAATAACGTGTAATGGAAAAAAGACTAAAAGAAGCCCAAAATACAAACTTACACACACAAACGGACAATCACACACACACAGCCAGGTAGTCACCAGATTGTCATCTGCTGGCTGTTGTTGCTAGTATTACTGACGGCCTAACAGAAAGCCTCCCTCTATGCCCGAGCTTCTGCTGCTGCTGTAGATCACAGTCGGCCCTAAGCCATTCACTTACATTAGTCCCTATCACTCAATTATACACTGTCTGTCTGCCTGGGCCTGCAGCTATCTGTTACACTTATCGCTGGAATAGCTTCTGGCAGAACAAAGACTAACTGAAGAGTGGGAGACCAGCTTATGCTTCTACGTCCTGGACAGACAGACGGACGTAGAAAAGTGAACAGGATTAGAAAATATGTCCGGAGCCTTGTTTCAGTAATAATAATAATAATAATAATAATAATAATAATAATAATGATCAAGAAAACATAGAAAAAAACAAGGTTAAATTCATTTAAGTGCTATTTATAGTATTTATTTTAATCTATTGCATTCTTCCAGTTGTTACAGTCAATTTAGAACAGAAACAATTCATTAAGAGATCAAAAGTTGAGAGCTGAGGAAGTACAAGTCAAAAGGAAAAAAAAAAACAAATTAAAAGAAAGTGAAAATCTGATCCAAAAACGGAAAGAAAAGGAAAAGAAAGTGTGGGCGGATGATGAGAGAGAGGAGGGGAGACTACAAAGCGAGAGCCTAGTACAGCTGGAAGGGATGTTGAGAAAGATAGAGACAAAGACAAAAGACAGATCCTAAAAAGCATAGCTTAAGGCAAACCGTGTGCCATGGAAGAGAACACTGAGAATCCTAATTTGATTTGATATTCCAAAAGCTGAGCCACCAAATGCAATTAGACATACTAATTAACTTATTCTATTTGCCCTGTTGAAATGGTGGCAGACTGACAGAAATGTCAATGAAGAGACAATTTGTGTTTGTTGCATCATAGCGCCGCACGAGAAAAAACAAGATAAGCTAAGTGGCAACAACAAGGTTTTTGTTGCACTCCTCAGCAGCGAGCTCAAGTTTTCTCAAAGACCATATTTTGATTATCTCGGGCCGCTTTCACACATGCAGCAAGTTTTATGGATCAGCTCATACGAACTCTGGAGTGAAAGCTGTCAGCTCATCTCTGGTGCTGTTATTTTATGAAGAAAGTCATCTTACAAATGACCTGTATGAGATCATTTAGTAACCACGGTAACACCTGGTGGTTCCTTGAAAGCACTCGTGTGGCAAAACTGGCTTTTTTTCTTCTTCTCAAGATGACTAACTTAATTCCTAAAGGACTTCAATTCTCAGCTTTTCCTCCTTCTCGGTGTAGGTGGTTTTGACGGCAACATGTCGTTTGATTATTTAACAGCTCCTTAAACTAATACCACGGCTTAACGGCGAAGTTGAAGATGCTGCCTTGTCACTAACACACGATCTGAAAGCACTCACTGACGTAACGGATAGATAACAAGCAGTATACGATAAGAAAAAGAAGAAAAAGGAGCAAATTGTCAAACTGTCTCCTAACACAACAAAGAAAACACAGCTGGATATGGCTTGAAGGGAGAGTGTTTGTTTGATGTATATGACTACTGAGCATGTGCGTGCACATAAACTCATACACATGCTGATTACCAGTTATCCATCATCTTCCCAAGTGTACACAAACAAACTCAAACAGACTCCAGAAGTAAGCCCTCAGCATTTATTTAAGAGAAATTATGATCTTTAAAGGCACAAAACTTAACGTTGCGCTGGCACATTTTAATTGCCTCTGCAGAGGATAACTCACCCACCTTTGAGCGTTCAAGAGCAGCCGCTGTATGCAGGTAGATACATCATATGCCCATGTGTTATTATTTGTCAGTGTGAGAAAAACACAAGACAAGAGACACAGAGAAAGTGCTCTGCCGAGCCACCTCGCTGGCCTTTTCAAAAGTGACTCAGAGGGTGGTATCGTGTGGGCGCTGAGACGCACGTAAACTGTATACATCAGCTGCATATCCCAAAGATTCAAATGCTTATATTCAATTATTGTTTTTCATTACTGATGACATTTTCAAAAAATTAAGGCCATCTGTGCCTCAACTTTTTTCAATGTTTTCCACATTAGCCATGCATGACAGATCAAAAACCACATACATTTGTGAACTTGCTGCACCTCTTGCACCAACATTTTAAACCTGTAAATCCAAATTGGAGCAATACACTTGAAACTTGACTGCTGCGTGACTTATTGACCTCACCGAGTACAATGACGGAGAAGTGAAGAGCAATAGATTTTAGATGATGAATTGAAATCACATGTATTTGTGATATTAATCTCCACATTTTCAAAATAAGCAAGCTTTACATCTCCATTTGTTTAAGAGGACATATGATTTACTTGCTCTTAAAGATAAAAAGAGACGCCCCAATTTCCTCAGTTCACACCATAACACACGTCAAGCACTTTAATGTGAGTGCAATGTGGAACAGTGAGCTGCTGCACATATAGCTATATATAGCTATGAGAACAAATGACCAAATACCAGTTTTCACTGGGAAATGGAGCCCCCCAAAACTCTGAAAAGTCATTTGAGCTGGCTTTCAGGACACTGGCAGCAACAAGAAATCAATAAGACAAACTGAGAAGGGAGGAAGAGAAAATGTGATTGATTGAGATGAGGATTTAGGCTATCTGGCTGTACTCAATTTATCACTTCCCCCGGTTCACCAAACACTCTGTCCTCCTCCCCTCACGACATGCCTCTTATCCTTTCTTTCTGCCTCCCTTTATATCTTTCTTCAGCCTGGCTGCTTCTCTCTCTGCCTCCCCTTTTCGTTTTTTCTCTCTCCCTTCGCTACCCCGAACTTTCATCCAATCCCAAACTCTCAAGCAAACTATCATTTTCTTTTTTGCCTTTGTAAGATGGTTTCACCAACATCTTACCTCTCTTAAGGAGCACTGCAATGTCAATCAAGTGTCTTATCAGGTGATAACAGGGGATTTTGGATTTTCTTGAATAAAAATAAGAGCAAATTTCATACTCAAAGAGGCAAAGAGTACCTATTTCAGATTGCGAGACGGGCTTCTATTTCATTTCAGAACACATTTTTATTTTAATTTGCAGACATTACCCATTTTTCCTTCCTCCTCAGTTCTGTTTCCTTGATGTTAGAATAAAAGCTTTTGAGTTGGTTCTCCCTTTTCAGCAGCTCCTTGCGTGAAAGCAGTCTGTTCTTAACACCTGAAAGATGAAAATCCATACTGCTGTGACATTGCTGAATAATGTGGAAACCTCGAGAATGGCAAACTTCACAAGCCTGACTGGCTCAATACTGTTTAATAGCCATTTATGTATTATGGTAAACACTGTTATCACTGATGTAACAGATGACAACTCAAAGACAACATGGTTGCAATTATTTATTTCAGTCGCTCTGAAGCTGATGAATAGTTTGTTTCTATTTTTTTTTGGGCCTCGGCACAATAATACATCCCACTAGCTTCACCGACTGCCTGTGGACTGTTGCCTTCAGGCAGGCGATTTGATTGCTTTAATAGCCGTTAGAGTGCTGAGCCAAAGCGAGTGCTTTTCTGATTGTCAGTCTCACAAAAACTGCAACTATTGCTCTCCACTGCTGACCATTTATGGCACCTCTTTCTGACAGACCAAAATACCCCGGACTGCATACAGTCTATTAGCAGGCAAGATAGTGTCATCATTTAGCCAGTGGGTGGTTCCAGTTTTCCCATTATGATTATACATTTCACCAAATAACAGGGAGGAAAAAAAGGGTGGGAAACTGTGCACTAAGCAGACTGCTGAATATGGCCAGTTCACTGGTTAAGCCAGCTGTGACTAACAGACCCACTCTTGAGTTTCTATTGGACCATCTCTGGCAGCCACCCATGATATCGAGAGAGCAAGAGGGAAAGAGAAGTAGACAGAGAGGAGTGGAGTGAAGTTGAGTGGATTAGCAAGAGGTGGGGGGATGACAACATGTAATTACCTATTTATCCAGCCTTTAGTGGAAGCCTCATCGAAGGCTAATTGAGCGGTGCATTAGTAAGAGGGCTGTAAAGATAGCAGCAGGGAGGGATGGAGGGAGGAACTGGGAAGAAGATGAGAGATGAGCACCAGCTGAGGGCCATGAAGGTTAAAGAGAGGGATTTCAGTGGCACACAAACCAAGAGCTGGAAAGAGACAGAGAAAGTACAGCAATGCGGTTACTTCGCTGTGGTAATTTTATGTCTGTGCCCGTGTAACTGGAGCTCAGATGCCTTATTTTAAGTAGCGGCAACACAGTGGAAACATTTTCAGCCATGTTTTACACGTATCCTGTTTTCATTAAATGTCTTTTTTTTTTAAAAAAGCGCAGCAGGAGCTGTAAAAAAGAAAAAATCTTGTGATTTAAAATTCACATTAGAGCAGAAACTATAAGCCAATTAACTCATTAATCAACCGAAAGAACTGGCAACGTCCCAGCAATGTAGCAACTTACCAGGGCACTGCACCACCGTCACCTCGGTTATAGTGTAAACTGCACACACCATCTCTGAATTACACCACTTCTCATTTTCTCAATCAAGTCTGGTAAACAACAACAAAATTGTGCCGCAGTGTACTGGACAGTGATAAATCTGCAATGAGCCTCAGAAACAGTAGAAACAGCACTCGTGTACAGTACTTCAAAATCTAGTTATGTCATATTTTTCGTATTCTCGTGCTTCCAAGTGTGCTTCCTCCGGCGGCATTCACTGTACAGCGGAAAGCCTTTATCGCTGGAGGTAAAGTGTCACATCAGAGGCAGTCATCTCTGTAATGTGTTTTAGTATATGGATGGACGGAGAGAGGATAGATCTATGGATCGATGGGCCCGCAGTATGGTTATGGTGTGACTGCTGCTGCAGCCCTGTGACATGCTACACATGTCTAGCAGAACTGGATACACATCAGGGGGAACATGAGCGCTAACACAGGCACACATCCACAAACACACATACAAATATCTATCTAGCTGCCAGGGTGACCTCTAAAAGCAGGAATATGGCAGTAATAATTTACAGCCCTTTGAACGGCTCTCACATCAAATAAAATATGGATTTCCTCCAGAAGCGGGCTAACCCTTATGTAACTGGACCTGTTATCTACAGCTATAACCTATCTCCCAAATCCTCTTCTTTTATATACTATCTAACCTGGGTGCTCAATAGGTTCATCAACCTGAGAGCTCACTCAGCGCAGTCCTTTGCATTCTGCTCACTTTCCCTGAGAGTCCACTGAATGCACTTACAGTACCTGTGGTCTCAAAACATGCAACCATTCACAGAAACAGCCACTCACATGTCCAGTGGTGCTCAACAACTGAGCGAACCTCCTGTTTTCTTTTGACACTGAGGAGGACGAGGCGGCGGCAGTGGAACCACGCAGCAGCTCATAAACTCTACTTCACACATTCACTGAATTCCACGGTGCACCACAAGTCAAGAGATGGCCTTCCTATTGTGAGAGAAAACCACTTTCTTCGTCAATGAGAGGAGTGACTGCTGACTAGATAAAAGCGAGCTCCATTTGAAAGTAAAAAGTCATGCTTTTTCCACGCTTCCCTCCGGCTGATTTCATGCAAAGTGGGCAAATTAAATCAATCTAATCTCTCCTTTTCAACTATTCATCTGTACAAGCTCAGGGAAAACTTTGAAGAAGGCTGAAACCTACTGATTACTGGAAAAACACAGACACACAAATATTCCTAGCAACAACGAAACAGAGACAAAGGGGATTTTAAAAAGTCGTAAAGAGTAACTACCCTCAAGGTTAAAGGGAGTCCAAAAATACATTTCTAGATCAATCTTCTCCAATGTCATGTTACAACGTCTGAACGAGAAGGATGGGGTTACCAAAGCTTTTTTCCTCAGATTGATTTTGGCTAGCAGAGTAGTGGGAGTACATGGGTACGACTCAAAATAACATGCAGGGAAAAGCAACGATGTGAACACCATGCGTGGATTTTTAAATGTGTTTTTTTAGCACGTGGCAGCATCTTGAAGGATTCTTTCCAACTATATAATCAACCATAACTATTATAATTAGGAAGGAAACGTGCCAGAATCTTGATTATGTCTTGCATATGCTGCTGCCAGTTTAAAGAAGGTAAAGAAGAGCAGAAAGACCAAGTTGTACACATGCAAAATTGCTTAATGAGGTGTATGTATAAACTGAGAAATAAGAAATAGCTTTGCTTCGAGCTGTGACACATGCAACATCACACACTTGTCACATGTGCCAGTTCCATTGGTTTTCTGCAGGAAAATTCAAACATGCTGGGTAACTTTCCAAAACACAAGCTGCTGAGACTACAGTTTACACAAAACCTCATATTTTCCATTGGTGGTTACTTTATATGGATATGAAGTTACATAGTTTGAAAGGACAGAGGTCTGACAAATGGAGAGATGGGAGAGCAAAAAAAGACAGGAGAAAGAAGATCTGATCGCTACGAGTTAAAAAGAAAGACAGGAGAGCGAGACAGAGAGAGAGAGAGAGCCTGGCTATATATCCTTTGGCTCAATAATTAAGAGTGGGGACAATAAATATGTAATGGGGACTTTTTCCACCAAGTGCGGCTGCCTCTCCTTCTTGGAGATGGGACCGCTGGGAGACAAGCCTGGGAAGAGCAACTAAGCACATTGGCCATTAAAAATGGATGCAAGGAACCCTGACTGGCCCTGTCGACCAACCACCCTGAATGTTGTGATGAGAGTTGCCGTGGTTACAGGGTTCCCAAATGGTCCTTGGTTGTCAGGGTGAATCAAATCAGACATCACAGCACCTCCGCCCTTCGTTGGGCTGCTGCCGCTGGGGGCACCGCAACACAATGATGTCACCAAGGAAGGAAGTTTGGACCTGCAGTGTGTATGTGTGTGTGTGGTTTGAAGAGCAAGAAATCCAAGAGGCAGAGAGATTAACATGATTTCCCAACCAGCCCTTAAAAAGTTCTGCTTGTTAGTATCAGTGCTCCATTTGTCTCAACTGGATCCAGGGTTTTATATAACAGCAGGCTTGCTTGTTTGAGTTCCTAGAGTAAGATGAATACAGTGGAGTGTTAAACAGATAAGGATCTTATTGCGCCATGACTTCAAAATATGACTTGCGTCCCAGATCTATCAGTGATGCATGTTTATCCAAACTCATTGAGACTTTTCAGAGAAAGAAAAGAATATTTTGTTTTAGAGAGAGCGACAGGAGAGAGGGAGCAGTGGTGGAACTCGGAGACTTTCCTAAAAGAACTAGGAGGTTTGCTTATTGGCTTTCTGGTGGACATTTTGAGAAGATTGAAACCGCCCTCATATCTGACCATTAAATATGAAGTAACACCCAGCGGCCAGTTAGCTTAGCAATACGACTGGATGGAGGGGAAGAAGAAGGAGGGGCCTTAAGGGTGCTGTTAGCTCGATTTTGTTATCTTTCTTCAGAGACAGGTGAACTGTTTACTGTTGTTTTCACCTTTAGCGATAAACTAGCTTATCATGGGAGTCATAGTGAGCAGTAATAAAGTGCTTGAGTGTATTAATTAACATCACCTTTTACATACAGACTGACTGTGTTGTTCCACAAAGCAGAAAATTTGCACCCATGATGCACCCATAAAACAAGCAGCATCACTAAAAAAAAAATCTGTATGATGTAGCATAAGCAAAAATACTCAAGTAAAGGTCCTCAAAACTGTGCACACATCTATACAACATTAGAAAAAAATGTACTTAGATACTTTTAACAATTGTTTTGGAGGCAAAATTAGAAAAGGACATGCAGAGGGTTGGTGTGACAGAGGAGGATGCTGGGGATAAGAATACAGGGAGGAAGATGAGCTGCTGTAGTGACTCCTAAATGGAGCAGCTGAAAAAAGAATAAGATACTACTGCTTGTATGTGAGAGTGGATAAAAACTGCAAGATGTGAGCACAAACAAGAGCAAGAATCTATGATGCGTGTGATGCTGTGCACGTATAAAATGTGGAGAATATATGCATGTGCTTCCTTCTGTGTGTTTATGTGTGTGTGAGTGTTGGCCTGTGAGGAGAAAAGACCTGTAAGGTGGTGTACACTTTATAATGGCTAGTGACAGCAGTGCAGAGGTTGTCTTACAGCAGAGGAGACTAGGCACCATGAAGAGAATACTGCAGGTGCACAGATATGTGACCTGCAGTGCTTTCTCACAGGCATTAACACAGCAATATTCTTGGTTGTTTGGTGATAACGATGAAGGCAGCAATGGAAAATCTTGCATGTTGCAATCTTGCAGCTTCAGGCTTGTTAAATGGACCCTAACACCTCCACATGCTAGGGAAAGATGAATGTGAAAAGCCTGCTGTCTGTCAAGGCATGTCCTAGTTTCTATGAGCCATTGATGCTCAGAGTGACATACAACTGGAGAGGATTCAGAAGTCAGGGGTCAGGGAGAAAGCATTTGGCTGAATGAAACGAACACTCACAGAGTAAACATGTACAGTACATACTCTCTACTATATAAACTGTAAAACAAAACCTTTGCTTGTGATTGCTGGAGACACGCATCACTCGATGAATTAATTGCAGGGTTGGTTTACCTAAAACAGGGCTCATGGGGAATGCTGTTCAAGTGCTGAATCTGAGAGCACAATAATCTGACACTGAGTGCTTTTTTTTATTGCTAGCACTAGTTTTTCAGGGCTAGAGCTGAAAGAAAACCCCATATATGTATAATATTTTATGCTGCTGAATGTTGTACCATAAGTTAAGGGAGCAAGCTGTCTGATGTGACGGTTATATAAAGTTGTCGTCAGAAGATGTTGTAGAACCTTCAGCACTGCTTATTAAAAGATTTTGTACACTTTGGTTCCATATGAGCACAAAGCAGGTAGAAGTACATACTTGAGCACATATTGCTCCTTTCACAATGTGGTTATAAACTACACACATCCAATGCATTCAATCTCAACTAACTCTTCTTATTCAAATGTGAACTACAAATCACAAATTGAGGGTACAGAAGTTTTCCAAATATAGACTACTTGGCATTGGACCGACAGCATAATCAAGGTTTATTACAGAATGTTTTGTTTCCATATAAAATCAATGTTGTCCTTAAGATTCAAAGAGGAAGAGCTTCCCTCTAGAACAACGAGCATTCTGCACTGATTTCTGCCTAATGCGCTGGAGGGAAATCACTTTGAAATAGTCACCGATACCAAATTTCTCTACTGCTTAGATTGGTTGTGAAATTTCGAGTCCACACACAGAGCATAGACTGCAAGACTTTAAGGTGTTTTCCTTGAAAGGCTTTTCTTTAGAAGAAATCCTGTTTCTTGTGCACTGGCTTCTTCCACTACAGTCCACCTTCATAAACACCCAGCTCATCTCATCTCCTTCTTTTCACCCTCCTTGAAAAGTCTACAGTGAAAAAATGAATCTCATATAACACAACGCAAACTGGCACTGGATAAACACCAACGTATAGAAAACAATAACAACAACGCTCATATAATCATAAAGAGGCATAATGATCTAATCTGTCATTTCCTCAAAGGCTGATAGGCTCATACATCAGCACGTGAAAAGTAATTCATCACGGGGCAGCGGCAGATTATGGCAGTGTGCTGATGGATAGGAGCTGTGGATGGAGAGGATGGCTGAGTTGCCCTTGTCGAAGTTATGAAAAGGAGAGGTACGGGCGGAGGGGGGATAGGATGCAACGAGACCTAAATGTGTTCTGAACAGACTCATTTGTCACGCGTTGCCATCGAGGGACGTCACGGCAGTCAACAGCTTCTGCACCTATACAGTAGTAACTGTGTGCGAGAGGGTCATCTAATGCTCTGCTACATATGTGACACTGTGCAAGTGCACTTAATTACTACACTGACTGATCACCGGGGAATAAATTTTGCCCTTAACAAAGAAAAACACAATGCTTTATGTGATCTGCGAAATGTGCGCACGTATGTGCATAAGCATCCATTCAGCGATATGTGTTGTGGAATCCAAAGCATTTGACCCCAATCTCTGTCTCTGCATTATTTATAGTCTGAAGCCAGCTTCCCTTTGTTTGTTTTTCAAAGCTTGTATAAGGAGCTGAAGTGGTGGAAGAAAGTGAGGAAAAGGGAGGTGAGATGACAGTGAAATATTGCAGAAAGCAGCACTTTTCGGGTAAATCTGTTCTCTGAGTAAACACAAGAAATCACATCAAAAATATTCCTGCTAATTGATCACTTTGGACTTTCCTATAGTTTCCCAAAGGGATTTAAACAGTTCAGACCATATAGTTACTGCAGCCTTGCTGCAGAATGGGATTTAGGAGAGTTGTCGTCACAAACTGCACCAATGTACACTTGAAAATCCCTTTTCCCTTTATATCTGACACACACACACACACACACACACACACACACACACACACACACACACACACACACACGTACAAACACTAGAGTTCCCTTCCCTGGGCCTAGCCGGCAGGGCAACAGTGTGCATCCACAGAGACCTGCTGGGCCAAATCAATAGCAGCCAGCAGCCTTCCACAATGAGCGCCACCATTTTACTGGCTGCCACCCAGGGCAGCAGAGAGGCAGCTAAATTGTCTGTGAGGAGAGTAGAACGGCATAGCTAGGCTGCTTAAAATGAGCACACGTCACAACAGGAAAACAAAACAAAAAAGAAAAGAAAATATCTCTGTGATGCAGTGTGTGTCTGTGCTAGGCAGCCAATTTGAGCAAGCTTAATGTATGCTGCTTGTGCAGATGGAGTTGTGTGCGCATGGGCGGGGAAGCCCATTTGGGGTAAGCAAGCTTATCATAACTCGCTCGCTTGTATGTGAGCATGTGTGAGAATGACAGAGTGCGTTTTGCCCGAGTGAGTTGATGACAATACAGAGGTTTCTAGTTCTAATCAAAGAGGGATGTAGTTTTACAATTGTCTTTTGGATGATCGCTCTCTTTCATATCATCTAGCCAAAAAAGCATGCCTACAAACACCGCATACCCATGCACACACTTTATCTGTTATTATGTCTCTGTTTTTACACACAAACACACACACTCACCCCTGGCATGGCAGACTGGTTTCTAATCGGTGAATCAGCATATCAGCCAAGAAATGTCAGATTATATTATAATCCCGCGTTTTAGTGCCTTTAACTCCATACACATATATATTTGCGTGTGTGTTTGTGCCATAGTTTTTACACTGGCCTATTATGTCTGCCTTTCTGTGAAAAGGGAGGCAACACAGATGCCGACACAGAGACTCGCACACACTTGGACATGCACACACCCGCTGGGGAGCACAGACAGTCTCAGGCTCAGGCGGTGACAGAGCTGTGCAGGAGGAAGGGGATCAATCTGTGACGTGACTGATTTCTGAAGTGTCCCTGTGTTGCTTTAAAAAAACCACACTGCTGAAACAACTGAAGACCAGTTGTGCAATTAACCTATGTGATGATCAGCAGCTGCTTGTAGATATATATAAATTATCTTATCCAATGCTTTGAGAGTTTGAGTATCAACACAAATAGATGGTATTCATATAGAGAGGTATGTTTCATAGCTTCTTATACACAAACGATTAAGAAAAACTCTGAATAAAACTGCTTCCCCATTCAACTTTGTGCTTTGTTCTATGGGTTGTTTCGTGCCCTTTTATGAACAATCTCAGGACGCTCACATTTCTCAGCATTAGGCTGGATACCTTGGTAAGCAGTCGAAACGCGCCTAAAAAAAAAAAAAAAATCACTCCATTGAAAAAAAAAAACGCTCCACAGTTTATTGATGTTCGAGCCGAGACAGCGGCAGAGCCCCGTCTGTAACTCTAGAAGACAACCTTGTTATTTTCAATAAACCTATTACAGGAGCTTTTTATGAAAGGCCGCAGTAGGTTAGGTGTCTCTTTGCTTTGGCCGAGAGATTCAGAGTATGCACAGGGAAAATGATGCCAATCTGTACACCAAGGGATGTATTAAATGACCAGTCTAATTTAATATCGAGATATTGAGAAACCTGCTAAGGCACTTCCTGTGTCTAAAGGGCATCCAGGAATGGAGTAGTTGGGGATTGCTGAGTAGGTGGTTTGGGATACATTAGAGAGGAAAGGCAATGATTTCATAGCACATGTTTATAAGAAGAATGATGAGCACAGTATGCAAACCTTTTCTGTTGGTTCAGTGTTGAGCTAGAACAGTGGTTCTTAACCTGGGTTCGATCGAACCCTAGGGGTTCGGTGAGTCAGTCTCAGGGGTTCGGCAGAGCCTCCGCCGTGACATGCACGGCTCATTTTGTGCACCAGAAAAAAACATATGAATGTCTTGAATTTGAAAAAAAATCATATTTTATTTTTCACTAAAGAGGGGTTCAGTGACTCCACATATGAAACTGGTGGGGTTCGGTACCTCCAACAAGGTTAAGAACCCCTGATCTACACTCAACAAAAATATAAACGCAACACCTTTGTTACTGCTCCCATTCCCCATGGGATGGATGTAGAGACCTAAAATTCATTCCAGATACACAATATAACCATCCCTCCCAAACAGTGGTCACAAATCAGTCCAAATGTGTGGTAGTGGGCACATCTGCTATATTGAGATAATCCATCCCACCTCACAGGTGTGCCACATCAGGATGCTGATCTGACATCATGAGTAGTGCACAGGTGTACCTCAGACTGCCCACAACAAAAGGCCACCCTGGAATGTGCAGTTTTGTCTCACAGCAAAATGCCACAGATGCCACAAGCAATGAGGGAGCGTGCAATTGGCATGCTGACAGCAGGAATGTCAACCAGATCTGTCGCCCGTGCATTGAATGTTCATTTCTCAACCATAAGCCGTCTCCACAGGCGTTTCAGAGAATATGGCAGCACATCCAACCGGCCTCACAACCGCAGACCTCGTGTAACCACACCAGCCCAGGACCTCCACATCCAGCAGGTTCACCTCCAAGATCGTCTGAGACCAGCCACCCAGACAGCTGCTGGAACAATTGGTTTGCACAACCAAACAATTTCTGCACAAACTGTCAGAAACCGTCTCAGGGACGCTCAACTGCATGCCCGTCGTCCTCATCGGGGTCTTGACCTGACTCCAGCTCGTCGCCGTAACAGACTTGTGTGGGCAAATGCTCACATTCGATGGCGTCTGGCACGTTGGAGAGGTGTGCGCTTCACGGATGAATCATGGTTCACATTGTTCAGGGCAGATGGCAGCTGAGAATGTCCCAGTTCTTGCATGGCCAGCATACTCACCGGACATGTCACCCATTGAGCATGTTCGGGATGTGCTTGACCGGCGTATACGACAGCATGTACCAGTTCCCATGAATATCCAACAACCTCGCACAGCCATTGAAGTGGAGTGGACCAACATTCCACAATTGACAATCTGATAGACTCCATGCGACGATGTGTTGCACTGCATGAGGCAAATGGTGGTCACACCAGATACTGACCGGTTCTGGGTCCCCAGACCCCCAATAGCGCAAAAAACTGCACATTCCAGGGTGGCCTTTTGTTGTGGGCAGTCTGAGGTACACCTGTGCACTACTCATGATGTCAGATCAGCATCCTGATGTGGCACACCTGTGAGGTGGGATGGATTATCTCAATATAGCAGATGTGCCCACTACCACACATTTGGACTGATTTGTGACCACTGTTTGGGAGGGATGGTTATATTGTGTATCTGGAATGAATTTTAGGTCTCTACGTCCATCCCATGGGGAATGGGAGCAGTAACAAAGGTGTTGCGTTTATATTTTTGTTGAGTGTAGAATATATTTAGAGATAGCATCTCCTAATGTTGATATTGATATTAGTGTTATAGCTATTATATATATTTAAGGTATCACACGGCTAACTTTATGTTATCCAATAGACACTACATTTTGAAGACTTGTACATATGCTGTGTCATTCAGATAATCCAAGCCGTAACCTCTGAGGCTGAGAACTGACTTGGAAGTGCAAAAAACTGCAGTTCCTCAGGTCTCCACTAGAGGCAGGCTCATAAAGCGAGTCGATCAGCATAGAGCCCCGTATTAAAAACACATATGGCTGCTTCTTGGTTTCTTTAATCCAAATATCAAAAATGGGTATTGTCACTATCTATAATATGCATAATAAAAAATGCATTCTGAAATAAATGAAACACTTATTGTGAACTAAGTCCATCTGATATGGCAAAATCTTAGGCCATGCCTGCAACATTTGCTCCCTGGTGTCTAAGGTCTTCTAAGGACAAAAAATGCCACGTAATTTCAAATGTTTGGTGCATGTAAAGAGATTATTCATCCCCATGCACACACACACACACACACACACACACACACGCCCAGACTTACACATGCTCCCACACACTCAACGAATCCACAGTCTACAAACCCCGAGTCTTTTAGAGCACCAAAGGTGAGTCTTACTGTGGCTGTTACACACAGAAAACCCACACATCACATATCACGCATCATTTAATCCCAGGTGCCTTAGGGAGTCTGAGGGAAATAGCACGGCTGAATGTAATTCCTGAACATGAACAACAAGAAATAGGATTTGTGTTGGACTTTCAGCCCCCCAGAGAGAAGCCGAGAGAAAATGAAAGACAACAGGATGAAGAATGATCATGAGAACAAAAGAAAAAGCTCAACTCAAAAGACCTCTTCTGATTCAATTGGCAAAAACAAACAACGAAGACAATCAAAGTTATTAATTATAAATCAACAGACAAGCAGCGATGAAGGCTAATCCTGGACAGGCAGAAGAATTAGGAGCTAAGAGAGACTAATAGAATTAATGAGCTGTGGGTGATTGGTGGAAACCAATTTTAGGTTCCTAGTTGCGGTTTGGACTTTTGTTTGAGAATGGAGAGGTTGTGAAAGTAGGTAAAGTACTGAAACCCTGTCATTGTGGTTAGAACAACAGACTCCAGAGGACAGAGCAAAGACTACGCCTTCATATTTGTAATGACCTGGATAATTACTCACTGTAGAATGGAATAGTCATCTGTGAGACGTTCGTGTCCAGTGTGGACTTTGCAGCTCTATTTCTGATTTATATAAAACAGCAGTAACGTGTATCGGGTTGACATTAAAAACATATGATGGGAAACATCTGCTTGCAAGGGGAAAAAAATGAGAAAAAAAGTGTGTAACTTACAGAAAATGTAAAATAGACATAGCCACTGTCACCTCACAAATTGGTTTGTGCCATCCTGAAATCTTGACTTGAGCATTTTTTTAAACATGACATGACACTGTAGCCTCATGTGCTGGTAACATGTCAGTACCAATGATAGTCACACCCAAGTTTACCCTACTTTCGTTTTTAGTTTGCTCCAGCCAGATGCGGCGCCTCCTGCTGGCCATTAGAAAGAATGTATGTTTAAGGCAATCCATCGCTGACTTCACTTTTCAGACTCAGGGCCGTGCCCATCTTTTATTTACAATCAGTGGATAAATTCCAAGACAGAGAGGTGCCAACACTGTCTGACTGACAAGTAATCTCTGGGAAAATACCACAGCGGTAATGGATGACTGCCAAAGAAAAATAAAGGAAGAAAGAACAAATGTTTAGATGACAATCAGTCGTCAAAGTTATATATTCAAAAGTGGATCAAGCAGTGGTTGGAAGCCCTGTCTTTGCAGCTATATGTGGTGCAAAAACTCATAGCAGTGATTTCACAGACATCACCTGAGTTTTACCGCTGTGTCAACTGAATAGTGGCTAAAGATAGAATAATGTTCTAATGCAAATGCGTGTCACTCAAGCACTGCTGTGAAGACAATTTCTGAGGAAATCTAAAAATGAATAAATGATTAAATAAATTCATAGCTTTAGAGGACCTAAGGCAAAGAGGGCAATAGGGAAAAAACAGAAGTAGATTCTCTGGCAGCAAAAAAACGAAGTGATGTGGAAGTCCTGCAGCCGTGCCACTAAGCCCCCACTGCAGATTAAACTGTACAGTAGTAAGCAGGGGAGGGAAGGAAAGGAGGGGAGAGACAGATAAAGAGAGAGCCAAAAAAGAGAAAGAACTGTAAAGAGAGAATAAAGCTTTGTGGTCTGGCACCAGTTTGCTATGTTAAACCATCATGCGCACCACAGGGATAGAAGATGAGGAAGAAAGAGCACAACACACACACACACACGGAGGAGACAATAAGTGAAGTAGAGGGCAGGGAAAAGAAGACAGAAAAAATAAATGTGAACCTGAAAAGAGTGCGTAAGAAACACATAAGTCGTGACTGTGGCCGTTTGGCTCGGATTGTGCGCTCATGTGATTTTGTGTGTGCAAGTGTGGTTGGAAAACAGAATTGTTGTGGTTGTGCCTGGCTCCTTCAGGGTGTCTCCCTGCCTCCCTGGGATTGGTACATGAAGGGGATCTGTAAAGGGACAACCCCAAACACAATCTCTTTCGGTCTCTTTCACACACTCTGAATCTCTCCTTTATTTTTCTTTATTCCATGCACTCCATATCTCATACCCCTTTCCTCCTGGAAAATCCAACACAGATACTCAGCCTCCCTCTCTCTCTCGCTCACAGACACACACACATAGGGAATACACAATCCATGTAATAAATATGGAAATCTGATGCCAGTGCTTCTCTATTATGGAATAATAAGCAGAGCACTGCTAAAAATGTCCATGAGCAGAAAAAAAATCTTTGCTTGCTTTGATTTAAAAAAAAAATCCAAGTAAAAACAGGATACAACCAAACAGTTTTGTTTTTCAGTAATACAGAAGCACGAAAAGAAGAGACATGAAGAACACGCCCACCTGAGTGGAGAACAGATGAAGCTAGGAAAGTCTTAAGTTAAATTTTTAATACCTTGCCATATGCTCATCTCCACAGGTGACGACATCTTCGCTATTAATTAACAATTCACAGCCTGTATGTGGGTGTGATTGCGTGATGGACGGATAAACACAAAAATAACGAGGCAAAGTGAAGGATGAGTGAGCATGGAAAAGAAAAGGGGCGATGAAAAGACAAAAATTAGGTGTAACATGAACAAGCAGATCAAGCAGAGAACAAACCAATTAAACAGAGACATGACACGTAGAGTATCGATTAGCCTCAGATGCTGGGAGGAGTGTGGGAAAGTGAAAGCAGGGGGCAATCTAGATATCAGACATAGAAAAAGAAGGGAAGGCTGAGACAGAGGGGTGAACCGATGGACAGATGATAGGGAAAGCCGATATAGATTGGAAGCTGTCCCCTCCAACTGCAAAGTAAATCAATAGCATCGCTATGCCTCTTCCACTTGTCTCAGCTGCTCGTCCACCTATTCCACTCCTCTCGGCTCGTCATCTTATCACTGTTGCAAGCAGCGGCACAGCTGGATGCTGACTAACTGTAGCTGAAGCGAGTGCCTCCTGCTCATCCCTTTAGACTTACGGCTTCCTTTCACCACAAGCGTGTCTCTCAAAATAGCCTCTTCTAAAACATTTACAGATCATGAGTGAAGGGGAATATAATTGTAGGCACGCTTACTTTTTCACTCTTCCACCACGCCAGGCAATAAATATAAGAAATATCTAGGCAGATATTTTTAACAAGAACCTTTTTTTCCTTATAATAAGGCCAGCCTGTCGTCTTCTTCCTTTGTATAACTTTTTTTTTCTTGACTCTGTCTTTTGTTATCAGCAGAACAGCTTGACTCGAGCAGCAATCTGGCACTGTTGACCCGCTCATGTTTTCCTGGTTTAAACTGTGTAGGCTGGGGTGTGGGGACCAATAGCACAGCCACTATAATTACCAGCCCAACTCATGAGTTCCCTGACCTTAACGTCACCCAATCTGGCCCAACATTTACTGCATGTATAGGCAATCATGTCACAGCTTAGTGCATATGTGTACACAGAAAAGTGCTGACAAGCATGCAAGATACACACGCAAACACATGCACACACACACCTGGCTCTGCAGACACTGGCATCCATCACATCTTGTGAAACTTAATCTCTCCACAAGGTGGAACAGCTGCAGAGCCACGCATGTACACGTGCACGCGTGCCCACATGTGCGCACAATCACACACAGCTCAGGAAAACAGCAGAAGATCAGCTGGAGTAAACTTGTTCATCTGCAGACTGGCATGTCACAGGGCACCTCTGACCCGTCAGTAGCAGCCTGTGGTCGTAAAAGCGGTAGCAGTCACTGCTTAATGTGCCCGAAAAGTATCTGCAGAGAGCAGCGAAAGCAGGTCTTGTGATGCATGTATGTGTGTATTCCTTTTCTTTTTAACAGTTCAAATCAAACAGGCAGCTAATCATAGGCATCACAGTGTTCATCAGTGTTTCGGGAAGGGAATTATTTGGTTTCAGCTTTCAGTTTTAAGATACACATTAGGAAGTGCTCACACTTAGTGTTAAAAAAACCTTTCACAAGTTCTTTGCATAGAATATTAATGCGATGAACACCTGGTCATTAAATTAAATATAACTTGGATGAATAGTTAAAAAAAAGTAAGTGTAGTTTTTTTTCTCATAGCATGCTAAATGTAGATTCAAGCATAGTGGGGTTAGAGAAACAACTGCATATGTGATATCCGTCAAGCACATGCAGGCACCTCTCCTACTTACCTTCTCTATGTACATCTCTCTCTCACATCCTCAAACCTAATTGCTGTAAAAGTACTTGCATGATTGATTTGTAAGCTAGTGAGGTCTGTAATGCTGCCATAGACAGTGTTTGAGCAAGACTGCTGACTGCTGTCAAACACGCATACACAAAAACACACAGCCATCAGCACATTACAGCACATTAGAGTCTTTGAGTTATGGCATAAATACAGGAATATAGCAGCAAAACTGTATGCGGTCATTACATCTCTCACAGGTGAGAGCATATTGCAGACTTGATAACCTGGACATGCTTCACGAAGATCAGCTGTGTTTCGAATTACCTCTTATATGTGTCCAATGGACTGGATGCAGGCTGGCAGTGAAATCCACAGGCAGAAATTCGCCCTCTATAATCCACTGTAGCCTGCTAGAGTCTAAAATGTTCACGCAATTTTGCATAAATTCGCAAGGAGCCAACTCAATACAGGTTGAGGTGACTGACAGCCATTAACAAGTCCTGTTGCTTTGAGTCTACACCATTAGCAGTCCATCCAGTCTCCTCTGTGCCGGTGGCATCGGTCCAGTCATGGGAAAATACCTCTGAGCATGTTTAGAGGGGGAGCACCAAACCCCAGGCAGCATCAACCCCGGTGGAAACCAAGCGGTTTACAGCCTCCTTAATCTCTAATCAGCATTAAAAACCTCATTTCATGGGCCGCTCTAAAGCGAAAAGAACTGTGGTCATCTCGCAGCAAAACAGACAGAAATGCAATTCTGATTAACAATCTATTAAGTGTATATTTATATGGCTGTGACATAAAATAAAGAGCACAAAGATCAATGGGCAACAGTCATCTTGTCCTGTAAAGCCCCAGTAGGAATAACACAACGAGAGAATAGCCTCCCACAGAAAAGGACAGGCTCTAATAAACCGATCACAATTAATAAAATTGATCAGGACAAATTAAGATGAGCACTAACTCTCCATTGACTCTCCACGACAAGCTCCAAGTCCTAAATATAACAGAAATATCACAATGATTTCCCAAATGGTGTGAATTCAAAGCCAGGGCTTGCACCTGAAACACCCATAAAACAAGTACCTGCTCATGCTGGACAGGACGGATCCGCCAAAATAGTCTGATTATATCGCCGGTCATACGTGTTTAACGCCGGAGGACGGACGCGCACGCATGCACCCACACGCGCACACACCACGAGCGGAAAGATGCGAATGGACGCTTTGCAAAGGGAAGGCTTAATGACAAGAAGTTAAGGCTCGGCTGTGCACAACAAAAAGAACAACAAGAAAAAGCAACTACGGGCAAAATGACGAGAGGCGCGCTCACCATATCAGCGTCCTGCCAGGCGCCGTCGTTGGGAAAAACTCACAGTCTGAATAGATTGAAGCTCTCCGTCACTCGTCTCCCTGTGTAACATCCACCGTGGCTGCAGCCGCTTTGCCCAAATAATCCAGCGCCGTGCGTCTGCTCTCTCTCTCTCTCTCTCTCTCTCTCGCTCCAATAATTTCCTACCCGGTGTGTGTGACTCGGTAAGGTAGCTGCTTAAGTCCCCCGGTGTGGTGGCTGGAGTGAAGTTGGGGCATATTTAAAGCCGCAGGCGCCGCTCATAATGTTTGCGACGCTATTTCTGGGGAGTCCGTTGCATAGTTCCATACAGCGATTTGGAATCGCCAAAAGGCTTCAACTCCCGTTATCGTCACTCCCTCCCCCGGCAAGAGATGAGATCGTCCAGGCAAACGAGTGGCGAGAAAGGGCTGGTGGATAAGGAGCTCGGCAGTAGTCACATATTCAGTTTCGGTGTCTTATCAAATTGACAGGAGTGAAATAAGCAGTGAGCTGACTTTTAATGCAGTTTGTGCGTTACGTGTTATATCACAACAGAATGAAGAGATATGGCATCCATCATCTCCTCTGCCTGGGGGTGGAGGGGGGGTCAAACACTGACAATGTCAGTCTTCTCAATTATTTTGGGAAAATTAAAACTTCATGTTTAGATTAAATTTTTTTTTCTTCTTTTGTCAAAAGGCTCTCTGGGATAAAATGCAGAATTTTAGAGGGAGGGGTGCAATCACAGGAGCAATTTATCTGTGGACAAGTGGTGTTGATCTTATCTGCAGCTAGGAGCAGTTCCCAGATAAACTCGGGCTATTGCCTGAACATTTCATGGTATTAGGCCAACAGTCGTCAAATTGTGCTATTATACAGACACAGAAAAGGGAGTCCAACAGGGTGATAGCAGAAACAAAATCATTTTCACCTTAATTTTGCCAAACAGATGAACTGCTCTGACTACAGCTTAGTTAACTGTATGATGAGTGCAAGATCAAATCCAAAATCTTACCAGATGGAACTGCTTACAGCGATTACATGCTTCTAACAAGATTATGCCAGTATGGATGTTAGTGATTTAGTTTGGTGTTAATTTAATGCATTGCTGTTTATTCATATGCCAGAATGGTCATAAAAGAAGTCATCCTCGCAGGCAACAACGTGTTCTGAGCAGCTTCAACAATTCACTCTAATAAGGAGATCAAATCAATAATTACGTATAGGCCTATAACAGCGTGTGAGGTTAAACACAGTGTGGCTTACAGTGTTTCTACATTTCATTTTTATGATGAGCTGCAGAGCAAGTTTTGTGTGAAAATAAATATAGATGGCGTGTAAAAAGCTAACAGTGTCAGGGCTGACAAAGATAAAGAAAGTCAGCAAAGTCAGCCGGCGAGACGGGCCTTAAGACACGCGTGCGCCACTCACACACATAGGGAAACACTTAGATGCACACAGACTTATCTGTGTGTGCTGACCTAGAACACCAAACACAATCAGTCGTTCAGCAGATTCCCATCAGCACAATGTAAATGAGATGGAGAGCCGTAAACGTGCTTTTGTTGCAGAAACTCCTCAGCTCACTGGGTGAAAGAAAACACAACCTCAGGCAGGGCTGGGACATACACGGACACACACCCACACAGATGCAAAGCTCTGTTTCTCTCGCAGACGCACACGGGAGAACGATGTGAATGCCCATACGTGCATGATGATGCACATGCACATGCAAGGACACTCAAAAGATAACCACTCAGCACATAGGAGATAAGGGGTTTGCCATCAAGATAGCGTCACTGGCTAAAATAGAATTCAGAGCTCTGTTTTGATAAGCTTCAAGACACAGCACCACGTTTGCACAATACACATGTGCTAATGTGTCAGTTTGTTTCCTATACTATTCTTTGCAACTATTGTTGCTATTGTTTTGCTTCATTTCACCCCGCGCTCTCTATCAAGTCCACAGTACAAACAGCTCTTGATAAAATAGTCAGCTGATCCTCTAATAAATATGTATGGATTTGTGCGCTCAACGTTCAGTGTGTGTTTATGCATGGATGCTTTCTGTATGTGAAAACGCAAGATTGTGTACACACACACACACACACACATGCACTGTGGTTCACATGCTCCCCGCAGGCACTGTGCACACTTTGAGCCAATTTATCTATCAGCTTTAAAGCCATGCATGAACTTGAGTACTGTTTAAATGCACTTATTAACCCCTATGAACATATCAGTGCTCCACTGTGGCAAAAGCTGGAACAATAATATTCTCTGCGAAACTGTTAACAAGCAGATAGAACAAATTAAAATCCCATTTTCCAAAAATTGGGGACTGTGAAATGCAAATAAGAACAAAATTCAAAGTGAGGATAAGAACAATAATAGTTTAGTTTCCGACATTTCATATCTTGTCTCTGTACCATTTCCAAATAAATATGGGGCTTAAATGATGTGCAAATTGTTCCAATATGTTTTACGAAAAGTCCCGACAGTTCTGGGAAAGCTGGTTGTACTCCAGGCTGTAAGGGCGGCAAATTTTCTTTTTTAAATAAGTGATTGTAATACAAAGTGTCCTGCTCACTTATGGATTTACTCCTGTGGTGTAGAGATAGTAGCGAGGTCCATAAATATCGGGATGGTAGCACAATTTTTGTACGTTTCACTCTGTGCGACGCCATGGGATTTAAAACAAAGTAATTCAAAAGAAGTGTGAGACTTTCAGCTTTAATTCAAGATGTTTAACAGAAATATTTCTTTTGCCATTCAAGAATTAAAGCCATGTTTTCCTTTTAACATCATCCCTCCATTTTCACAAGCTTATTAATAATAAGTTCACTGACAAAAAGTCTCATGGTCAGGTGCGGCCTGCTGCCTCATTACTTCATGATAAATTAAGCCGATAAAGGTCTCGAGTTCATTATTATTGTGTAATTTGCATTTGGTAGCAGCTTAATGAGAAATCTCAATAAGCTGTACAAAGAATAGCAAGTGCAAGTGGGCGTAATTAGGCTGTAAAAATAACAACAACAAAAAAAACCTATCAGAAAGATAACAGGAGCTTTAGGACTGGTCAAAACAACAATGTGGTCCACACTTTAATAATTCCTTGACTACTTCGTTTCAAGTCCAAGCTAAAGAGGCAAAATGAGAAAAAGTATCAATCTAAAGAAGCCGATTGCATCACGCCACCTGCGGCATGTGGTGCTTTCATCTTCTAAAAGATAACATAAATGGGATTATTTCATTAATTATATTTAGAAAGCAGTCATCATTAATTCTGTTGCTGACACGCACGCTTGACGGGTTGAAAAGTTTTGCCAGAACACAGCCTGCGAGAGAAAGAAAACCACATAAATGAAGGTAAAAGGAGGCTACAAAGGAACGATAGAGTATGCTAAACAAAAAAGCATTTAATAAACAGACAGCGTCGCAGCATACGGGCTCTTGTTTCATCACTTTGAGAGTTCAAGTCATGACTTATGAGAGGGGAACAGAGCAGAAGCCCATTAAAGCCATGACATTTCGAATAATTGCCTCCAATCTCAGCATCACAGAGAGTCACAGTACCACCCACTTGCACTACTCGCACAGACACACACTCACACATTCTTTAACCTTAATGATCTTAATGATTAATGTCCCCCTCCCAACACACTCGACTCCCACATACACACACACACACGCTGCACAGCGTGTACATGCTATGCAAACTGGACGACTCTAGATACTGAGAAGAATAGTTTTCAAAAATTGAGATTTTGACACTTTTACATCATCAGGTTGATTTTTTTCAATTTTTCAAAATTGCTTGATACATTTTAAAGGAGTGATCTGCAAGAAAATGCCTGATGATATATGCAAATTTATATTTAATTGATTATTTCTTTAATTTCATGGAGGTTCACTAAACACAGGAAAATGTTACAAGGTTCAGGCTTGAACTTGCTCAAGGAAAGCCTTCCACTTGTGTAGTGGATTCTTGGTCGCTCCTGTCTCTTTCTGTACTCCCAGATTCACTCTGTGATGTTGAGATCAGAGCTCTGTGCTCAGGATATTTATTATCTGTTGCAGGAATCCCAGTCCTTGTAGCTTAAGATTGTGTTTTTATGACTCCAGCTGCGTGTTTTAGGTCGTTTTTAGTACGGTGGGATTGCCAGATGGATCAGAAGCTAAACACTGACAAGTCAGTGACACGCACGGGCATCTTTCTCTTAGTGCACGTGAAAAATTTGTTTTGTATAATTTGCACATCTATGACTGCATAACACATCATTATCTCTTCCTTCCTTTAGGCACCAACTTGACATTTGCTAGTGCTCCCGTCATTTGTTTTCTGCACAGACATTAGAGGCTGCAGTTGCTAACCGTTAGCGACTTTGGCTGGTATTGGAGATGGCACCTTCTCTAGTTGCACCTGGACAATTACAACTATAATTTCATAGCGGGAGACACTAATGCAACTAATAAGGCAGGCATAAACAGTCAGGGGGATGTCAGGGGAAAAGCTGTTGACTTGTTTATTGTAGTGTATGAAAGCTGTATTCTTTTCTGCAGTCATATATCGGAATCACGCTAAAAGGATAAACAAGGATAACAACACATTTGTATTGTCCAATTCACTCTACACCTACCATTTTCTTTTATGAATTCTTTGTTATCAGTCTTAAAGGGATTGAGTATTTTTTCTTTTTCACTACTGTAAACATGTTGATTTAGCTCTGACGATGTCAATCCCCTCTGAAATAGCTGCTGGAAAAGGCATTTCAGAGCTTTCGCAACGGGAATTGATCGATTTCTGAAATGTGTTTTCATTTATATATAAATGTTAAAACCTCCATAACTAGAATTGATTTTTGCAAACACATTGCAGATGAGCTTAGGTGGTCTCAATGACATGTTACAGGCTCAGAATGTTGAGCAGAATTACAAAGAAGCATTCAGGCAACATGCTATGATACACATTGTAACCGTGCACCTGAGACAGATCTGTTTAACAAAGGCCACAAAGGTATGACACTTCAAAGTGTGCGTGCGTGCACATGTGCTTGACTGTGCACGGTGAGAAAGACTGAAAATGAAGGCGTGACAAAATAGGAAGAGCCACAGAGCGAGCAGCCTGGCAGTTCTAAAGAAGCTTTTATTGAACACTAAGAAGGGAGTATAGAATGATGAACACCCAGCCTGAGCTTTTCACATTGAGGAAATTGCATTTGGGAATATTGAGCTGGCTGGCATGATGAAGTACACAACTCCTCCCCCACACGCGCACACAAATGCTCACATTTTTATGGTACAGTGTATTAGCAATACAGAAACAATCATGCTCACAGAGCTACATGCACACGTTGCACGCGCACACGCACACAGGATCTCATTTAGTCTGTGTGCATGGGTTGGATCAGCACTTCCTACTATTGAATGAGCGGAAATGAGAATCGGTGCAAACAGGGAGAGAGATAAAAGAGTGAAGAGACAGCAAGAGAAGAGGAAGTGGTAGAGAAAGAGAGACAGAAAGCAGGTTTGAGGAATAGATGAGCGAATCACGAAAAAAGAGCAAGATATCCTTCATCAGCACCACTGTAGGAGCTAAAAGTGTTGCTGTTGATGTGGTGACAATTCAACACATCAGAATTGTTTTTCACCCCCCCCCCCCCCCAAAAAAACGAAAAAGAAAAAAGAAAATCATTATTCTACTGTTAGGAACAGCTGGATTCAACAGGTTCTATACAAATGTCAAGCAGACAGACCATTACCCATGGATGCTGACTCAAAATGAGTGGCAAATGATCACAGTACTGATGGTTGTTGGCAAGGCTGCACTGTGTTAGGCTGTAGATTCTCAAGTTGGGTGTATAAACCCTGAAAATGTAAAACGAGGAGCAAAAGAAATTTGTGCTATATAAGGAGGCTGTACCTGCATATTCACACTCGCACAATCGCGCTCCCGCACACACACACTCACACTGTCACACAAACTGCTGCCGCCGAACAGCTTATTTATGTTTACATAAATGCATTACTGTGAACTATAAAGAGAGCTGTCAGTTACTTGCTGTACACACTCGACAAGCAATTACTTCTATGCACGGAGCAACAAAAGCAGACAGCAAAATAAAATACTATCAGCACTTTGCACACACAGAGACTCACACTTGCATGAACGCACACGCTCACTCGCGCATGCACGGGTCACAGAGAAGTGGCTGTCACTGTGATTGGTTCCTGCTGCCGAGGGCAAACCCACAATAGCCAATTATCTGTCATTATACACCACAGAAGCTCTTGCGGTCTGGATAACTGCATGTGTCTGTGTGTGCATGAGCGTCTGCGCGAGCGTGCATGTGTGTCATAGGGGGAGAGATTGGCAAATTGCTAGTTATATATTTCAGCATGCTGAAAGAAGAGAGGAGAAATGTGGAGGAGGAGAAAGAGGAGGAGGGTAAGAGGGGAGAGTTTGAGTAGACCAGGCAGAAATATGCAGAGTGAATATAAAAGGAAGCAAAGAAGAGATTGATTATTATATTTGACAGTAGTAGAGAAGATGGGATCACGGAGGAGCCACAGACCTCCGCTGAGCTGCATGCTGATGACAGATGTCTGGTGACCGACATGCCTGATGCGGCAGGGCTAAAGTTTAGATGGCCGCAGATTGAGGCTCTCAGTCAGCATATGACTGGTGCTTCATCATATATGAAGTGTGTGACTGAGCTCTGACTAGTGCGGACAGAAGGTACCATCGCAATATTAGGATGAGTACAGACCTGCCTAACTGGAAGCTCTATGCTTCAATCACCATATCAGAGTGCCCTTGGGCAAGATCCTGAACCCCAAAGCTGCCCTTGATATGTCACTGTGTGTGACAAAGCTTTGTATGTATTCAATAAAGCGCTGTATGAAAGTGTGTGGTATTTGTTGAATGTGGCTTAAAGTGAAAAGCACTTTCAGTAGTCGATAAGACTAGAAAAGATAAATGCAGCCCATTTACCATTTACTTTGAAATTCATCAGAAACAGCACAAAGTATAAAGCTCATATGCACTCTGATTCACAGCAGTGCACAGAATCAGAGACTGTTACAAACTAACAAGGTGAGTGGTTGAGAGCTCTCATTTTCTGATAATGTGAGTTTGTGTCTTCCACGCTCAGCATGACAACTTAGGTCAAGATTGGTTACAAAGTCCACCAGCCACCATTAAAGATGCAGCAATCAGCCTGCTGAAGACCAGAATTGAACACATTTTCAGTGAACTAAGCTCAGACCGTGGTCGCTCTCACCTATATCCAATAATGCGCCAGTCTGTTTTATGCATATGCAATACACGCACAGTGGCGCAGGCAAACAGTCCCAATATGCTGTCATGTGGTTTGAATGCAGCCATTGGCTATTAGCAAAGTTTTCCCTGTTAGTGAGCCTGGGTATCAGCAGTGAAAGGACAAAAGCAGATATAAGCAAAATTATGGAGACAAGAGAAAAAGGTTGATGTCCTGTTATCTGGTGAAGTATAAAACGTACTCTAAAATTATGTAAGTGACTGAGGCTTGTTTTGTTGCATAAATCGGCTGCACCCGCTTTTGTTTAGTAAGGTGAAATCATCAGATAAGTACAGCAGCTCTTTTATCTGTACCTCTTTCGAGAAGCAGAGAACTTTGCTTTCTGTTATTTTAGTAAGAGGAGAAAATTTCATTTTTGTTTGTACATTATGGCAGTTATAGTTCTTTGGAAGAAAAGCAGGTCAGGCTCTCAGAAAAATCAAAATCAACCATGAAAATTACAATGATTGTATGTCTAGCTGTTATAGATGTTAATCAGACCACAGTGACACAGAAAGCATTTATGTCTTTAGATATAGGGAAAAGATTTTTTTCTACTAAGAATTAACAAAGTGACTAATTAGATGACAATCGTAATAGCCTGTACAGCTATAAAGGTAGTGATTAGGGACTTGAAGAAGACATATCTCGTTTTGACATTCCAGTTTAAAGGTAACCATGATCCTTTCTACCCAGAGGGTCAAATATTATCTGCTTGGCATTCATTGACTTTTTGTCAGACTTTAGCTGCATCACAGCTCATCATCTGAGGTTTTATCTTTTTCTTTTTATGGATGTAATAGAAACATATAAAGCTCTCAAATGTGTGCTTCACTGTAATTTTTCACTTTGGTCATTTAGTAGAAAGTAAAAACACACATTGTAAAATGCTTCAAGACCCAGACAGGAAATATCTGCAGCTTTATGTTCCTTCCATTCGAGCTCTATAGCTCCATAATTGATTGCTAAAGCTTCTCTACTGTTAAACCGAACTGTCCTCCTATTTAAGCTTGAATGGTGCTCAGTCATGATGCGTGAACCAAAGTCATCATACCATCCACCTCAAAATAAATCCATCTTACTGTACACTCTTAATACACACTCAATGTGTGTGTGCGAGTGCTTAT